>NW_026901564.1:0-456829 GCF_033783945.1 Neopsephotus bourkii
AACTGAGTTAAATGTAAGCATCTATACAAGCCAAATGTTTTCTGAGTATTTGTTTGCTAAATCTAATTATTTTTTAAAAATAGTAAAGCAAAGATGTTTGTTAGGGTTTTTTCTCAGTTGTCAGCAACATGCCAGAAAGATGTTTGCAACAAAGGAAAATCGCATGAAGTGATCAATTATGTTTGCAAAACATGATGTTACCTCAGGTGACAATATGAAACCTATAATCAATTTTGTAAGTACCTGAGTGTATAAGCTTTTATAAGTTGCTTGCAGTAATGGTGGATGTCAAATTATTTTTTTTACTGGTGTGTTCCAGAGCACAGAGGGCAAATGTTTATTCACAGTGGTCTTCATCATCCCATTAAAGTCGGTGTGAATTCTATTGTAGATTTTGGTGTGAAGCATGATGAACTCAGCTATATAGTTAGCTAGTAGTTTTGTGTGAAAATACTAATATTTCATTCTCAGTCATATAAAAGTTGTTTCATCATCACAGGCAGATCACTTGGATTGTATGTTGCTGTGAATCTTTGCAAACCATATGCATCACAGGATGCATATCAATGGTTGTTTAAACAAAAGCTCATCAATTAGATTAAATGTGTTTGCAAACCTATGATAGGGAAAGCACAGCTGCTGCCACCGCCTTCGTATTATGTAGTGCATCACATTTTCCTATTGAAACAGAATAGAGTCCTTTTAAAATTATTCAGATGACTGGATTTAGAGCTTGTCTTCTTTTAAGTGTTTTGTAAGCAGTAGAATGGAAAAATTAGTTGAAAGTATGTTCAAAGTATTTACACTGGAAAGAAAAAGGCAGTTGAAATATTCTTTTAAATTAGCTGTTTCAGTTTTTAATTAAATGTGATATATTCTCTAATAACACAAAACGTGGTGGACTTTTTTTCCATAAAACACCAGTTGATAGCCTCACATTTTAATTAATCTCTAATTTTGCGCATTGCTACATGGCTCTTCTGGAGACATCCTAAACATTCAGATTACCTACTTGCCTGTAAATATATATGTTGCTGTCTGTGCTTTGTTAGGTTTGGTTTCAAGTTGCTATTTTTATGCCAGTGAGAGATAAATGTGTGTGTATTAAATATAATCAAATGCAAATTTCTTTTTCACGATTATTACTGAACCTGTTGTCCTCTTATTAAAAACCAAACAGAGGGGGTAAAGTAATGCTGCACAAATCCTTTCCTCCTCTATGATTCAAACTCTTAGTCACTTTCCCTCTGAGAGGCTAATAAAAGTTTAAATGTTGATTAAGGTATAATGTAGTGTAATGCGATTAAGATAATATAACGCCATTTCATTTTTAAGACTGAATTCTTACCTCTGACTGCATTTCTGCTGGCCAGCTGCTGGCAGTAAAGACTTTCCATGCATCAACAGACCATCAGAGATTCTCATAATTAGGTGGGCATTCCATCCAAATATTTCTAATTCAACTAAAACTGCACCATATTGAAAATGTGAACGATACCTATCATGTAATGCAGCTGTTTCAGCACACACAAGGCATATAGCTTTATACTGATCTGAAACTCCTGAAAAATATGGTGTTGCTGCAGCTTCATGTTTCCTTGCCAGCAGCAAGATTTTTTTTTAAGATAAAGCAGCATCCCTGTAGCTTGCTCTCTCATTCTCAGCAGGTTATTTTTGTGGCCATGGTTGTATGGACCTAGTTACGTGCTTTGTTCTACAATGATAGCCCGTGTCTCACAAGCATGTCTAGATTTTTGATTGAAAATCCACATTACAGTGCATACAGTTCGTAGCAGCAGTAGAGGATGGTGTAGGATTTTTTTTTTCCCCTTAATGATCATAGGAGGTTTTGTATAGGGAAAACATTGCGAAATACATCACAGAAACAAATCATTTAGAAATACAGTTAAACGTGGAACTGAGAGACAACCTTGCTCATTGCATCTCATAGGGCCTCTGGATCTTTAAGTGGCACCATTTTTTGGGGCACACAGTGCTAGAGGATAAACTTTTCTTTCTGCAAAAAACTGCATTGCTAATCCCAACAAGATGGTTTTGCAAATGAGATTCCACCTTTCTCACCCCTCCCCTGCCCTGCTCTGACATGGCAGGTTTTGCTTTTATCCAGGGATGCCAGTCATTGCCACAGCCTTACAAATGAAATGGTACTCTGGACTGCTCCTAAGGCTGAAAATGAGTGATTCCTTGGAACTGCACTTCCAGATGGAAGCTGTTGGTATCCAGCATGTAGCTTTTGATTTTTTTCTCCTTTATCTGTGTGGATTCTTGAAATCCTTTCTCTTGGTCTGCTGATGTCTCACATCCTTGCTGTTTGTATAAATGGGAGAAAATACATATTTATTTTCATTAAAAAAGAACCACTGAAAATTCCATCACAAAATATATCCAAGTGCCAAGCAATAAAGATAAGATCAATAGTGTATTTTTCCATTTCCTGATCATGTTGAAAGCTCTCTGCAGCACACCTGTAATACCTTCCTTGTATTTACATGAAAGCACTCGATATTATTCCCTTTTTAACTCTCACACCGACACAGTAATTTGTTTGGTTAAAACTGTGAAGATCTTATAATGATGGCTTGTTAGTGCTTCTTGAGAGGTTTATGGATCTGTGAATGTTTGGGGTACTTTGTAAGTCATGCAATGCTGGTCCTGAAAGTAAAGGTAAGACCAAGTGTTACTGTGGTCTCCTGTGAGTCTAGAAAATGCATACGCTTGATTTTACAGGGCAAAGTTTGCCTCGGTTTTTACTGAGCTGGGTTTAATGAACAAATAAAAGAAGGTAATTCTAAATGCAGTAGAGGAAGATATCAGATATTAACATTTCTTGTGTCTCTGTCTCCTACGTTTCACACTGGCATATAGCTTGCAGCTGACAGTGGCTTTTGCTTTTGGTCAGTATTCTTGTTGGTGTCTAGACCTCGCACAAGCAGGACTCACTGCCTGTCTTCATGTCTAGCTGGTTCACAGACAGCCACTTCCACCAGATTCACTTATCCTTTTAACGTTCTGTCTCAGTGTATGAGCAGCACCTTATTTTCTAATAACTCAACTGCTGTTTCCTCTCAGCTTTGTTAAAGAAATAAAGTTCTGGCAACAGGGAGACTGTTAGAGAAAAACATACTTACCGATGTAAGACGTATCACTAACAAACTCATTAGCTTGTGTGCCTGTGGCTTGTGGGCGATCTGTTCAGAAAAAAAAACCACAACAAACCAAAACCAACCAACAAACAAAAACACCCCAATAAAAACCCAGGAAAAAAAAAAACAAACCAGGAAACAAGAACCTTCCCTCTCCCCCTCCCCACAAAACGAAACCCAACAAACAAACCTAGGAGTATTAAGGCTTGGGGGAATCCCTGCTATGTAGATGTAGTCTATCTTTGCCTTGGTTTCCCTTGGCATGCCATATCACCACTAGCTGCAGTATACCATAGTCATAGTGAAGATACTTAAAATAGCTAATTCCTGTTGCAGACTTGCACACCAGGATGATGCTCTGAACAAACCACAGACATGCTTGCGGTTATCCTACAGTGTGGGCCACAGTGCAGGTAGATTGCCTTCCATTCAAGGCTAACTAGTTTAAAACTTGCAAGGTTTCTGCACAACACTGCTGCAATGCAAAAAAATAATTGAATAATGTACATCTGAATGGACTCCTTGAAGTCATTTCATCCAGTCCCCATCCCAAAGCAGAGCAAACTCTCATAGTTAGATTACATTGCTCAGGGCTTTGCCCTGTCAAAGGTTGAATATCTCCAAAACTTCAAAGCTCCAACCGTTCCTGTGCTTCACTGGCCTCATAATGAAGAATTTCTTCCTTATTATTACACGTTGGTAAGGGGAGCAAAATTGGACATACTAAACTAGATGTAGCTTCACAAGCAGAGAGGAATAATTACTGTAGGTAAAATACTTGCTAATGCATCCCAGGATGTCATTTTCCTTCATTACTACAGGGTACACCGTGATGCATAGCAGCATAAGTTAAAATGTCGTCCCTTTGCCATAATACTGGCATTGGTACAGAGGCCCTGATTTTTGTTGTAGAAAATATTTCCCATTATCTGTTAGAAAGGTGTTACATTACTTTGCAATTTTTGAAGTGCGGTAACCCATTAAAAATATTTTGGGACAACAAAATATTTGGGCCTATAAACAGCATTAATATAAGGGTCCCACTGAGCTATCAGGTACTATAGGGGCCTAAGTCTCAGTTCAGATGACACCCAGAGATGTCTTCACCCCATTTGTGAGAGGAAGGATACCACAGATTATTACAGATATACATTCATACATATATTGACCAATTTAGATCCCAGTATAACCCACAGTAATTCAAATAAGGTGAATGGGGTTGCATTCAGTGGGAATTTGGTTCAGGATCTGTCAGTCTGGAGGTTTTATTGTAGAAAAGAGGCTATATAAGTCACTGACCTTTTTTCTCTTATTTTCTCTTTAATTTTAAATAGTCTTAACTACACTGATAAGTAAATAAGCATCTGACCAGAAAATGTGTATCCTTCTAAGATTCCATGTATTCAGACATATCTTAAACTTGTATTTAAATAGAACCTTCATGGTTAGCCTAGGCAAATGTCATGATAATTAGCAGGGAAAAATTCAGATGGATATGTTTGTCAGTACCATAAGTAAAAAAAAATCCCATATCCCATTTATGGTGTACAGCTACCTTATAAAACCTTATGAAGGTCATAAAGATTTTGAAAAGAAAAATCCTATATCTTTTGCATGCACCTTTTGTAGTTTTTTATTGCACCTAAAAGGACTAAAGTTGAAAATGACCAAAAGAAAAATTACTTTTATAGGAATTGAAAGCCTTTCCCCATATATTTTATGCATTGCACATTCTTTCAGATACAGCGGCTCTGACAGTTTTCCCCCATGTATTTTAGAAAGCTTGTGTACTCACATGGATCTGAAGTAAAAACAAGAGAGAAGAGAGCATGAAAACCCAAAGCTACATATACTGTAATATAGTGTTACAAAAACTGGTAGAACAATCATTGGAAAATCTAAGTTGTTGCTCTTGTCAGATACATAATTAGACTATTTACGTGTTAAATTCAGAATAAAGCTTTCCCTTATAATAACCTCTATGTAGAGTGAGTAGTTGGAAGAATGTATGTTTGTATTATTTCAGTTTTTAAATGTTGGTATCCTCATTGTATGAGGAATGTTATTTCATTTTGTGAATGGAAATACATACTTATTGTGTAAAGAACAGAAAAATATCAAGCCAAATCACACTGACTTTAAAAAATGCACGTCTCCTGAAAATGTATGACATTCGTATTTCTAAAGGAGTTCAGGTCACTACATCTGCTTATTGCAGGCATAATCCCCGAGGGCCACAACGTGTACACTTAAAGCACATTCTTTGGTATTCTAAACTATCAAATATGTTTGTACGTTTAATATATTCCAGGAGTCTTCCCAAGCTGTGTAGGCCAAGTCTGATGCAGCAAATATTCAGCTGACTTACTGGGAAAACTGGAAAAGCCTTGTATAACATTCTTCGATAATGTCTTTGGTCTATTTAGCTGGAATACTAATTCCTTTCCAGTCCTCTTCTTGCCTTCAAATGAAGTCCTGGAAGGAAAATAGAAACAACGTGGATATGGAGAAGTGAGTATGCTTTTCCTAGAAAACACAAAAAGGTGGTATAAATGTTAGGCACCATATAGGAATATCTAAAAATTGTTTGGTAAACTAAATTACATTCTGTTTAATTTTTGTTTCTTCAAATAAAATTCCATGCTCAGTTCACATCTGAACTTGGAGGAATCCAAGCACTAATTAATTGCAAAGTTTTTTAAAGTTCTTCTTAGTATATGGTGCTAAGGATCTGAGCCATCTTCTACTCCATAAATGTACTCCTTAAACTTTTTATATCTAAACAGATATTTAGACCCATGTTTATAATCATAACTATTATGGCCTCACTTTCAGAGACCCTGGAAATACTCTAACTGGAAGGTGTATTCCAGTTGAAAGCAGGAGATACCTGCAATAAAAAACCCAAGTGAGATATCAGCCCTTGTATATCTTGAACAACCAAACAGTAGCAGACTCCCAGACTTTAAAAGATAATGCTATCCAGGTGGTTCTGTGTGTTTCCTCAGGAAAACTACACAGCAGGAAAAAAAAAAACCCAAACTGTTAACCAATTGTCCAAACACATTTTAGTAAACGGATGTTTAGAAAATGGGTGTTAATTGGCTAAAATAAATTCTTGTCCAAGACCATTATTTGTTAGGTTGTATATGGAACAGAAAAAACTTGCTCCTACCTGAAGAACCTTAGCAGTTAAAATTAAAATGAACGAACCATAAATATCTCACGTGGTATTTACTTACAGTCTGGCTCTCCACTGTCTGTTCATGACCATGTCTGTCCATGGTGAAAGTAGCAATACAAGATGTGATACTACTTATCAGTAGTCTAGAAGCAGTCCTAATGTTCTGCTAGTGAACACCTTACCTCCTCAAGCCAGTTTTGTCCTGAGTGCTGCTTGTTTTGGACTAGCTTCCTTTGTAGAAGTAAAGGTACCTGGAAATACCTTTTCAGTTCACATTTGTTCAATGTTGGTTTTTTTTCTGCTGTAAAATAGCATTACAGTTTTGATTACAGAACTAGATCAACCAATAAAATTAATTCATTAAGTAGAAAATACTGATAATTTCACTGAGACATCTTTTGATTGAAGTGACTAAGGACCAACTCAAGAGTAAACCGCTCATGATGCTTTCCTTTACTATATCAAAGCCATTCTTTGACTTATCAATTACCTAGAGAAGATTAGTGTACTTCAATTTGTGAAAATCCAAGAAATGTTTCTCAAATTCCTGTCTGGGATTAAAATTCATAAAAACTTTCAGTAATGGTTATTTGTCATATCTGGCTCATCTTCTTGCCTGAGAAGATGACTGAATTGCCTCCTGACTTATGTTCACTCTCCCACATAGTATGACAAACTTTCTATGACTTCATAAAAATAACTTAAAAATATTAAGAATCATCTTCCTTTTCATTTTTAAAGTTTCAGTTTCAGTACAGCTACAGTTTCGTGTCAGAAAACTACTAAAAGTGACAGAATTATAATTATTTTCTGGGTTATTTCTTTTTCTCACTGCCCCACTCCTTTCTCTCTGCTCCCATTCAGTATTTACTGAATGCTTATCATTCCTGTGGTCTTGGAGCACAATTTAGGAGATTCCTTGCTATCACCAGCTCTACAAAATTATTAAGTAGATCAGCACTCTGCTGCTATTATAATTAATCTTTTGGTAAAAGAAGAAACTGTTTCTCTCTGTGGAGTTAGGTATCCCTAAGAATAACCAATTTTCACTGTAGAAATTGTAGAAAATAAGTATGGTGACTCCCTGCTTCATAGTCCAAAGGAAGGAAATGTATTTTCCAGTATTTGAGAAACTATTGCATACCAGGTTACTTCAATCTGCTGGTGGTGTAACTGCTCTCTCTAAAGTAAACATTGCTCATAGAAATTACTAAAGGATTATGTTATTGTGTATATTTGCTGAAATATGGACAACTCGGGGATAACCTGAAACCTGTGTAACATCCCAATTGGTGTTTTAAGTGATTTATGTTATTCTGGTAGGGATAGGACGAAAATGTTTGCTTAATATTGTAAACTTCCCTAGTGCTTGATCCATGTACAGTCTTTCAGAACAGAACAACCAGATTTTCCACTGGGTGAAGAAAGACACAGACAGACGGGTAGTCTAGCATAAGTATGCATAAGAAGAAGCTGTGGGTTTTCTCAGCTGGGAAGAGAAGAACAAAGGAAAATGGAGAGGATCTAATTGCTGCCTTCTCTAATCTAATCACTGATTATAAAAAAGATGGACTCAGGAAATTGAATGGAAATTTGAACAAGATAGATAGAAGGAAAAAATCCTTCAGTGTGGGGGTGGTGAAGTACTACAGTAGGTACACAGGACCACTGTGGTATCTGTCCTTAGAGATGCTCAAAACTTCCCTGGACATATCTCTAGGCAACCTGTTCTAATCGTGAGGCTAGCCTGGCTTTAAGAAAAGATACACTGATCCAAATTTCTGCAAAATTTTGGATTCAATTAAAAACTCTCCTCAATGGGAATGTCCCTTGTTCTAGGGATGCAAGCACTTAACATGGCATCAGATACACAATCTGCAAAACTATTTTCAATGTTAGCTGATACACATACATTCAACACTTAATCAATGTGACTTAGGCTACCAAAAAGTGATCCTTTTTAAAAGCTAATTGTAAACTATAACCAAGAAGTAATTGGCTGATAAAGCAAGAATTTCTTTTCAAAACTTGCTTTGCTTATTAAATTTAAGCGTGACATTTACTGGGATTTAGTTGTTTATTTTGCCTACTTTGGACCCCTATGTCTACACATACGAGTGAATTGTTTCTTCTCATACTCTCTTCATACTCCCCCAGCCACACAGTAGGCAAGAGACCTTCTTGGAGCATACACCTGTTTCCTTCACTAGTCAGCAGGCACTGATGGTTTACAGATTGTTTTCTGTTCTTGAACCCAAAATACTATCTGATGTGAGTCATCCAGAGCCCTCATTGTGGGTGGGTAAGAAGAGTCTTAATATTTCTTTTGAATAAGTGATAATAATAGGCCAAGTCTGAAGAGAGAAAATGGGGATGCTTACAAATGCCGAATAGTAATGTGGAACATTTAAATAATTTGCTGCCCAAGCATAAGACTAAATGAGATCCCACTGGAGGAGCCTGCCAAGTGTGAATAGTGGCCCTTCAACATCCTTAATGAGTGTGTAATTGAGGTGTCAGTAAAGAGGTGGTCCACCTTATCTGTGGCATTCAGAGGACATTACTGGTGTGGCATTACTTCCCTGGTTCACTAATAGTAATAATACCTTTAGTTACACAAAAAGCAAGAGTGAACATGGTAGCACTATGCAGGTTTTTGTACTTGAGTACTTGCTGAAGAGCCATGATTAGTTTTTTTCAAGGGCAATATCAGCAAAGAGGCAGGGTGCAAAATAGCAATAATGATTAGTCAGACTGAAGACAGAAATTCATGGGAAGTAACTTCAGAACACAGCTATGCTGGGATAGTGCCTAATTGATCTGAATATTGTTGCTGCAAGTCAAGCAAAGTTAAAACTAAGTTGGTGAAAAGCTTAAATAACTCTTACCTTCTGGGGATATATGGGTTTTGGGGATTGAGCCAGTCTGAGTTTAGATGTTAGGAAGTTATCAGATATTTTTTATTTTGTAATATGTATTCTTGACACGTTTTTTGCTTTCCTGACTGTCACGATTAAGTGCTGAAATATTGCTGATATTCCGTCTTTTAAAATACGGAGGTAACACGAAAAATTAAATAAGGCTACTATGTACTCTCTTAACGGTTTGGTTTATCAAATGGTATTCAACCTTGAGAGTTATAAGAAAACCATAAATATGCCTGTGTAGCTCCTCTGTGCTGTAGTCCACATTGCTATAATAAACAAGTACTTCTTTTAGTAGAAAGACAGAAAAATAAGCAGGACTTTTTTTCATATTTAAGCACTTATTACTTATGTTCCCCACGTTTTTATTGCAGTTTCTTTTCATTAAAGCCCTTTTAAGGTTACTTAAGAAAGGAGGGCATTTCATACATTCATTCTCTGCAACTGGCAGTGTTAATGTCCTCCCTTTGGAAGCATGAGGTTAACAGTTTTTCTAAGTGTGCTATGGTTAAGACTAAACCAACTTAAGACTTTCAAAACCACCTCCTTCAAAAAATGTCTAATTGCTTCTATTTGCAGCTTTATAAATGACAGAACAGATACTGCTTTGATAAAACTTATAATATGCTATTTGCATGGCAGCACATGAAATCAAACCCATGGCCCCTGAGAACAGCAGTGTTGCAAAGGTCCTGTTCTTTCAACCTTCTCTCTTTTCAAGGGTTTCTTTCAGTGACATTTTTCTCATTATGTAAACAATGAAGAATCGTTGTAAATTCATAATCCTAGTCAACGTTAAAAGTTGTGCAGAATTTAGTGTTGCGTCTTATGTAATTTTAGCAGGTACTCCTAATAAACTGCTGAAGATAATCACTCCAGAAAAGGTGGTGTACATTGATTCCAAATCCCACTGGCTTCACTGTGAGCATTTTAATTAGTTCTAATCCAGTCCCAAATGTTCATCCTTAATGTCCCTTTGAAACAGTCTCTTCAGTCTTGAAGACTGTGTAGCTGCTTTATGTGTCAGAAGAGAAAATGGAGATCACACAGAGATAAGAGGCTTGATGCTAAAACTGGTAGTTAGCATCTGAAATGCAGTGCTCCCCACACCTCACCAGAAAGGAGAACCAAGCTAACATCTGATTAAACTAGGCTTGCTACATGTGCCAAAAGTGAGTTTTCTAGTAGCCATTCTGGTAACAACTATAACCAGTAATTGCTAATGAAAAATACTGTCACATTTCCAAATGTGTGTCTTTCTTTGGCTGTTACTGGAGCTCCTCCAGTTTATAGTTTTGATCACAACAAGTGTCATATTTTTGGGTATACAATTCTGTATGCATAAAGAAATTTCCAGCCTTTTGGAGTTTAGAGATGCCTTCAGATTTTCCTGTACAGGTAAGAATCCATGTGTAGACAATTTCAGCCTGCTGGCAGTAGTCTCACTTCTGGTTTTAATGAGCTCTTTCAGTCCTAAGGGTAGACTGCAAGTCAGGCACATACCCTCAGTCTCTGTGAGGATGCTGAGTGCCCAACAGACCTTGTTTGTCCTGATGAGTCTCAAGTAGACCCCTCACACAAGCATCATCTGCCTGCTGGTGCAGGAGCTTTATTTAAACTCAAGCTTCTGCCTGGAGTTGAGGAGGATTATAGTGTGGGTGGTACTTTTGCTGATGAAGTATGGTCAGCAGACAGGGTATACAGAGATGGTTGAAGCAGCAGCAGTAGTTTTCTGTCAACAGCCTGGAATTCACTGGACAAGGTGAAGCAGTGCCGTGTCCAAGGTTAGTGAGGCAAATCCAGTCTGAGATTCAGGAAGAGCAAGGGAGAGGAGATAGGCACCCTGTGGTGTAGCTCAGGCAGAGTTGGGCTGCCCAGGTCTGAGCTTAAAGGCAGCTTGCATCCATGGCAGAATATGTGAGTGCCTGGCAAGGGCCTCAGGTGAGGCTGGGCAGGATGATTAAGTCCTATTGGACCCCTGGGGTCCCAGCAGTCAATTAAAACTCTTCAAGAGAAGAAGGAAAAAACATTTCAAGGCAGGGGACTGCAGGAACTTCAGGGTCAACTTCAGTGTTGGGTGTCAGGCATTTTAAGCACCAGAATAAGAATTAGGCTAAGAATAAGTGGAAAGACTGAGGGTCTTAGTGAATTGGTGAGTTGTCCATGTCCATAAAGCACACATTGGAAAAAAAGGCTGTTGTGTCATTCTTCTTTAAAATAAAATAGAAATTGTTTCATATGGCAGAATTTCTTTCACCACACCTTTTCTCTGTGCAGCATCAAACACATTTTTTTTCAGGTTGGCAAGTGAGTAGTTTTCAAAATAAGCTGCAGGAAGCTTACTGAAATAAATAAAAGCAATGTTTATCAGCTTTTCTATCTTAATTTTGTTACCTATTCTCAGTGATGAAGCACTGTTTTTGTTCAGTTGTGCTATCCACCCCTACATATTCTACCCAAGGGAAGAAAACCACACTGAAGTAGTGTTTGGATTGCATAATGCACTCCGAGATACAGATAAATCCCATTTTGTCAGAGGTCTAAGCTGCAGAATCTAAAAAGCTAGGGGCCAATGCATTTTCAGTACAGACTCTGTTCATCAGTCCATTGTTTTAGTCTGTTTCCACACTCCCTTCTTCCCTATGTTATCAAATCTACAAAATAAAGGCTTATGAAGTTTAATGAACAGCTTAGGGATATAAAATATAAACTAAAATATTAAATTTGTGATTTAATGGAAGCCATGCATGTGCAGCTACTTGAACTTACTTTAGGGCTGAAGTTGCTAAAAGCCTGCATGCCCAAAGGCACATGTGCACTGTGTAACTTGTAATAGTAGTGTGATTCCAGTTAACAAACTGAATAGATCTAATTAAATATGTGATCAGCAAATGACAGTTTGAATATGGCTGAAACCTGAGTTACAGGGATCTTAGGAAGCCTTTGTTTTCCAGAGTGGAATAAAATTATGTAAACAAGTTGTACAATTATAAGCTAGTTCAGCTTTAAAAAAAAAAAAAAAAAAAAGCAGTTCAATTTTTATCAGTGGCATTTATATTTGGGGAGGTAAGAGCACTCGTGTTTTCCTTTCTTACCCAATTAAAGCTTGGAAGACAGTAAATCAAGATTAATTATGAAAAAAGTAATTTCCACCTGAAATTATTAAATAAATAGGGAGAGGTAAGACCTTCTGAGTGCTCAAAATCACTTTTTTCCTTTTTAATGCAGCAGAACCAGTGCTCTATTTGGATATCATGTTCCATAATCTTTAATAGCCGAGGTACGTCTGAAGCAGAAGGATCCATTGCTGTGATCACAGGCTTCAATGAAAACACTGTATCTGTATCATGGTTGCAGCAAAGTCCTAGGAAAACCCTAAAGGAACAGGATGAAATAGAAAGGATTGGTGTACACCATCTGGAATATACACAGTACACATTTTTTTTCAGCCAAATGATTTAGAAAGTACCCCATTCTTTAATAAAAACAGAGAAAAGATAACCGTGAATGTAAAAACAAATCACATTGTTTGCAAGAAGAAGCCTAGCAGTCTTAGTGTTACAGAACTGTTTGAGAAGAATTTAGGTTTGCAAGCTATTTTTAAAATAAAGTGCTCATTAACCCCCTACCTTTTTTTATATGAGATGCCAAATGTTTTAAGACAGACCATCAACTTTTAATTATTTCAGGATAAAAAATGAAGTAAAACTAAATAAAGCTTTTAAATTTAATTTCTACATCCATATGTAGGATTTTATTTTTTTTTTGCTCTTTATAAACCTATTTTGAAACCCCTAAAACTACATTTGCCAAGGTACCTGTTATCTGCATATTATCAGACTGTTTTTGTTACAGCTCTCTATGAAAGTTCTTGTCATTCTTGACTGTAGCTGAGTTCCCATATTGGTGAATTTCCATGTCACCATGACTCTGGAAGTCCTTGTTACTTGTTATGTGCAAATACACTTATCAAATCTGTTATTGCCTTATTCTGTGTAATGATCTGTACCGGATGTGTACAGCTCTTACTTCTGTAGTTAGGCAGTTTTCTGATTTGAGTTATTTTCTCTCAGAGGTAGCAAGTCTATGGAAAAACACAAGGAAGAAATTATCTCCAATTCAAAGAACAAGATGTTGAAGCTGCCAAATAATATTAAGACCTATTTTGATACCTGCCCATGACAAGTTGGGCAAGTGACCTAGCTTTTCTGTGTTTTAATTTCCATTATTTCAAAGCAGGAAAGAGAATATTATTGAACAACCTGCTTCTGTAGTTCATCTGAGATACTGATTTAAAAGCAAATTTTTGTGCTTTTTTTTTTTAACATCGATAGTCTAAAGCATTTGCTCTATATTTCCTGTATATCTTAATTCACTTGTGACAAGAAAAAATAAAGGCTATATGACATTTAATTCTGCTTTTCAAAATGGGGCAAAAATAGGAGGCATTTGTTGGTTTTTTCCCAAAGTCACTAGAGATCAGATCCTTTGAACTAGAGCAAAATCATAAAATGTTGGTATTTTTATGTCACATCACAAGGATGTGACAAATACCTGATCCATATTTAATTACTGTTCAGATCTGACATATTTGCCAAATGATTGTCTGAGATCAAATTTGTATGAAAACAGAAGGCTGCTTTCCTTTTCTCTTATGGGCAATGGTTGTTTAACCAGTTTTAGCCATCTATTTAGGCTTTGTGACTTTTGGGTGTATATATGCCACCTGTCCTCCAGGGTCCACTAAACCACCCCCTACCTTCTAGTTTTCTAGACTGGATTCTGAACGTTTTCAGTTTTCAGTGAAAGATACATTTGTACACTGTCACATCCAGCACTTGACACTTGATTTTAATTTATAAAAATGAGCTCTTCACTTACTATAGGACAATTGATTTAAAAAAAGGAATGTGCTAGAATGATGGGATAATTTAGGTGGGACTCTGGAGTCATCTAAATTCAAACCCAGACTTTAGTTATCTCAGTCTTGTCCAGTTGAGTTTTGAATACCTCCAAGGCTGTGAATACCTGAGCTCTTATGTGCAGCCATTCCAGCCTCATTGTAGAGCATTTCTGCCTTAGGACTGGCTGGAATTTCCCATGCTGCAGCTTGCAGCTGTTTCCTCCTTTCTTTTTTGTTTTTTGTTTTATCTCTGGAAGGAGCTTGGCCCCATTGTCTTTACAACCCTGCATTACAGGATAGAGACAGTGATTAGATTCCTCCTTAAGCTTTCTTTTCTAGAGGCTGAGCAAACAAGCTCCTTCTCATTGCAGATCATGCATCCCAGACCTATAACCACTCTGATGATTCTCTCCCTCTCCAGTTTGTCGTTGTCTTTTTTAGATTGTGATGGTGGTGAGGTGCATGAGATAGAATGAGGTAGTCTAGCTAAGGCTGCACAGGTAGAGAGGAAAAACTCCCTTCAGCCAGTGGGCAGCACGCCTGCTAATGCAACCCACGATGCAACCAGATGCCATCTGTCATGGCTGAAAAGGGGCTCTGCAGGTTTGTGTTTAGCCTGTTATTCACCTAGACCCTTAGGTGCATTTCTGCAGACATAATACAGTGACTAAAACCTAACCTATGTAAGTACTGATTTAATTCAG
Source organism: Neopsephotus bourkii (assembly GCF_033783945.1). Taxonomy (NCBI): domain Eukaryota; kingdom Metazoa; phylum Chordata; class Aves; order Psittaciformes; family Psittacidae; genus Neopsephotus; species Neopsephotus bourkii. The sequence continues at coordinate 14,880 of NW_026901564.1, forward strand.
GGAATACATTCTCCATCTTTAATTTGCATTTTGTTGTAACCAGCCTAATGAGATATAGCAATAAGCCTCTATGTTAAAATAGTTATCAGAGAATGCCTTGCCTGTTCATTTCCTTCATCACTTTCTAGCACTATTTGGATAACAAACTGCAAACAAACCATTCTATGCTACTGTGGTGTGGTGGGTTGACCAGCGTGAAACACCAGCTGCTTGCCAAATCTTCTCTGTGACTCTCTCCCTCATCTGGGCAGGGGAAACAAGGCTGTCTTTAACGAAAAGCTCTTGGGTTGAGATAAGGACAAGGAGATCACTCACCAGTTACCGTAATGGGCAAAATAGACTTGACTTGGGGAAATCTATTTAATTTACCAATCAAATCAGAGTAGGGTAATAAGAAATAAAAACTAAATCTTAAACCACCTTCCTAACACCCCTCCCTTCTTCCTGGACTGAATTTTACTCACAGATTCTCTACCTCCTCCCCTCCAGTGGTGAAACGGGGTTGCAGTCCATAACATGTTGTCTCTGCCGCTTCTTCTTCCTCAGGGGGAAGACTCCTCACGTTCTTCCCCTGCTCCAGCTTGGGCTCTTTCCCACAGCAGACAGTCCCCCATGAACTTCTCCAATGTGAGTCTTTCCCACGGGCTGCAGTTCTTCACAAACTGCTCCAGTGTGGGTCTCTTCCATGGGTGCAGTCCTTCAGGAACAGGCTGCTCCAGTGTGGGTCCCTGCAGGGTCACCAGTCCTGCAGCAAACCCACTCCAGTGCAGACTTTCCACAGGGTCACAGCCTCCTTTGGACATCCCCTTGCTCCAGTGTGGTGCTCTCCCTGGGCTGCAGGTGGAGATCTGCTCCATCATGGAACTCCATGGACTGCAGGGGCACAGCCTGCCTCATCGTGGGAGGCACCATGGGCTGCAGGGGAATGTCTGCTCTAGCCCCTGCAGCATCTCCTCCCCTTCTTCTGCACTGGCCCTTGTGTCTGCAGAGTTGTGCTGCTCTCACATATTTTCCTTCCTCTCTGCTGCTGCAATTGTTCCACAGCAGTCTTTTTTTCTGAGTATGTTATCTCAGAGATGCTACCAGTGCTGATGATGCTCTTGGTCTTGACCAGTGGTGGGTCTTATCTTGGAGTCCTCTGGCATTGATTTTGTTGGATACAGAGAAAGCTTCCAGAAGCTTGTTACAGAAGCCACCTCTGTATCCCTCCCCAGCTTCCAAACCTTGCCACGCAAACCCAATATACCCACCAAACACAAATGTTTCTTTTTTGATTGAAAATGTGAATTTTTCCCATGCAAAGTTAGTTGTTACTCATGATTTGTTTATAGTGAAGCATTTAATAGGTATGCATTTGCATAATTAATACTAATTTGTATCATTAATAGAACTTAATTGCATGTGTATATTAAAGACACATTTATCTGTATAATTTTTTTGATTTATTATTTCTTTTTTTTTAGCTACCCTCACTGATGTATTTCATGTTTTCCACCCAGGCTCATTTCATTTTATTATACACCTGGAATTACTCCTTTTCCTCCTCACTATTTAGGTCAAACTGATGAATGCGCAGTTTCTTCTCAGATTCCCACAGCTGAAGCAGTCCCTCACCAGAAAGGCTTAGTATGTCATTCTTGTTTTTATTATTTATCTCTTCTCACAAGATAGTTTTGGAAGTGTGCTGGCTGAATGCCAATGAGGAAATGGGCTTTCAGTCACAGAAAACACTATATATAGCTTGTGTTGTTTTGTTGTTTTTTTTTTCCTCAGGAGAGACAATTCAAACATCTTTCACTAAAGGAGGAACAGATTAACATGAGTGCTTGAGATTCTCAAGCATCAGTCTGATGTTGTGATTGTGAAACAGAGAAATAAAATTGAAATAGCAAGTTCATCTGTTGTCATGTTGAAAATGTAGCAAAATAAAATACTTAGGAAATGAGAACTATAGAATTCTATAACAGGATTGTGTTTTCCAACTTTTCGTATCCTGTTGCAAACAATAAAAAAGTAACAGATGTTAAAGATGAAAGAGTATGTGCTTTGACTGAGTAGCAAAATGCCTGGAAGGCAGCGTGGGTTAAAACACAGGGTGTTAAAGTATCTTTTAACATTGTGCCAAGAAACCACTGCTTTCTTACCAAGGTTTATTGGCTGCAATAGCTGATTCCCCATGAGGAGTCCAATCTAAACTAGCAGCAGAAAAGGAAGGAGTTGGCAGACTGTGTTAGCTCAGAACTGAGAAGAGTCTTGGGACTGTAATTGTGGAGGTGCAGGGATGACTTGCCCCTGCAGCAAGCGGGCAGCACAGAAAACTGATTCTTTTCAGAAAGCTTTTCCTAAGGGGAGCCATGACTGTGACCCTGTGTTTCCTCCTTAAATGTAAAGAATGCTTGCCTGATTTATTCCAGGAGGAAAGGAAAGATGCTTAATTCCAACCTGTATTACAGCTTGCCCTACAAGATACCATTCAACCTTCCTGTGTTTTCCCTAAGCTCCAGCACTGTTCTGTGGCACCTGTTGGCCTAGTGTTTGTACAAACACTGTTTCACAGCACCTGTGCATCACAGATTTATTCTGTGTTGTTTTATTAGTTTCCTTCCAGTGTGGGATTCCTTGGCTATTGTTCTCAGGACTTCAGTCTTGGCAGCTTTAAAATGCATTTTTTACTTACCTATCTCCAGATTTTCCATCTCCCTTATCCATTGTGTGGGGATTTTTTTTTTCCATCTTCTTTCAACCTTGAGTCATTCTTCCCAGTGCGTGCGCCTTTACTTTCAGAAGACACTCTTGTTTGCTTTCTGTGCAGCAGCAGACATGACCATGGCAGACACAAGAAAGTGTCGGTAGGTGTGGTTTTGGTGTTCTATTCTTATTTTTGATAGGCAGTGATGAGCAATGAAAACTTGCTTGTCCACCTTCTCACTACTGAAAAGCAAGATGATTATTTTCACTATAATTCTGGCAACTGAAAAGTACAAGGCATGTTGGATGCACATATCCTGCTGAAGAAAGTGAATTTTCAAGAGAAGTAGGTGTGAGAAAGGGAGATAGCTCTCAGCTCCAACTGGGAAATACAATTTTCTTTAATGATGTGTCTGAAAAGTTCAGAAATATGTTCAAATACGTTTGGTTTAAATGAAGGTTTTTAAAATAACAATTTCAACTTCCCCTAGATATGGGTAGTCGTTGCAGGCAGTGTGGGTACAGTATGCAGTCTCACTGAAGAAACTCAGTTTTTGTCATCCAGTCTGCTTAAAATTTCTCCTTGGTTGATTCTTGTCAATACTTACTGAACAAGTCAATGCATTTTAGTAACTACCACCCAACATAATCCTGGAAATGCTCATTTAATAGGTCCACAGGAAGCATGTGAAGAAGCACGGAAGAGTGTTTAAAGAGCAAATAAAAACAGTGTTGGAAGAGGATTCCAATGGTCCTGCCCTGCCTTTAATGAGAACAAATTTTTCACTGTTTGGCATGGGAAAACCAATAGCATCTTTAAGCAGCAAGATAATGATTGAACTGATTGTAAAGCCAACAAAAGCAATTAAAACTCTTGTATTTAAGTACTTTAAGATAAAAAAAAAAGTAACTAGAATTAGATTAAAAAGAACCCTTATTAGTAAAGTTGTTTTCTTTGTATGTGCTATTCTCTGTTACTGGTTTGCTATGTAAAAGATAACAAGAAATTTTAAAGTATGTCTGCTTTTTTTGTTCAATCACCTTTTTCTCACAAGTAAGGTTTTGATTAAAAAAAAAAATCAAAGGAAAGGACCACTCCACTATAAAGTATTTATAGTTTTGATGTTATAATTTAAAGATACTATTATTTCAGTTTTGTAACCCTGTCTAGCCCTACTGTTAGAGAGGAGGGACACATTGAGCTGAGTCTAGATAGGTTGATAAGTTTTACAATCAGAGAGTAAATAACATCTTCCCCTACTGTCAGTAATAAAGCTGTTTTGTAGGTCAAAAAAATCATGAAAAGAGCATTATAAGAGAGGGTGGACCATAGGTGAACCTTCAGTCCAGGTTGTGACCTTAGTGGATCAGAGGGGTTTAGAAGCCGGAGTTTATTTACTGACAGCTAGCTGAATTAGAATGAATTAAAATGACAGTAGTGCTCATAAAGTGTTTCAGCCTTGTGACACCCTCCTTTGGGATATTCTTTGAAAGATATTTAGAGAATAGAAGTAATGCAGAAAAGAATAATAAAGTGCAAATATGAAGGAGAATGGCCCACCTCCCAGCTTTATACCTGTCATTTTCTACTCTGTGTCCCCTGGTTAAAGGAGAATTCCTTTTCACAATTATTGATATTTTATCCTAAGTGATTCAATTAAGGTTTGCTGATTTTCACTGGACAGAGTATTTCATTTTCGATCTCACACAGTCGTTTGTACTGCTTTAAGCAAAGCTTTTGCAGATCCTGCTTCCATGCTTTTATATCCAGCTGTAAGTGAGGTAGAATTAAGGCTGTGATCAAAAGCACTGTGAGAAAAGTATTAGTAAAGTTATCTGGGTTTGTTAATACCTTTAGGCCATAGGAGACAGTTAAAGATAGTACTTTTTGCTAATGGCTCATGTACATAAAAGAAAATGAACATGCTTTCAGACAAAAATGACCCCCCCCCTTTTTTTTTCTGATAAGGGTTATCAAATTTCAAGCAAAATCAAGTTAAAATCAGTTCTTCTAGTGTTATTCCTGTTAGGTAGATTAGTAACATAGTGTAAGAGAAACAGGGCAGGTAAAGCATACAGTGCAGATAGATAAAGCTATCTCTGCTGGTTAATGAGGAAGGAAAGGAATAAAATAAGGAGAGAGTGCAATGTACCGTGTAATGCCCATCTCTGCTGAGCTCAGGATCTTTGATGTGTACTAGATTAATGAATTTCCAGGCTCATCTTGTGTACATGTTTTGTGCCTGCACTGAGAATGAATAGTGAAAAGTGCTGCTACAGGACAAATGGTGAGAATGCCATCTGAACTGGGAAAGGACTGGGGACTGCTGCTGGTCATGGCACTGCAGGCTTACAGTGACTTACATGGCTTTGGCAACTGCAGCCTGAGGTAGAAGAGTTGCAGTCTGGGTGTATGAATTTCAACATGAGAAAAAGAAAATTTGTTTAGACTATAACTATTTTATTTTAATCAGTTAACATTACCCTAAAAGAATCTCATTCTCATCAGCTTTGGTACCAGCTCTTATTTATTATTAATAAATAAACACCCCCAAAATAAATATATGTAATACAGTTATAAATAAATATATTTTATTGAGGTTTCTATTCTTTATCAGGGTATGTTGAATTCCATACCCTGGAATTATAACAGGACAGCTCTTCCAGAACAGTTTTCGTGCATTAAGAGGTGTAGCTATGTGAAGTTTGCAGCTGTCCCAATAAATGAAATGATAGGCTGTACCTCTGCATATGATTTACATCTATGGTGACTTGTAGGATTGTATCCTTTGTGTTATATGAACTGTACCATGTAAAAATTGTTGAATTTCCATAAAATTTGTATACTATTGTTCTCTGTCATGACATAACAATGCATAATACTTCTATTTTTTTGTTATCTGTTTTTTAATAGCTGAGAGCACATGCAAGAGAAAAATATCTTGTGTTTGGGAGTTCACGTAGTTCAGGTGCTTATATTTCACCTGGAAATAAAATCATTTGACACATCAGAGTAATATAATTAAAATTAGATATGATCTAATAGAAGATTATAGCTTCAGATGAAGATTAACATTGAACAACAGAGAGACTCAGAAGAAACAAAACACTTGTATCCATGCAAAAGTCATTAATAAAAAATGAAGGCAGAAAAACTGAAATTAAACCAGAATCAAAATACTGGGTTAAATGTTCATTTAAAAAGGCATCTTCTTATATAAGAAATGTTGGGGGGGGGTCTTTTGCTTTGCTTTTGTGGTTTTATTTTTGTTTTGCTTTTTTTTTTTTTTTTTGGGGGGGGGTGGTGGTGTTTTGTTCTGTTTTCCTTTGAAAAGGAGTCACAGATTCAAAAGCAAATAAGGAAAGTTATTATACCAGGTCCCAAAGTGTATCTGAAATGTGATAGTTCAGAATAGATCTCCATGTTTGTTCTGAAGAATTTATTATCTGAAGATATACATATAGCTAATATCATGTGTCATTAGTCTTTAGTGAGTCTTCTCGCAGATTATGTTAAGCAATGACATAAGACTTTGCAGAAATGGGTTTTCTGACTTCTCGTAGATTTACATCTTCATAGGGCCTCACTGATTTGGTCTGTAATGTCAGAACCTTCATTTCAGATGTAGCATAGTATGTCTAAAGTGTAAATGAATTGAAATTTGTGAATATAATAGAAGGGAAAAGCATAAACATTTGAGAAAAATTGTTTTGCTTTGGGTTTTTTTTTTCGTGAGTCCATCTCTGAGTGTTTTGTGGGGAGAAAAAAATGAAAGGAATTATTGTTCGAAATAGTATTTCTCTTCCAGGTGAAATCACTATTTTCCTGGATTATTATTTTTTTAAATTGAAGGAATTGAATAGCTATGTGGTGTTTAGGGCTTAGTGAAGGTGAACAGGCTTGTTGGGTAAGACAGTCGGTACAAACAGGAGTATATGGTGAGACTCTCTCATCTGTGCTTTTGCTGCTTTATGCTGCTCAGGTAGTCATTAATCAATCCTCACTCTTCCAGACTTTCCAGTTACTTGTACTCAGTCAGTCCAACATAATTAAAAGGGTGGGGAGCTTTCATGCATGGGCTGTAAATAATTCGTCTTTGTGCTTATCACTCTTAAGGCAGGGATTTAAGTTCCCTTAGGAAGCAAAGTTGTTTAAAAACAGTGTTCAAAGTAGGTAATCTTAGGCAAGATAAATTTTTTGTTTCGTACTCTGGCCAGGCAGAAATTTGACATGTTCTATGTGCTGATTTTTGCTGGCAAGAGTTATACTGTTGATGAGTTTGAACAGGTATAATTCCTATTGCCATACCTGTTATGTCATAAACTACAGTGTAATCTCAGTTGGTTTTGCAAATCTGTGTTTTTAGAGTCTGCTGAACTCGTGAGCTAGCTGTACTATAAAAAACCCAGTTTTGCCAGTGTTGGCATTCAGTCTTTATATGCTTATGTTGGCATGCAGACTTTATACTGTTATGTTGGCATTCAGACTCCTGCTGTCCCCCTTCCATGGGCATACCTTACGGTAAAATGGCATTTGACAAATGAAAATCTTTAATAGAAGACTGTACTCACTGGGGAAAACCAAAACCAACCAAACAAAAAGAAGACCCAAATAAAACAAACAAGTAAGAATTAGAGAAATTCAGAGTTTAGGGTAAATAGAGTGCATGCATACTCTGGAACAATCTAAAAAATCTAAAATGGTCAATATCTAGGATCACATCATAAGCAGAAGTCCCTGTTAGGCAGTCGTTAGCTTCTTAACAGTACTTGTAGAATCTACAGCAGATGCAGTGGACATTTTTATGCACTGTGTGTTTAATAACAGATAGTAGACCCGATATTAACACACAGGTAACAGTAGGCATCAGATGCCTTATTCAGTACACAACGAATAAATTCTAAGAAGCACCTTGAAAACCAAAAAGGCATAGTTAGAGAATCTGCCTTAGCATAAAAGATTCATCAGGATGACCTACTTAGAATGATCATTATGTACCTAAGATCAGGCTACGGTTATCAGCCATAAATGTTACATTCTGGTTTTTTTTTTTTTTAGGCTGCATTTCTCTTCTAGTAAATGCTTCAGTTTACACTGAGTAGCTGAGTAGTGCCATCACATTTGATTTCTTTGAGAAGCAGTCAGAGTGTAATCTAGAGGAAGGAACTAAAAATATAGGCATTTTTCACTATAGGTGAATTTCTATAGTCATTATCAAAGAAGCCAGGGAAATATCTTTTAGCGTCTTAATTCATATTACCTGCATGTCTGTGTGATTTTAGGGTTTGTTTTTTTAATCAGAAGTACATCATGTCCTTAATTTATCTAATGCAGTCTGTGATTCTTCCTACCCCTCAAAACAGTATCAGTCTTAAAACTGATGTCTGGAATGTACTTCTGGAACAGTGTTTACAGCTGAGTAAGTAAAGGACAGCTTCTTAAAGCACTACCCTGGTCTTCCCTCATGGAGTTCAGGGTGGGCAGTTCACACTACTTTAGCAAAGGGAATAGGATTTTCTTCAGAAGTTTCCAGCCATTTGTTCTTACTCCTGCATTACACCTCACTGCTTCCCTAGTTGCACCACTGCTGCTTTTTCTGAGGTTATGCTCATTAAAATGGGCATGTTTAAAAATAACCTTTCCCCAAGCTGGAAGCAGTCACTGTTTTCTTGGAAGCACTGCTAAAGGTATTTTAGCCTGCTTTGTCCCAGAGGTAAGGCTTCTGCAGTCCTGTTGCAATGCCCAAGTTCATCCCCCTCTTAACTTTCAACACATGAGTAATGGTGCAGTCTTGTAATTGATTTCAGCTGTTATAACTATGGATGGTTGCCAAAGAAGAATCGTGCATTTCTCCCCTCCATCTGCTCGTATGCTGCTGCCATTTCTTTCTACTACCCCTAGAGACCATGCAGAAGTGTGATGAGCAAATAGCCTTACTAATATGCCTGAAAACTTCATGGAAAAGAAGTGAATGGTTAGTCTTCAGTCAAATAAGCAAGCTGCTCTTGACTCATTTTGCCTGTATTTGTGATCCTGGGGCTGCATGAAGGGAGAGATGGAAAAGTCCAGCAGGGTAATGGGGATAAAATGTCTTGGTGCTTTTGTGCAGGTCGATTGGCTTGAGCTTGTGCCAGACTAACACACTCTGGGGTGAATTAGCTGTTTATAAACAGCTGCTCCAGGCTGCCTCTACTGTTACTATGGGCAGCGGAAAGAGGGATGGGTCTGGGCATGATTTAGGTATTGGAAAACTCTGAAGTGTGGAAGTCCCACCACTTCCATCCACCCAGCTCGCTGTGCTCTTTTAGCATAGAAATACATGTTGCTAAGACTCAGTATGAATGCACTGTGAATGCATTGGCCAAACTCAGTCAGTTTGAGAGACTAGTATGGATTTTAGGAATATTAACTCCCTACAAGATTCATGCAAATGGGAGGCTGGACAGAGGACAGCTATTTCATGGTAACTCATTGAGAGAAAAGCAGTGTTTTATTACATAGCAGGCAGTTCAAAACATAGCAAGAGATCAAACAGAGAAGGACTTTGCAGACAGAGTTGATATGACGTATGGTTCATGGAATCACTGGTTTTATTTCAGAATAAATCCTGGTATCTAAGACTAGAGTGTAATAAATATCATTTTGAGAAACAGTGAGGATGTTAGCTTTTTCTTGAGAGTATTTTCTTTGTAACCTGGGTTATTTGTATCTCTGAGGAAAATCCACGTTTGTACATTTGAAGGCCTGAACTGTAGTGTTGTGTGCTTAAATGAAGATTGGTATGGCACTGTATCAGCGTGAAAAAGCAACTAAGGAGCAAAGTATTAACTTTTTTCTCTCATATTTTGCAGGTTGAACATTACGGCTTCACATGTACTTGGGCCTTTTCCACTGATGTCCAACACACAGTAGGTGTTCTACACGGTATTCAGCAGGTCCCACAGCAGCATAGCAGCAGCATAACAGTAGTCTTTCTTTGATACAAGATGGAGGAAACATACAAAGATAGAACTTCATTAATGAAAGGGGCAAAAGATATTGCCAAAGAAGTGAAAAGGCAAGCAGTGAAAAAAGTGAATAAAGCTGTTGAAAAGGCTCAGGATGGCTACACACAGAGGTCCTACAATCGATTCCAGGATGAGGAAGATGATGATGATTACTATGTACAAGGAGGAAATTATGGTGTTGAAGCTAATGATGATGAAGGATCAAGTGAAGCAACTGAAGGGCATGATGAGGATGATGAAATTTATGAAGGGGAGTATCAGGGAGTACCCGGCATGGGGGGTAAAGATGGCATGGTGGCCTTAGGTCAGCCTATGCATGATGAATATAAGGATCGTCATGAACTGGAAACAGAGAGAAAAGCTGATGAAGAAGAGCTAGCACAGCAGTATGAACTGATAATACAAGAATGTGGCCATGGTCGTTTCCAGTGGGCCCTTTTCTTTGTGTTAGGAATGGCCCTGATGGCTGATGGGGTTGAAGTTTTTGTAGTTGGATTTGTGTTACCCAGTGCTGAAACAGACATGTGTATACCCAATTCTGGATCAGGATGGCTTGGTGAGTAAAGTCCTTGCTCTGTCTTTGTGCTATTACAAGTGTTGCTTACAGTATGCCTAAATATGTATTTGTCAACACCAATGATTATATGAAAATATATTTGTATTAAATATATATGATCCACAAAGTGCATGAACAGCTGTATAGATTTAGTGAAGATTATAATTTTATTTTTTTGACTTTTTTTTCAGTAAGTATAAATAAATTGCTAAAATGGAAGTCTGCACAGTAAAACTTAAGAGCAGAGGGATACATTTTGTTCTCATATACAAGAGTAGACATGCAGATGAACTAATTAAAAACCAAAATGAAACACAAAAAAAAAACAAACAAGAAGAAAACAAAAAAAATCCCCAATCAACAATAAAAAAATCCAAAACAAAACAAAAACCAAACCACTGTCAGAGTGTTGGAGTTCTGCTGGATTTATACAGGCATGATAAAGATAAGATGATACAACTGTCCAGAAACATACTACATGGGAGCCATCCCAAGGGCAAAGTGGAATGCAATCTGGGAAACGCAAGAAATTCGGGGAAAATGCTGCCTAGCCTTTTCCTTCTTTTTTGTCTTTTACTCATTTTATCCCAATGACTGCTCTCTGGCCATCCAAAAAGTAGGTTGTTTATTTGGATTAGGGGGACACAGAATCAGTAGGTCAAATGGGTGAAGAAGAGCATAGGGTATCCTTTTTTTCTCTGTTCAGTTAATCGGGATGGGCTGTGTCTCATTCTGTTGCCTATTCTCTCCCGCAGTGCGACAGAGGCAGGCTGAGGCAGCCTTGTGTGACTTGGTGAGAGCAGCAGTGCTGTAAGCAGGTCTGTGCTTGCTCTCCCTGCGTATACTCAGGTGCAGCTGATAAAGCAAGGATCTCATGGGACAGGGCTATGGAGAAAGGGTGTAGAAATGGTTCCCTGAGGGTGAGGGGAGGTAGCAGCATGGGGGCTTTGGATGTGGCAGAAAATGGAGTATATGTGTGCAGATAAGCAGGTTAGGCCTGAAGGACCCAAGCTATTACAGAAAAGAAGTGTTCTCATAAAATATTTAGGAACCTTTGTCTTCTAGCAGATGTACTGTTTGTTTACTGCATCCTTACAGGGAATGGTTTGTTGCAACAGTCTCATTTTAACATAACTGATTTAAACTTAAGTCAGTCTCCAGATTTTATTTCTTGCTCACTATCAATTAGAAGGATCCTAACATACCAAATGCATCAATATTAGATTCAGAATTTTAGATAACACAAGCCTATTTGTGCTATTTAAGTAACACAGAAGCTTTCTGGGCGATCATTAAGGCAATGACAGGTTGTATTCTAACATATTGATATGAGCTTTTTGGCTCTATAGGTTTCAGTAATGGGGACTGTAGTTACCCTCATTTATATCTCTAAGCTTCCCTCCATGTGAGAGGATCATGACTGGAAACAGGAGCCGAGTTGTCAGATGGCTGAGTCCTTTGAGTCATTCCTTGCCATTTGATCATTTGTTGTTAGAAATTAACTACTCTGTCTATTTGTACAGTGCAGTGGTTAAACTTCTAATAAAAGAAAATAAATTATCTAAGCTTTTATTGTTAAAGATGCTGCATACAAATAACCTGTTTGGTACTGTTTGTTTACAAAAATTTACAAACATTGTATTTGTCGTGCTTCGACCTTTGAGTTTTCTGATCTACTTCTTAAAGAAAGAAAGTGCATAAACATGTTTATATATAGCTATTACGGAGCTCTTCTCAAAGAGTAAAGAAAAAGAAGAGAAACCAAAACAACTCCAAAAGGTAGCACTAGAAAAATCTTACTGTGTCAGTGCAGATAGTAACACAGAATATATTTTATAAAATCAGCATAAGCCCAAGTTGCTTTCAATGTGATTCTGCTACCCAGTACTTGCAGCTGAGGGTACCTTTAAACTCTAATAATCACTTTTTATAAGTCTTCTTTATTGATGGAAAAAAAATTGATGAATCTTGGCTTCTTAAATTATTTTATTTATTTATTTATTTATTACTATTAACACAGTTTGTTTTACCACACACACACTCCCAACAAGTTGAATGGTCAAAGTTGTCATTGTTTTCCAGAACAATAACAATATAAGTGCAACCACCACATCTTTCTGCAATTAGTTCGTATGGAGTTATGGAAAAGCACAAGGTTATTCAACATTAAGAGGGAGCTTCATGATGCTTACACATTCAGTAACTAACTTATGCACATATGCAGTTCCTTCCATTTACATTAAATGTTGGAGTGGGAAATTAATCTTTTCACAATTAAGATATTCTGACCATGTTAATATTCCTGACTTCTGTCAAGTTACAAGTGTTGAGAACATGGCTATAATGCTTTTCCTTTGTTACATCGCTATATAGAACTGAAATTTTTGGGAAAATATATTTTCTAAAAATAGTGTTTCATTCAAACAGTTGTGGTTAAGTACTATGGAGATATATGAAACTGGGTATGAGAAGTGTTGACACTAAGCTGCCATGAGGCTTCCATGAGGATTTGTAGCCACCTGTTTAGGTCTGACCCATGTCAAGAAGAGCATTCAGGATTTCCCTATTATTAAACTTCTTATGATGCTGTCCCGAGGTATATTGGGGTGACTCCATCAATGTCTAACTAAAATTCAGTAAGCTGTTAAATACCACATAGATGTGTGTGTATATGTAAATGATGTTTCCTGACAAAATTAAGGAAACGACTCTGGAAGGCCTCTGTGTGCAAGCAATGTATTCTCATGCCTAAAATACAGAAATTGTAATGGATAGCCCCGTATCTTCCTTTCGTAATAATGTAACAGTAGACTCTGTGCTGTATTAGCAAACAAGTAATTCTAGCTAAAAAAGATTAGCATACAAAATCAGGAAAGAGCAGAGATAAGCAGTTTCCAAATGTGTATTGAAGGCATTGCAACTTGTGGTGGTTTTGTCAATAATTTCACAAAAATAATGTTACTTGGACTTTAGTAATAGAAGTATATCATAGGCTGCAATTTGTCAGTATATTGGTGTACTTATGACTTGTAAGCAACGTAGGTATAGAACCTTTGCAGACAGCATAACCTTCTTTCCAGTGATACAAAATATCCACAATGACAGTGAATGCTTAGTGAAAGAACTTTTATGGTACCATAACTAGGCTCTCACAGCCATGCATTTCAATTATATTGCCATTGTGATTTCCCATCAGAATTACATTCTAACTGGGGTCTTCCAGACAGGCATAGTTTTTTTTTCATAGTTATAATTCCATCATCCAGAGGGCTTTAATGTTGTTAAAATACTGAAGTCATGGAACCAGCCTTAGGTGTTATAGGCTGGAACTGGTATACATACACAGTATTTTCCAGGCAATTTTCTAGACTATCAAGAAACACACTAAGAACATGTTAATTTGTCATTGAAAAGCACTTATTGACTCAGTTGTAAAAAAACTGATTTCTCGTATATCGTGCCATAATAGTTTACTGGGGAACTTGAGCTAATTAAAAACAAGTGATAATATTCATAGAGCCTACCTGTTGCTTTTTTTCTTTTACTTAACAAGACAATTTCCTTGTAAAAGATATTTGTAGTTGATGAACCATACAGACTGTTTCTTCCATCTAGAAAACTCAAGTATCTTGATAAATCACTGGTCTGATAATGCCGTTATTGTGAATGTGAATAGCAACAAACATCTTACTTAGGAAATCAAAGGATTTTCTGAAACCCCTGTTTAGTGTCAAATAATGCCTTGATGTAAAAGGTTTCTCTGATATTGTCAGAATTTAATAATCACACTTTTAATAATATTCATAGGAAAGAAAGTGCAGAGGTGATAACTGAGTCTTTTGGGCTGAAATAGTTTTCTGTCTGGGACAACAGATGACATGTCTACCCGTCCGGCATTAATAGCCTATTTGCATATTAGCTGGCTTAATGCAATGCTTCCTACATCTACTCTATTTTAAAAACCTATGTAACATAACCCAGCTTCATTCTAATCCAGACAATGCTTCCTCTTACATGGGAAGAAGTGCTACCCAGAGGCACAGTAGTTGATGCAAAGTGCTTATAAACTCTACTAAGAATACCAGATCATTACTGAGCATTTCCCCCCCCCCCCCCTAGTTTCCAAGATACTGGTTTGCCAGATATTTGCTATTTAATGTAAATCTGGTTTTGCACAGATCTTTTGCAACAGATTTATATTCAACATGAGACTTGACAATGACAAATACAAGTCCTTTGCCTGGGAGAGAATGACACAGATCATGGGTATTGGCTAGGCACTGTCTTGCTAGGCAGCGACAGCTCTGCAGAAAAGGATATAGGGTCCCTAGTAAGAAACAAGTTGATAGGTCATCAATGTCTTGCAACAATGAAAGTTAACCGCAACCAGGGCTGCACTGGCAAGAGCAACCAGTAACTAGAGGGAAGTGATTATTTTCCTTTGTTACCACAATGAGGCCACAAAGAACCAGCTGTGGTTGGAAAAGACCTTTAAGATTTAGAAAAGACCTTTAAGATTATCAGGTCCAACCATTTCCCCAGGACTGCTAAGTCCATCACTCTTCTCCTAGCCTATGTGGATTTTCTCTGCATCTGGCAGAAATCTGGAGCTTGTGACAAAATGTCGGTGAATAAAGGACTGCAGAACCTGAGCCTGAAGGGGCCATTTCATAAATATTCAGGAATCTAATTGCCTAGTGGGATTCTCCAACATGTCTAGGCACCTTCTACATCACTAGACACCTTGCATATTTTTTTTAGAGGCATAAATGTATGAACAAATCTGCAATCAAATTGTTATTCTAAGACTGGTTTCCATATTGCACATTTGGATAGGTTTCCTTCATGTAATTTGTTGCTGAAGCAACAGATTTCCATTTTAGAGAGACTTCTTTTGTAGATGTCCAGACTAAAACAATCTTAAATAAAATTTTGAGTTTTCTTTGCTGTTCAGTGCTTGTGATACTCGTTCATTTTTCCCCTTACTAAGTAGCTGACAGCTCTCTGTGCAGGCCAGATACCTAGACACATCATGATTCGGATGGGAGGAGGAGCTGTTTTGGGATTGCTAATCTCTTTTGAGGACTATGATTTAATATGGAAGCTAACGTTTTTGGTTTTGCTAACTGACGGTTAAGCAAATGTTTTATTAAAAAAATAAATAATCTTTTTATGAAATTACAATTATGTATTTTTAAAGCTTGAAAAAAAGGCCATGAAAACTAAATGTTTTATCTTGCTTATCAATTATGATTATTCCTTTTTATGAATTCATGAAACCATTTTTTATCAGCCTTGTTTATTCTACGTTATGTTACACCTGTGGCTTAACTGAAATTCTAACTTTAGGGCCAAGTCCTGAATTCAAAGACTGAAAACTCAGAAGTATAAAGCTGAGCAGCAGACTTTCTGTTTTGCATTTCTTCTTAAAATTCAGACATTTAAGACTTTATTTCTAAAGAAAACTTACTTCAGGAATCATGGTTTTCTCTTATCTACTTGATTTCAGTAATAGTTTTGACAACATGGTGCTTCTATATATTATCATGCAGAACACATGACAATACTTATTTAAGGGTCTGAATTTGAGTTGATTGTCACAAAACTGACCTTACACAGCAGTGAGTAAAATTCCTCCTGCTGCTGTGAGTAGCTTTTTATGTATTGCTATAAATACTGTTCTCTTCTATTGTTCATTATTACTACAGCTCACTACATACAGGTGAGATTGTTATATTCCAGTTATTAGCAGGGAACCAGATTTGTGATGACACAACAGCCCACAAGTGACGTAAAATAAAGGAAAACCAGCCTCTGACACTCTTACATTTTACTGTTGTGTGCAGCTGGTAAATGTGCTTCTATAAAGTTAAAACTTCCATGTCAAGACTCATATTTGTGTTGTGAAAAGCATGTGGAAGTTCTTTTTCTTAAAATGATTTTAGACTTCAGGGATAGAGGAAGAGATTCAGAACTAATTTTTTAATGTGGGCTCTTGGCAGTGGTATAAATTTTATTGAAGAGAGCATAGATTTCAAAATGTAAGGCACTTGTATATGGCTCTGAGAATTACTGTATTCACAAGAAATGCATCTAGATTAAGAACACTTACTGAAACCATAGCAGACCTTTGAGTGTGAGGAGTCTCACTGAAATGGCAATGAAACTCCATTGCACTTGCAGTTAATAGGAGTAATAAATCTTTAGCAATGATAGAAAAATTTAGAAATAGAGCCACATATTCCAGAGCAAGGTGAAAACTAGTCTGTAGGATTAATGTCTTCTTTCTTCAGAAGGAGATGCCAGAAATA
This sequence comes from Neopsephotus bourkii, assembly GCF_033783945.1. Classification (NCBI taxonomy): domain Eukaryota; kingdom Metazoa; phylum Chordata; class Aves; order Psittaciformes; family Psittacidae; genus Neopsephotus; species Neopsephotus bourkii. The sequence continues at coordinate 31,443 of NW_026901564.1, forward strand.
CAAATGACATCATGCACACTGCTCACCTCTGGTATGGTTCCGTTCCCTTGCAATGACATTATTAAAGTGCTCCTACTGCAGTGCTTTTTCTGCTTGCCTTCCAAAACCAATTGTTTGAGTGGGAAAAATTTAAAGAAATATCCTTTTCCGATATAAGAAGCTACATTATGTGAACCAGTGGATATGTTGGTTATGTTTGTTTCTCTTTTCTGAGGGGAAAGCAAGGACAGTTGAGAGAATATGCAGTGTAATCTTTGTCTACTATGAACTGGACTAAACCTGTACCACGTGAAATGTCATGGGCTTGTCACAAGACAGTAACTGAGAGCACAGATTTGAACCATTAATGAAATGTTGTGTATTCAGTCCTCTGCACTGTCACAAGTTCCCATTATAAGCCAGTAAGGTGGTCATAGCTGTCGTCCTTTTCTGAGGATGTTGTTCCCCAACCACCTTACTGAAGCTTTGCCAACAGGGAAAACAGTACCACCATGTCAGATGTCTTTACTCTTTTGTGGTGTTCCTGCATGCAGCTTTTCTGAGGAAAACAAGGTACCAGACACCATTAACTTACATGTTCATTCTTAATTTTTAAGAGGTTCACCATTTAGCAACTTGGGCTAAACATGATATTGCCCTAGCTCAATACCCAGTTTCAGTCCTGCAGCTTTAACCTGAGGAACACAATGTGAGACAACATGAAATGATTGCAGTGCAGTCCATAGATGACAGTCTTGCTGTGTGTATTCATGTTTAGCACAGTCAAACGTTTTAACCAATTCATTTTTTGAAAGCTCTGTAAATAATGTAGTAAGTACTTCTCACTTTTTTCTTTTTTTTTTTTTAGTTAAATGGACCTAACTATACCTGTGTACCTTGGAACACAGCAAAGATCAATCAGTGCATATGTAACTAATGAAGTAGTAGGTGACTTTTTGAGCAAGACATAAAATTAATCATAGAATCATAGACTCATCGAATCATAGAAACATAGAATCATAGAATCATAGAATAGTTATGGTTGGAAAGGACCTTAAGATTGCCTAGTTCCAAGCCCACTGCCATGCGCAGGGATGCCTCACAGTAAAACCTAAGGCTCTGTCCAGCCTGGCCTTGAACACTGCCAGGGATGGAGCATTCACCATTTCTTTGGGTAGCCTGTTCTAGTGCCTCTTATTTATCACCAGAATGTAACACTCCTTCAAGATTTAAGCTATAATTTCTTTAGCTGAATTGAGTTCAGTGGATGTTGGGAAACTTGCTTTTATTTAAATGGTGAAAAATACAGCCTAGAATTGGGATAATGTGTGTACTTGTAAAGGTTGTGTGAGTAGCCAGTAGATACTTGTACATTTGACTGCTTACGGACATGCATTACCACCATGTCCAAGTATGTATATACCTTTTATTTGCACACAGAATTAAAAGTACATAATTATGTGCATGTTGGTATCTTCAAACATCTGTCTGAGAGATTGATTGTGTCTAAAATAATTGAAAATCACTGGGCTGCTTTTTTATGTACTGCAGGTTATTTTCTGGCTCTACCTATCCCACTACAGATCAGTGATTTTAACATTTACATCACACAAATCTATAACTTTATAGAAGTGGCCAAAAGAAGGAAATTCCTCCCAAAGGAAAAGCCTGAGGGCCATGGTAATTTCACACCTTTAATTTGGCTTCTGCCACCACATTTTCTTCCCTCTCTTGAATGCCATGGGATCTCTGGATGTTGATACATCATTTTTTAAATCAATGTGTCATTTAAGTTGTTTAAACCAAACATTTTATACATGATGGTGGACTCTCATCCAAAGTCCTGTTTGGTTAATTCTGCAATGGAATTCAGTCATGATCTGCAAGCTTTCATTTATAGACAGGTTATCTTCCTTATTTTTGTATTTTTAGCTTTGATTTTTTTGCGTTTTGCATCTAATGTTGAGCTATGAACAAAAAGAGAGGACATATCAGCTCCTCAGCAAGAAAAGTAAATATTCTCACAGTAAAATGTTAACGAACTTCATTAAGACATAGAACAAACATAGAATCATAGTCATAGAATAGTTAGGGTTGGAAAGGACCTTAAGATCACCCAGTTCCAACCCCCCCTGCCATGGGCAGGGACACCTCCCTCTAGACCATATCACCCAAGGCCTCGTCCAACCTGGCCTTGAACACTGCCAGGGATGGAGCATTCACAGCCTCCCTGGGCAACCTATTCCAGTGCCTCATCACCCTAACAGTAAAGAATTTCCTCCTTATACCCAATCTAAACTTCCCCTGTTTAAGTTTCAATCAGTTACCCCTTGTCCTATCACTACAGTCCCTAATGAAGAGTCAATCCCCAGCATCCCTGTAGGCCTCCTTCAGATACTGGAAGGCTGCTATGAGGTCTCCACACAGCCTTCTCTTCTCCAGGCTGAACAGACCCAACTTTCTCAGCCGATCTTCATATGGGAGATGCTCCAGTCCCCTGATCATTCTTGTGGCCCTCCTCTGGACTTGTTCCAACAGTTCCATGTCCTTTGTATCTTGAGGACACCAGAACTGCACACAATACTCCAAGTGAGGTCTCATGAGAGCAGAATAAAGGGGCAGGATCACCTCCTTCGACCTGCTGGTCACACTCCTTTTGATGCAGCCCAGGATACGGTTGGCTTTCTGGGCTGCAAGCGCACACTGCAGCCGGCTCATGTTCATTTTGTCATCGACCAACACCCCCAAGTCCTTCTCCACAGGGCTGTTCTGAATTTCTTCTCTGCCCAGCCTGTAGTTGTGCCTGGGATTGCTCTGACCCAGGTGTAGGACCTTGCACTTGGCATGGTTAAACTTTGTGAGGTTGGCATCAGCCCACCTCACAAGCATGTCAAGGTCCCTCTGGATGGCATTCCTTCCCTCCAGTGTATCAGCTGAACCGCACAGCTTAGTGTAATCGCAAACTTGCTGAGGGTGCACTCAACCCCACTGTCCATGTCACCAACAGATGTTGAACAAGACCGGTCCCAACACCGATCCCTGAAGTTCACCACTCGTTACTGGTCTCCAGCTGGACATTGAGCCACTGACCACAGCTCTTTGTGTGCAGCCATCCAGCCAGTTCTTTGTCCACCAAGTGGTCCATCCATCAAATTGATGTCTCTCCAATTTAGAGACAAGGATGTTGTGTGGGACAATGTTGAACGCTTTACACAATTCCAGGTAGTTGACATCAGCTGCTCTGCCACTGTCCATCAGTTCTGTAGCCCCATCATAGAAGGCCACCAAATTGGTCAGTCAGGATTTCCCCTTAGTGAAGTCATGCTGGCTGTCACCAAGCACCTTGTTGATTTTCATGTGCCTTAGCATGCATTCCAGGAGAATCTGCTCCAAGATTTTGCCAGGCACAGAGGTGAGACTGACTGGTCTGTACTTCCCCGGGTCATCCATTTTCCCCTTCTTGAAAATGGGGGTTATATTTCCCTTTTCCCAGTCATCGGGAACTTCACCTGACTGCCATGATTTTTCAAATATGATGGCCAGCTGCTTAGCAACTTCATTCGCCAGCTCCTTCAGGACCTGCGGATGGATTTCATCAGGACCCATGGACTTGTACACGTTGAGATTCTTAAGATGGTTTTGAACCAGTTCCTCTCCTACGGTGGGCTGAAGGTCTTCATTCACAGTCCATGTGTCTGCCTTCCAAGACTTGGGTGGTGTGGTCAGAGCCTTTGCCAGAGAAGACAGAGGTAAAGAAGTCATTCAGAACCTCAGCCTTCTCCAAATCCTGTGTAGCTAGCTCTCCTGAGAGCTTCCTGAGGGAGCCTACGTTCTCCCTAGTCTGTTTTTTATTTGCTATGTACCTAGTCTGTTTTTTATTTGCTATGTACCTGTAGAACAGGTTATGTACCTGTTATCCTTAATATCCCTAGCCAGTTTCATTGAGTCTAAATGGGAAAACAGAAAAAAGATGTGGGACCATTAGCAACAGAAGTTTCCTTTTTTTCTTTATGCTGTTGTGTGCTAGGTGAGTTTGACCAGGTCTCTTCCCAGCACTTCAGAAGATGTGTGAGTTTCAGGCCCTGATTAATTTTGGTAACCCGTTCCTGATGAGGTTAAGCATAATTCATCATCTTTTAGTGAAATCAATGGAAGGTTGGTTTGGTTTTTGTTTTGGTTTAGTTTTTGGTTTTGGGTTTTTTTTTGTATAATTTCTCTTTCCCCACCCTTTCATTTCATTGGAATGAAAATGGCAACATCCAATGTATAGATGAAGCAAAATAAAAAGTATTTCCTCCAATTTACAAGGAAAGAAGTTTACACAGTACTGGAATATAGTTATGATAAGGAAAGTTAATGATTTGTTAAACCCAGGAGAAATAATAACTGTTAGCTTTAATATTATACACATACCTTTACTAGAAGCTTAGTTTTATTAATCAATTCTTAGCACCATGTGCTTTGATTTCCTGAGTTGGAGGCATCTATTTTTAATGTAGGTGTATCTGCTTTGGGTTTTTTGTTTTAATTCAGCATTAATGAAAAGTTAGCTATACTCATGCACTTACCTGTTTTGAGTCAGAAGAAGGACTAGGCAAATAAGAGGTTAACATTCAGGCAGTAAAACTTGTAGCCAAAATGAACAGTTTAGATATGAAATAAGATGATTGATGTGTATTATTGTGGGGGCACTTTAAAGCTTTAGTGAAGTATTTTCTCTTACTTTGAAATTTAATTAATCCTAGCACATTGCACCATGCTATGCACTATTCAATCATATGCAACCTTTATAATCATTCTAATTCACAGGATTGCCATGAAAGTGCATTTCAAATTGCAAAGTCACAGCAATTTCTAGCATGACTGTCAATTCACAGATGGGCAAAGAATGAATTTAGCATCTAAATCTGAGAGTAGAAAAATCCAGAGGTACCTCTGCAGTTGCAGTGAAAGAAAGCTGGAATTAGGGTATTAAGACAGCTTAACTAGGTGTGTTTTATCTGAAGCTTGTCTGTTAGGATTTTCTTACTAATGTCAGAGGGAACTGTTGGATCAAATGAGAAGATAATGTGAAAATAGTATGTTCAGTGATAGCACATAAGGAATCTGTCAACAGCTTCTCATCATCACCTGGGATTACACTGGTTTTTGATAAAGTCTGTGCTCTATATATTCCATCTTGCAAAATATTGCTTATGTAGGAAGAATGATACCACAGATTGGCTGGTTCTTACAGCCCCGTATTACTAAATTTGAATGCTGATTGATTGGTTATTTCTGTTGTGTCAAGGAAGTAGTGCTTTGGTCTTTTTTTCTGTAATGCATGGTTGATATTACTAGTCAAGAAATAGCAGTATGAAATGGTGTGCTGCTGCTTGTGTAATAGTTGTTACCAGTATTCAGTTTGTAAATAATTCTAATGAAGGAAATGGAAAAGCTCTGATCAATATTTTTTTTATTCTGAGAAATCTGGTTATTGACATGATAACGTTCTTAAAGCAGAAGTGATGATGACAATGTACTGCAAAAGCTCTGGTTTACCATATTCTCCATTTTTGCTACCTTATCAGAAAATACAGCTGTGAAGAAAATTTCCCATCCTAGCTACTAATCTATTACCTGTCACAATCTCTACAGTTGCTGAGCTTCTTCTATGCATTTATTATTTTATCCAATTTTGATCTGCAGATGAGCAGGAGCAGTTACTCCTTCTGTTATTACAGTGTTTCAATTAAAATACTATCTAAATACACAGGAAACTCATCTGTTAAGACAGAGTATTATTTCATTAATAAAAAAAATATGTATCAGTACACGGGCTCCTGTAAGTTTAGATGTATTGTAAGGTGAATGTCTTTAGAACTGTAACAAGAATTAATAGCATAGACTCTCAAAGCAAGGTAATACTATATTTTTCAAAATTAACAGATAATGTAAAGGTGCAGAGCTAAATCACCTTGTTCTGAATTGGTCTCATTAGCCAAATGAGAGGAAACATGAAGGCAAAATGTCAACTTTTTCCTGATGGAATTAAATTAAACCTTACGCCACAAACACTTTAGGTTATAAATTTCACGCCTGAGACACAGGAAGCTAATAAAAAATAGAAATATTAGACACATAAATTTAACAAAAGATGCCAGAGGAAAAAAAAAAATTAGCTAATACATAAATGAAATTTGTGTGAATGATTTTTGTGGGATCTTTTTGACTTTAATGTGGATGATATTTCTATTATAACAATGGAAAACCTTTGGTCAGACCTTTCCAGCTATGGGTTTTTATCTCTGAAATTTCCACTGGAGTTGCTTCAAAATTTGAAAATATATGCAAGTTGTTTTCCTGGGAAAAAAACAACAAAAAAAGGGGAGGGGGGGGGAGAGAGGAATGTGGTTTGTTCTTTGTTTTGTTCAATTTCATGGGAAGGACGGAACTGTACTTACTTTTCCTCTCCTCCCAAGAAAAAAAAGTCTTCCTGGCTTATATTTGACCTTCATTAAAACACAACTGGTTGATGAATTTGGATAGCCATGCCATAAGACTGTTTTCACTCTAGTCTCAATGTTAAGTCAAAACAAATATATTGTAGGTATTTGCCGGTCTGAAATTTTTTTGACCTAAAATTTTGTATTGTCATATTTTTTTTCTTGTGTTAGGTGCTTTCTGCTTTCTGTATATGCTTGAAGTCCCATTCACTTAGATTCAGTTGTATTACAACTATCTTGGAGGGTCCATAGCGGGCTTTTATATCTACTACCCTTTCTGAATTAAGTTCTAGGGAAATTTGGACTTGATCCTTTTGAAATGTGTAGGTTTCCCCCCTACCTAATTTTATTTCAATTTAATAGTTTGTACTTTTTCTAGGCTCTATCTTGGTTTTCTATTTGTGAGGCTACTCTTTAAAAAAGTAGAGTGCTTGTTTACCTCACGGCAATTTTCCTTTGATTAAACAATCTTCAAAATATTCCCCTCATACTATTACAAACCTGTATAGTTTGAGTCACTTACTTGTGTTGTTGATTTCTTTTTCCCTCTATTACCACAAAAATCATAAATAAGTTTGCACATAGAACTGTTGGATTACTCGAGTCGCTTGTAATTTCTTTTTCGTATCTACACTGGTCAATGGAATATGATCTTACTTTTGCTCAGCTTTACTTTAAGTTCCATTTTCCTGACTTTTGTGGTTAAATTTCTCTATTGCAGTTCATCAGTAATGTAAGAAAGCCAGATACAGTTAATTTAATTCCTTTCTATGTGAAGTTTCTGGATTTGTATCAGATTGGATGTCATCAGATAGATGTTTTGTAAGTATGTTTAAAAGTGGTATAAGCAGGTGTTTTCTAAAAAAGTATGCAAAAGCTAAATGGTCTGTTATGTGAAGACTTGTCACTTCAGAATTATTACTATTAGAGAAATAAACATGGGTTAGTTGCAAGTCACACTCTAAGGTACAAGAGTCACTGTAGTGTGAGAGATAACACTACAAAATTTTATATTGAGACTGAAGAGCTTTAACATTTTGAAATAGCTTTATTCTTCTAACCTATTGAAACAGATAAGCCCTGTTATCAGGATTGCTAAAAATAATTCTAATACTCTAATAGTAAGTAGAACTTGACAGTTTGTAAATATATATTAAACAGAAGAGAGAAAAGCTTCAAACCAAATATGTAATTAAGCATCTGCATTAGAGAGTATGAAATAGCAGATTGAAGCCTGTCTGCAGCTGTCCTGAAAGGGAATGCAGAAAGAGTGGATTAGTCTGAAGAGCAGTAATAGAAAAAGAACCTGATATTCTGTGGCATTAAGGGATTTGCATATATTTCATATAATTAAGTAAGAGCAATCATTTAACATCTGAAGTTAAGACACAAAATGATTGCTGTTGGAATTGCTAGCATTTAGATAAAGGAAATCCATGGCTTGAGAATTCTTGAACTTCCAAAGAGTTATGCAAAATTTTTATTTTAGTTAACATGGAGGCTGGCTTACATGTTTGTTGGAAAAGGGTACCCATTGACTTTTTCAGATGTCTGAACAATTAACAGTTTTATTCCTCTAACCACTAAGCTCTACACCTTAAGAATTTGCTACTCCATAAATGCAGAGCTTATTGTTCCACTACTTCAAGCACTGTTTAGAGAAAAGAAGAAATATTTGTTACAGAGGAATATTATTTTGTGGTAGTTCTTTATGTAAGGATCATTGAATCATAAAATCATAGGACGGTTTGTGTTGGAAGTAGCTTTTACAGGTCATCTAGTTCCAATCCCCCTGCTATGGGCAGGGACATCTTCCACTAGACCAGGATGCTCAAAGCCTCATCCAGCCTGACCTTGAACATTTCCAAGAATGGAGTAGCCACACCTTCTCTGGACAACCTGTTCCAATGTATCACCACCCTCACAGTAAAGAACTTCTTAATATCTAATCTGTATCAGCTCTCTTTCAGTTTCAAGCTGTTTTAATTTCTTTTAAAGCTCAAGCAAACTGGTTAATATTCAAGGATCACCACCTCAGAGCTCAGTAGCAATGCATCCTGACAAAGAGGACGGCAGGCAAAAATGTGAGGAAGCCTGTGTGGATGAACAAGGATCTCTTGAACAAACTCAGACACACAAGAAAACCTACAGTTGGAGGAAGCAAGGACACGTAGCCTGGGAAGAATACAGAGAAATTGTCTGAGCAGCCACGGATTAGGTTCAGAATGCTAAAGCCCTGATAGAATTAAATCTGACCAGGGGCATCAAAGGCAACAAGAATAACTTCTGTAAGTGTGTTGGCAATAAAAAAAAAGGCTAGGAAAATGTGAGTCCTCTCCAGAAGGTAACAGATCTGGTTACCTGGGATATGGAGAAAGCTGAGGTACTCAACAATGACATTTTGCCTTAGTCTTTCACCAGCAAGAGCTCCAGCCACACCACCCAAGCCACAGAAGACAAAGGTAGGGACTGGGAGGGTGAAAACCCACCTGCTGTAGGAGAAGATCTAAGGAACCTGAAGATGCATAAGTCCATGACAGCTGATGACATGCATCACAGGTCATAAGGGAACTGGCAGATGAGGTGGCTAAGACACTGTCCATCACTGGAACAGTTTGCTCATAGAAGCTGTGGATTCCTGATCACTGGAATTGTTCAAGGTCAGGTTGGACAGGGCTTTGAGCAACCCGGTTGTTCAGTGGAAGGTGTCCCTAAACATGGCAGGGGAGTTGGAACTAGGTGACCTTTAAAAGCTCCTTCCAACACAAATCATCCTATGACTTTATGATTCTATTATCTACTGTACAAAGAGAGACAAGAAATATGAAAGACAGACAGGAAAACACACTGAAACAGGCATCGTTGGCAGCTGCAGTAAGTTCAGCATGGAAGGAATCTCTTGTGGGGGAGGAGAGGGATTGTGAAGAGTCTGAAGGCAATTAGGACAAAATTCAAGGTTATTATAATGGGAAAGAATAAGCTAATGTTGCAATTCAGAGATCAACTTATTATAGCAGTTTATTGACAGAAGGAGAATATTATTTTAAGCAGTGGCTTTTGAATGCTGTTCGGAAGAATTACATGGGTATAAGAGAGACCAAAGTGCAGTACAGTGACTTGTCATTAAAAAGAAAGGTTGATGTTTTTAACTGTCAAGACTTGAAAACTTTTTTTTTTTCATTGTTCATAGGGTTTTGGTATTTCTGTGCATCATAAGGAAGTAGCTGGTAAAATGATTACTATTTGCATAAAATATTTCCAAGTTATCTACATAAAGAAATACACAACTATTTGATTGGCCTTCTCTGAGTATTTCTAATATTAGAGTGTTTACTGGGAAAGCCTAACAAGATTTATATATGAATGATTATATGGAATTTCACTTTAAGAGTAAAAATTAACCATTTTATTTTCCCTTTTAAATCAGTCTACTGTCAGTGCAGCTACTGAATTTTGCTAAGTTCTTTCAACTAATATTGACAAGCAAACATCAGGTCTGCGGGATGGAGTTTCCAAACTGCTTTTGAGTACTGGTCTACCTAGAGCATGGTACTCTCCTTGCCCACAAAAGAGATCTTAAAGCAGTTCAGCAAATATGCTAAGCCACTTGCCAAACTTCATCTCTTTAGGGACAAAAAGTGTATGAGCAATGTGTGCATTCACAGGGAAATTCCAACTATTGGAAAAAAACTTCTGATCAGAATGAAGGAGCTATCTGATAAATGTCTGTTGCTGAACATCTCTAACCCAGAAAGAATACTGTAGTCTCCGTGTCCTTCCTAAGCTAAAAAGAACAAAAATATCAGTAATTCTGCAAATTCTGGATTTACTGACATTCTTACTAATATCCTTTGATGAAAGGCAAAGATCCCAGTAACAGCTAGAAAATGTTCATTGATAGAATTTTTTCTGAGAGGACATCTAACTGTTGTTCCTAATGAGCTTGTTGCTCTTGCTTATGTAAAGGGATAGTTAATGTTCCTGTGATGAGCAGCAGTGTATTTGTCAGACTGTCCTGAGGGACTCATGGAGAAGATGGTCAGTCTAGAAATATCCTGTTCTTATTTTAAGTTGGCTAAAAAGGCAGCTGCAGAAAAAAAATTGATTTGCTGGTGTTGGTAACAATCAAAGGCAAACGACGTGGATGCAAACAGCATATTCACATAGACAAAGTAAAATTCTCTATCTTGCTAATATTAATTTCACATAATGTGTCTTCTGTTGAATGTTTAGAATGATGTTTCACAAGGAAGCAGCAGCAGGAACTGCTTGTACAACACATGAGAGGGAACAGGGATATTTTGGGGTGCATGAGACCCTGCAGATGTCAGGACTTCAAATGTTAACATCTAGAATTCCAAGCATGGAAACGCTGATGAATGACCTCTATATTAATGCGCAGTTAACAAAGCTCAGGCATTTAAGTGTTGCGTTTTCTTTTTCCCAGCTTTCTTTCTATTCCAACTACCTGATGCAAGGCAGAGGTCTTTCTTTTGGAGACCAGAATTTCACAAAACAGCGATTTGAGCCCAGCAGAGTTGCTGGGGAATTTGTCTGCTCTTGTGGCTGTTCGAAAAGTGACACAGTTTGGATTAGCTGCTTCCAGATACTTGATGTTTAATTCCTGCTCTGTAGTAGACATAGAAGATGACAGCAACTGCTAAGTAGATAAAAAGCAAACTGGGAAGTTCAGTGAGTAAGTAGGTGGAAAAAGAATTACATGTATCAAATAAAATAGAAATCTGGTTGGTTCTGTCCAAAGCTTGGGATATACTTTTTCTTCTGACAGTATGCTCACTGTGTTGTGCATCTTTGTGAGTGTCTCACAGAAGATTTTTCCCTGAAAGGAAGTGATGCACAATATGCTACATGTGAATGGTTAAAATATTAAATATTTCAACTTACCTTTATGTGGGAAAATACTTCATGTTGAAAACATCATTAATGTAAAAAAATAAAATAACATCACCCCATAGTATTTTTTCCTATCCCATTTTCATATATGTAGCTAAACTAATGTATCTGTACAAAATTCTCTGAGGGGAAAAAAAAAAACAAAACAAAAAAAAAAAAAACCACCAAAAACCAAAACCCACAAACCAAAACATTCTAGTGCTTTTCTGTATACAGGACAGTGCCTTTTTAAATAAAGTGGCATACTGCTGTAGGAGAGAGAAGAAAAGTAGAGAGAAAAAACTAATCAAGCTGGACATCTTTGATTCTATAGATCTTAAATGGAAAGTGCCTGTTTCATTATTTCCAGACTCGGCACATCTTAATCCCAGTGCCTAAAACACTACAGAACTGCTTATATTCTAGAAACGTTCAGGCAATTTATTTCTGTAGGGGAAGTTATAATTTTTGCAGTGCTTAACATGAATGCAGTTTATTACTGAGGAAGCAGTGGCATTCTTTCTCCCCTTCAGTCTTACTTGCCTCTATTTTAATTGTTTTAGCTAGAGACACCTTGTTTAATAATTATAGTAAGCTTCAATGTGTCTGGTAACAGATGAAAAGATGCAGTAGGAAATCTGTTCTCAGTAGATATATTTTCAAAGTATGCATTATAAATTATACTCACTGAGAAAGGAAAAATCAATCTGCATACCATTTGTTTTGTCAATATAGAAGGTCTATTATTTTTGGTCTCATCAATTATGGTCAGTTATGTAGCTCACAAAACATCTTTCTTTTTGTGTATTGCAGGTAGCATAGTGTACCTGGGGATGATGTTGGGGGCGTTCTTCTGGGGAGGCTTGGCAGACAAGGTGGGAAGGAGACAGTCACTCCTGATATGCATGTCTGTCAATGGATTCTTTGCCTTCCTTTCATCATTTGTCCAGGGCTATGGCTTCTTCCTCTTCTGTCGCTTGTTTTCTGGATTTGGGTAAGCTTCTCTGGTTTTGTTCCTTTTCACAATTTTTTGTGTTAATAAAACTTTCTTGTTTGTAAAAGCATATTATTTAATGTAGAAATATAGTCTGTGTCAGGAGTGGGAGAATTAAACAAGGTAACGCCTATACCCCTAAACAACATAATAACAATAATAACCTGAAGGATAAGAATAATAATTTTAGGGGAAAGACACAGACTGCAAATTGTGAAATTGAGTTTTCAACAGACTTGCTTTGTGAACTTGATTTATTTGCTTAACTCTTTTATGCCTCAGCTTCTCTATGTATTGTTTGTTCAGTCAACAAAATAATACCCTCCTCACGTGTGTACTGTAAGATTTCAGTAATATTTGTAAAGTTTCTCATGTCTTTGTGTACATACTATTGTTTATAATACCACTGAAGTCAAGACTATAAAATTTAAAACAGGGCCCTGGAGTGTGCCAAATATTATTGTTCTCTCCATAAGAATGGGTTTTGTGACTCTGGTTTTGCTTTACTTTTCATTTAAATAACTTCTTAGTTGTTGGAAATGTTTAGGATATTGGTAATGGTCAATTAAGTTTATAATTTTAAACTTACATGAGCAGAGATTGAGATACAGAAGTACATTACTATGAGAAAGCTTCTACCTTTACTGCACCGTTGGATAATCAAGAGTGCTGTTCTGCAGAGCAGTTAGTTTAGCATTTCTGGTAATTCCTTGGCTCAGATAAAAATTCTCAGTTACAATTTCATTTCATGTCACTATCAATTTTTAGGATGCTGAACAGACAGGATCTGGTGAGAGCACAGTATGCTGATTGTAAAGCCATGCACATGAAGTCCACTTCTTCTATGGTTTGTTGGCTGTAGTTTATGTGACCACAGTGCACTGACACTGTTGTGTGATGTCTGCAGTTTTAGAAACCCCTTAAACTGGTCTGAAGTAGGGTTGGACTAGACACTCAAAATACCAAAAAGAAGTTACTACAGCACTAAGCATTATTAAACTGTTTTAGGAATGACTAAGTATTATTAAACTGTTTTAGGAATGAGGGTAGAAGGGCAAAGGGAAAGAGGAAGGAGATGTGAGGAGTCTTCTTTCTAGAAGAATCCCCTTAGTCACCAAATTGTCAAACATGATTTTAAGAAAGATGAAGTGGAAATTCTTAAAAAACTTAGGAAGACAAACAAAAAAAATCCCATCCAGCTTCTTTACTTGTTTTTCATATTATAGGTCACTCTCAACTTCAGGTATTAGTTTTCCCTTTCCATAGACAAATCTTTCTCATGTTGCATCACAATTTCAATGTTCCATGACCCTCTCAAAGACCAGAAGCTGCTTGTTTATCTGCTTATTGGGCTTATATACTGCCTAATTCATGAGGGCAGTACAGGGCCCTTGTGCCACAAAGGTTTGTCTATTTTGAGGCAGGTTTGTGATACTGTCAGTTGCGCGGATTTTCCCCCTTGGGACATATGGCAAAATATGTATTTGTCATGCCTCATGCTAAACTTGTCTGCAGGGTCTCCGCATCACCTATAGCTGTAGCTTTTCCAGTAACATTCAGTGCTTATAGCTTTACTTGTGATAAATGTACGTCCTGGATTAGGAAGCATGTTCTATTGTGTACCCAGCTTACGATTTGAAAGAACAGGCCGTTCAGATCTTTATCTTCCACTTATTTTGGTCTCCACTTGTCTGAAACTCTCCTACCTCATCTTTGAGAACTGCATCAATTGATAATAGATAATTTGGCAACTACATTTTAAATACTTCCCTCCCTCCCCCCCAAATCAACAAAACCCTAACCAAACATAAAACAGAACAACTAGACAATGACTACAAGAACCCAAGACATGATGAGCTACAAAGTCATTCCTTGTCCTGGTTTTAGCTGGTATAGAGTTAATTTTTTCTTAGTGCTTAGTTACCAGCTGGTGCTAAACCACAGCAGTCGTCATAGCAATTACTGCAGAGAAAGATGCTTGGCTGGCTCACATTTGCTGTTTTTTTCAAAGACCAGACTTCTGCCCAGAATAACCCCTTTCAGCTGGCTATCACAGTAGCATTATAAAAACCACGAGGTTTCTAGAAATGGATCTGGGCTTCATACCCTCAAGATGAGAGAAAGCTCTTCCGTTTTCTGCTCTCACTGTTTTCTGTGATGACGTAGTTTAACACCAGACTTTGCATGTTTGGTGCCCTTCCTTTTCATCTGCTCACTGGACCTCAGAGGAGGCTTACTTTTCACTTAATAGCCATATTCAAGATGGTGTTTGTGTCATATCTGCCTTTCCTCTGCTTTTCAACCCTGCCTTGGGTGTGATCTTGTGTTGAGAGCAGCTGTAACAGCAAACAGACACATCATATGCCAAGCACCAAGAAAGGAGAGGCTAGAATGTTCCAGCTACAGAGGCAGCAAATCAAATCTTTTCACTTTTAAACACATATATGCCACTGTTAGAGCATGCATCTTACACTTATCTATTTCCAGATACTTTGCATCAGCTGCTATGGATGAAGCCAGTATCACTTACTTAGAAACTCTCAGAAGTTTGTACCAGCTTTGAAGGCCTATCTTCTTGCAGTATGACAGGAAATTTGCTTAAAGTGATCCTGAGCATTTATTGCATTCTTTACTACATCCCATAGCTCACTGGGGTGAGACTGACTGGTCTTAGTTCCCTGGGTCTCCCTTTTTTGCCTTTTTAAAAATGGAGGTTATGTTTCCTCTTTTCCCAGTGGGAACTTCACTGGACTGCGATGACTTCTCAAATATGATGGACAGCGGCTTAGCCACTTTATCCAGCAGTTTCTTCAGGACACATAGATGCAACTCATCATGTCCCATGGACTCATACACCTTCAGGTTCCTTATATGGTCTTGAGTCTGATCTCCAACAGAGGACGATTCTTTGTTCTCCCAGTCCCTGCCGTTGCCTTCTGAGTGCTGTGGCTGAAACGCCCACTGGTGGAGATCAAGGCAAAAGATATCTTTGAGTAGCTTAGCCTTCCCCATATCCTGGGTGACCACTTTCCTGTTACCTTCTGGAGAGGGCCCCCAGTCTTCCCTTTTTTCACTGACATACCTCTATACCTCTCTTACCAAGAGAGATGGCTTTATTCCAGTAACTTTGTTGAATCAGGGAGCCCAAATGGGAAATAGGAATAGTTGTAAGTAAAGAATTTAATTATGTGTTTTAAATGCAAAATAGTACTGTTACTCACATTGAAGAAGAGCTTTTTGAAGAGCCAAAGAATTATCTGGACAATTTTATATCATTCTAAGTCAATAAAATATGAAGAAGTGTTCAGAAGATACAATATCATTTAGATGTATAGAGTTTAAACTGGTCTGTTTTCTGCCAGATAATATAAAAATAGTCTAAGAAGCATAAAAATTAAAAACATTATCTAATAGAAGTTTTTATTTATAAAAAGTACTATGAAACATATTCTTCTCAGATTTTATTTGCAGTCAAAATGTGTTTCTACAAGTAAACTGCTCAGAGAAAAAACTCCCTTCAAATACTTTTGTTCCATCTGAAAAACCTAGGACTAGTAAAAATTATGCATGCAAAAAAAGTGTTCAGAATTCAAAACAGTCTCAATAATACTAAGATACTGCTGGATAAAGGATATTGAGGGATATGAAAGGTAAACTTAAGCTAGTTAAAAGAATAAAGGAATGTTGAACAGTATGCAAAATCATTTCCTTTTACAGAAAATAACATCATAGTTGCTGTGATTCTTCGATTGATTAATCCAAAATCAAAATTCCAAAGGAACTCAAACCCGAAAGGCTGGTAAAGATCTAGGGGGGTTTAGACATGGTTTCCTACTGTCGTGGTTTAACCACAGTCAGGGTTTGGGTAGCTGCTGCACTTGTCACTGGAGTAGCTGTGCTATCTGTTGCTTTGCCATCAGATCCAGGGACATTTTTTTCCTTTTTGAAGGTGCTGGATGGTGTTGAATGGGACTCTAAGCACAGGCCAAGCCCCAGCACGTTGCATGATTTGTCCTTCTCTGGTATGACCAGGATGACAACACACCTCATTTAAATATTTTACTAATTTTTCTGGATTTTGCACTTGTTCAGTGGTGAAGTTCCAAAGCACTGGAGGGGGGCTCACTGGCCTAGGTATTTGCCCATCCTATCCCACACACCCTGCCCTTCATGACTGTCCATCCTCAGGGAAAACCTCCTTATCCTCCTATATCATCATCTAACCCTGGACAAAGCCTAAACCCAACTCTGCTTAACTCTTGAGGTGAGATGAAATGGTCTTGGGTAAAACACTCTGTATACATGCCAACATGATGATCCCCATCACAATCATCAGTCAGGTCTCAAGGTTACGTAAAAGCCATTCAAAACCTTCAGAACTCCCAAATGATGCTGTAAACAGGCTGGTGGGGGGGCAGGGAGCGTAAGGGAATGTCTCCTTCACGGGCTGACCACCCGAGGAGGGGAAAAAAGATGTGTAATTACTAAACACTTCTACTATACACCTCCCAAAGTATAGAGGTAGTGACCACGCCGGGAATGCAAGCCAGATAAGTTTCATGAATCATGATCAATGATTCAATTGTATTACAAGTCATTATCATAAAGAACAATGAAACAAGAACCTTAGTCCAAGGCCCCCAGCTGATAAACACTAACACAGCAAATACCGGCTGTAAGTGAGGTACGACGTGCTGAAACTCTGGGATTAAGAGCAACAACTTTGAGAGCCAATAAATCAACATTGTGGTGAGTGAGTATTAATTCAAAACAATGAATGCTTATCACAAATACTATTAGACACACTCCCATCAGATCTGCCATTATCTCAACCCTTCGTGCCCCACATTGGGCACCAAAAAGAACTGTCCTGGTTTAAGCCCAGTCAGCAACTAAGTCATGCAGCCTTTCGCTCACTCACTCCCCGCCCCCTCTCCACCCCTCCACTCCCTGGGGATGGGGAGGAGAGTCAAAAGAATGTAACTCCCACAGGTTGAGATAAGAACAGTCCAGTAACTAAGGTATAACACATACTACTGCTGCTGCCACCAATAATAACAATGATAAGGGAAATAACAAGGGGAAAGAATACAACCGCTCACCACCAGCTGACCAATACTCAGCCTGACCCAAGCAGTGATCTAACCTTTCTGGGTAACTGCCCCCAGCTTATATACTGGGCATGATGTGCTGTGGTACGGAATACCTCCTTGGTTAATTTGGGTCAGGTGCCTGTCTCTGCTTCCTCCTGGCTTCCCCTCCTCCCTGGCAGAGTATGAGACACAGAAAGTCCTTGGTCAGACTAAACATTACTGAGCAACAACTAAAAACACCGGTGTTATCAGAGCTGTTCCCAGGCTGAAAGTCAGAAACACAGCACTGCACCAGCTACTAAGAAAGAGAAAAAACAACTGCTACTGCTGAACCCAGGACACCTACAAAGGAAAAAGACCTACACAGTAAACTGTGAGCTGTATTTATCAGCAACCATGTGGGAAATGTGCAAAGATTTATTATCAAGAAGCACCTTGTTACATCTGTCTTTGAAATTGTCAAAGGTTTCTCTAATACTAGAACATGATTCATAACATCACTGTTAACTTGAATGGAACTGGAGTTGTTGCCTGTGTTACATTGCCACTGTGAGGTATTACTCACAGATGTAGTTAACTTATGTAACTAAAAGCTATTAAGCCTTTTTACTGCCCACTGCCCTTTGTGAATAACTGTCTCTCTTGAGATGTACTATCATACAATGTTTCTTTTCTAGGCTATACCTTACTGAATTGGAGATTCACCTTCAGACAGTTTTCCTAACCCTCCTTCAGAAATACCTCTAAAGTTGCTTGCAGTACTCCTTCCGCATTACTAGGATCTGCTAAAGAGTGCTGGTGTCAATGAAGCAACACTAAACTCATCATTTAGAACTTTCATTTAATTCTTCACATTCTTATGTGAATCAAGACTTACCAAAAATCCAAAACCACGGTTGTAGTTTTTTGTAACTAGTAGTTTTGAGGTATTTGCTTGCGTAAATCCACCCATACTTTTAATACTGCTTTCATTTATCACGTGTAGTGTCAAGAAACTCTTCCTGTTATATACCCCTTTCTTTTAATGGCCAAGACAGAAGGACATGCAAACAGCCCAAATGCATAACTGTAAAATGTTCCAGCAGCGGTATGGACCATGTAGACACAGCACAAGTTGGTTGACCTGGAACAAGCAGTTGCCTTCAAGAACTAGACCAACAGGTTGCTTTTATAACTGTGTGTCATCAGTATTTACTATCATGTTGTATTTATCTTCATGCCCACTTGCTTCATTTCTGTCTCATGAAACACCTCATGTCCTCCCACCCTCACAAGGCTGTAATACTGCTGTCTCTAATTCCTCTCCAACTCAAAGCTATCTCCCACCCATGGCTATCAGTGTTTTTACACTGTGAACTAATGAATAGCTCTACAGGTGACTGGCTTCAAAGCTGAAAGTGTATGCCAAAAGGGTAGATACACTTTTTGGTCAAGCCAAGGAAGCAGTTGGCAAGGTCTGAGCTTTCCAAACAGTTTTGATACAGCTGTAACAGCTTCAGCTGTGGGGAAATGTTGACTAATGTAAAATTAGGGTAGCTGTGAAAGAAGTGGTCTTTGCTTAGAGTGTTAGGACAGTAGCCTTATGTGGAGCAAAGATTATACAAAAGGGAGAGAAAGACTAGACAAGGGAAACAAATAAATAAGGCAGAGAGCCCACATGACAGAAAACAATCAAATGAAAAAGTACAGAATCATAGAGTCGTTTAGGTTGGAAAAGAGCTTTAATATGATTGAGGCCAACCATTAGTCTAACACTGCCACGTCCACCACAAAACCATGTCCCTAAGTACCGCATCTACATACCTTTTAAATATCTTCAGGGATAGTGACTCAGCCACTTCCCTGGGCAGCCTGTTCCAGTGCTTGACAATCCTTTAGGTGAAGAAATTTTTATAATTTCTAATATTCAATTCAAACCTCTCCTGGTCCCTAATATCCAATCCAAACAACCCCAGTTCCCTCAGCTGCTCCACTCCTCATCAGACTTGTTCTCCAGCCCCTTCCCCAGCTTCATTGCCCTTCTTCAGACACACTTCATCACCTCAATGTCTCTCTTGTAGTGAAGGGCCCAGAACTGAACACAGTATTTGAGGTGCAGCTTCACCAGTGCCCAGTACAGGGGGATGATAACTGCCCTGCTGGACACACTATTGCTGATACAGGCCAGGATGCTGTTGGCCTTCTTGGCTACCTGGGCACACGCTGGATCATGTTCAGCTCCATCAGTCAACACCCCCAGGTCCCTTTCCATGAGCAGCTTTCCAGCCACTCTTCCCCAAGCCTGGAACATTGCATGGGGTTGTTGTGTCTCAAGTGCGGGACCCAGCATTTTGCCTTGTTGAGCCTCATACCACTGACCACAGCCCATCGATCCAGCTTGTCCAGATCCCTCTGCAGAGACTTCCTATCCTCAAGCAGATCAACACTCTCTCCCAACTTGGTGGTTTCTTGCAAACTTACTGAGGATGCAATTGATCCTCTCATCCAAATCACTGATAACAATATTAAACAGAACTGGTTTCAATACTGAGCCCTGTGGAACAACATCTGTGACCAGATGCCAACTGGATTCAATTCCATTCACCAGAAGTCTCTGGACCTGGCCCTACATCCAGTTTTTTACCCAGTGAAAAGTATGCCTTTCCAAGCCATGAGCAGTCAATTTCTCCTGGAGAATGCTGTGGGAAACAGTGTCAGAGGCTTTACTGAAGACAACATCTGCAGCCTTTCCTCATCCACTAAGTGGGCCATCTTGCTGAAGAAGGAGATCAGGTTAGTTAAGCAGGACCGGCCTTTCATAAACCATTCTGACAGGGCTCTATCATCTAGTTGTCCTATATATACCACATGATGGCACTCAAGATGATCTGCTCTATAATCTTTCCCAGCACCAAGGTCAGACTGACAGGTCTGTAGTTCCCCAGATCCTCCTTATGGCCCCCCCGGATGAGTGTCACATTTGCCAGCCTCCAGTCAACTGGGACCTCCCCAGTTAGCCAGGACTTCCAATAAATGATGCAAAGTGACGTGGTGAGTGCTTCTGCCAGCTCCCCCATTACTCTTGGGTGGATCCCTTCTTGCCCCATAGACTTGCATGTGTCTAAGTGGTATAGCAGGATGTTAACAGATTCTCTTTGGATTATGTGGCTTCATTCTCCTCCCCATCCCTGCCTCCCAGAAATTCAGGAGGCTGGTCACCCAGAGGACAATTGGTCTTACTATTAAAGACTGAGGCAAAGAAGTCATTAAATACCTCAGCCTTTTCTTCATCCATTGTCACTATTTCCCCCTGCATCCAATATGACATATTTGTAGTCCTTTTGAGAAGCATGCCCCTTCTTCCAAAGGTTGTAAACTTTCCCTTTTTTCCTGAGTTCAGATTTCTGTTTAGCCAGGCTGGTCTTCTCTGATGGCTGGTCTTTCAATGGATGGGGACAGCCTGCTCCTGCACCTTTATGATTTTCTTCTTGAAAAATATCCAGCCTTCCTGGACTCCTTTGCCCTTCAGGATTGCCTTCCAAGGGACTCTGTCAACCAGCCTCCTGAACAGGCCAAAGTCTGCCCTCCACAAGTCCAAAGTAGCAGTCCTGTTGAGTCCCCATCCTTACTTCTCCGAGAATTAAAATTTCTTATAATTTAATGATTGTTGTGGCCTAGATGGCCTCCAAACATGGCATCATCCACAAGTCCTTCACTGTTCACAAACATAAAGCCCAGGGGTGACCTTCCTTAGGTTTCCTCACCAGCTGTGTCAGGAAGTTATCTTCCACACATTCCAGGAACCTCCTGCACCGTATTCTTTTTACCGTATTGCATTTCCAGCAGACATCTGGTAAGTTGAAGTTCCCCATGAGAACAAGGTCTAGTGATTGTGAGACTTCTGCTGGCTGCCTATAGAATATTCCTTCTGCCTCTTCATTGGTTGTGTGGTCTTTAACATATCCCACTATGTCATCTGCCTTTCAAATGAAAACTTGAAAAGAGCAATGAAGAAGAAGACAAATATCTGCAAAAGAGAATGTTCATAAACAATGATATTATGATTACAAATACTGGTGAACATGAAAGCAATTTATCTGACACACCTAGCTGAGCAAATACTGCAGGCAAGTTCTTTGCAATTCTAAGCTTGAACTTGACATCAAATTTTACTTGATTTTTCAAAGTAGTGTTGAGTAAATTTGGGGAATTATTTACTCATCAGGTCAGCTTCCATCAGAACAAACAGTACTGTAGAGTTTAGAAAAAAATCACGTGAAACGATCACGTGAATCTTTACCACAAGGACTTTCTTGCTGTTAGTAACAGACAAGCCACATGTGTAGCTGAAAGACAACTTCTGTACTATTCACAGTCTAAATAGGCACTTGTATTTAAATAAGGGTAGAATGATAACAAAGCTTAGTCTATAGCATGCTGTAGTTCTGAAGGGATTTATCCAGCAGTTTTCAGGGAGAACTGGTTAATTTGGCTGCTTACTCTCAGGTACCTTGCCAGTCTAATGACAGTTCTGAAAGTAAAACAACGGATGTTTCTGATGGGACTTGTGGTAGTGGGGGTAAGGGAGCTATTAATCAGAATAGAAATGAGTAAGTGCAATTGGGCAGAAGGGCAAAGGGTGGTGTGCAGTTTCCAAATTTCAGGAGTGTAACACTGAATCTGCGTTTTAAGCTCTATCACTTTTAAACAAAATGGGTTAGGGTTAGGGTTACAAGGGACAACTTGCAAATACCATTTCACACAGACACTGTATATTTAGTCTGGAGGTTGTCCAAGTTTGAAAGGGAAGAAGACCTGCCTGTGCAATTAGTATTCTGTAAAGGTTTTTTCCTAATCGTCTCTATTCCTTATATGCTTTTGAATTTCAAGCCCCTTTGGCTAGTGAATCTGCAAATATACAAAGGCTTCTATCTGAAGCCAGAGGGTCCTGAATGCTCACAGAAATGTTTTCATCCCAGCTGCCACACTGTGCAGTTGCCAAAATCTTGTGAAAATTCACAGCTCTGAAGGTAGATTAGCAGACATTCATCATCTTTGTGACAAAGTAAGCAAAAATGTATTTTAGCTTATTGTTTTCTTTCACAGAATCCTTCTCTCCGAAGGTGCATCGCTTAAATCTGCCCATATTTCACAGAACAATTATGAACAGAGAGTATACAGAAATTACATTCTAAAATAATAGCTTTCAGTTTGCATGATTTTCTGGGGCCAGAAACTGAACCACCTTTTGCTGACAAGTAGGATTAGACCAGTTGGTTATTTCTGTGTTGTCATTTCCCCCTGAATAGCTGTTGCTTTTTTCTGAATCTAAAAAGACCCAATAAAACAAACCCAAACCAAAACACATCAACAAACAAACAAACTTCGCAAAAAAAAAAACAAACAACAAAAAAACAAAAACCAAAACTGCATCAAAATGTTGGACAGGGAGCCACCCTTCTTTGTGAATAAATAGAAGAAACAGTACAACTCTTTTTTTGAAGTAAGAACTGAGAAGATTTGACCAACCACTCAAAACACGCCTTATGCACACTGAGTGGAAGCTGGACTACGTAGAAAATGGCTTTCACTGGAGCCTAATGCGGCTGCAGGGCATAGGTACTAGATAGTAGAGAAACCTGCACGCATGCGTCTGTATATGAGCAAAAGCAGACAGAAAGAGATAGTTAAAACATAAAAATGAGGCTAGAAAGATACTAAGAACATAAGCCTGGAAATAACAGTAAGATATAAGAGTAAAATAATAATTTTGGGGCAGAATGTCTATATTCTTTATAACCAGAATGGTGCCAAATAATATGTTCAATCATTATTTTTCTCCAAAAAAGAAGAAATATAGAAAGCTCCAAAACTGACTTATCTTTTGCATGAAAAAGGGCAACAATATGCTGATTAATTCATATTTCTTTCTAATTTAATTATTTTTTTGAGAAAATAAAAAAAAATTATATGCATTCTGGTCTTGCTCTGCCTACTTATGATGGGGTTTATTGCAGAAGATAAAAGAAAACCTGAAAAAGAGTATGACTATCATTTGTGTTATTTTTTCCACATATGTAAAAATATGTGCAGCAAAAAAAGGGTCCTGCTGTTTATTCAGTGTCCTTGTATATATTTATACATATTTATTAAAAAAAGGCAAGGCTGAAGGAATGCATTTTGTTGTTTTAGGTGCAGAGACTGATCCTTATAGAGTAAGAGAGTTTCTTTTATGGTCTAGAGCCATTCAATAGAGTTCTTCCTCCTGCCAGTTTAAACTGTGCCTTATTACAGAATCTGTTATTCTGGAGAGAGTTATCACTTATGATCATCAACCCAGAGGCTCAGACCAGTGGATTTTTAATCTCTTAAAAAAATGTTCAGACTCTACTGGGTTCTTCATTGGAGGTATAAAAACCCTGTGTAGCTAATATGTGCAAATTCACAGGATATTTGCATCTCATAGATACTTTTTGTCACCCTTTAGGAAGTAATACATGGACTCATCTCTGTGATCTCTGGATAACAAGTTTATGTCCACTGCTTTGATTATGATGACTGATGAAATCATATACATGAATGACAGATGAGATGTAAAAACTTCAGTTTTTTAATCATTTGTATTTAAGAAAGTTAAAATCCTTCCTATGTTTAAGAATAAACATTCACAGAATCACAGAATCCCAAGGGTTGGAAGGGACCTCAGAAGATCACCTAGTCCAACCCTCCTGCAAGAGCAGGGTAACCTAGAGTACATCACACAGGAACTTGTCCAGGCGGGCCTTGAATATCTCCAATGTAGAAGACTCCACGACCCCCCTGGGCAACCTGTTCCAGTGCTCTGTCACTCTCACAGTAAAGAAGTTTTTCCTGATGTTCACATGGAACCTCCTATACTCCAGTTTACACCCATTGCTCCTTGTCCTATGACTGGACATCACTGAAAAAAAACTAGCTCATTCATCTCAAGTCAGCAAGGTTTTCACAGGCCTTCAGTCTGCATTTGCGGATGAGAAGACTATAGTTTTATGTATCAATTTTTTTTTTAGAAATTCCATAAAATTTCAAACACCATAAGAGCAAACATCTGCCTGTATCAAACCAATTAATTGCCAGAAACCAATTTAATACTGTACCCTGAGGGAAAAGAGTGCTTGTATTTCCTTTAAAACAAAAGGTGAGGTCTTTTTACTTTAAAATCAGAGGCAACTCTGCATTTAATTTTATCTGGAATTCTCTCCTGTGCATGCCACCATCCATTTCACACAATGTTGGTGGGATACCACAGAGGCTGATTTTCAAAGCTGTAATACAAAAATGTTGAGGATCAAATTCTGTTCCTTCCGTGTAAATATGTAAGAGTTCAGCTGGAGCCACTGAATTATTAAGGGCTTATATGAATGTAAGTGAAGGTGGGATCTAGACTAGATTTTTTTTTACTAGAAAGTGAATTCTTACTTCCAGCTCCTGGGTGATATGACAGTTGGGGTTTTTTTATGAATTAATTCAGAATTTGCAATAGTTGCTGAAGTACGTGAAAGATCTTCAGTGGAGAGAAGTCAAGAGTTGCTCTGATCTTCTCTTGCCCGTCTTCACAAGGTAGTTTATGCTTCTGATAGCAATGTTCAGTATTCCAGATGCCACATTAGTTCTGTAATACTAAATGGTACCTAGCACACATTAAAATTCCTACAAGAGTCAGACAAAAAATTACTTTGCTCTTTAAAAATGTTCTCTAGGTCTACACAGGTTTTAAGCAGCTTCCTCACTGTTGTTTGGTGTGGTAACAGCTGTAGCTCTTCCTGCTCTCCCTTTCTGTTCTCTCTTGCCCTGCACTTGTGAGCAAGTTTTAATAAGTGGAGGAATGGCTACTGCCACCCTGAGATTGTCTGGCAAAAGAGCAAAAAAACAATCTTCAACAACAAGGTGCTTTCTCTCAATCTCCATCCTTTTTCCTCCAATTCAGCTGTTGATTAATTTCTCTAAGATTCTCATATAGCTTTTAAGTCATTGTAATAGCTTTGTCATATTGGAAGAGATTTTTAGGTACTAGTATCCTAAAAGCTTCTGGCAGTATTACTCTGCACTTACATAAGGACAGAAGGAAGAATTTACCAGTTTTTACCAGAGAAGTAAGTTTTCCATTCACACATTTAAGGTGTGAAGAAGTGCATAACACACTTTACTACACAATTGCTATGAAAAAGAGGCCTACAACTCTAAAACACTGATGTTTGTATGATACAATAATCCTCTATTTATCCTTTAGACATTATTTTCACTGTTTAACCACGATGAAAGTAATATCTAGATTTTTTAAGCTTCTCTTAGCTTGTTGGAGTGCTTGCTGTAAATGTCGTTTACATCAGATGAGACAGAAAAACTGTTTTGTTTTTCAAAGCTGATTAATTGTTTTCTGTTTATTTGCATATCCTAAATAAACATTTTTAGTTTGCTGGCTCCAAAATTCCTCTTGCATGTCCAAAAGGTCTATTTGTAAAAAAAGTTGCCCTATTAAATTGGTCACTATAGCCAATGCTTCTTGTGTTGCCTTAGAGGACATTTAGGACATTGTGCATGAGTCAACCCACCTGGATCAATTTTGAATGCTAAAGAATCATCAACTTCCCATCCTCCATGGTACAGCTGGTTAATGCTGATATGTAGGAGGCGCATTTTTTGCTGCCTTTGGTCAGGATCTCTGTACCTCTTATGTCCTTAAGATAGGGTATGTTCTTTTCACTTGAAGCATCCACCCACTTCCTAAACCATCATCCCACAAACATTTGTACATCCTACAGACATACTCCACCCATGGAAAACTCTCCACAGTCTCACTTCTTCAAAATTGCAGCCTAGGATGTTTTAAGGGAGATTTCAAGAGGATTGTATGTAAAGTCTTAAATTTCATAAGCATAAAAACTGCATTTGCCTGAAGCAAACCTTTTATAGAGAATATTTCCAAGCACTTTGCAGTAGGAAAACTACCAAAGTTTTAAATGTGATTTACTGTTAATTGTGTTATATATCACAGGTGGTTTCAGGCTATATTTACTACCATAGTAACTACATTATAATATAAAGAGAAGACTCTTTTCTTCATGAGCAATCATATGAAATGAAGAAAATTGCAACTTTAAAGAACAGATCGTATAAAAGAACAGAAAAATTACCAAATATATACTTACTTACTATTTTCTATACTTCTCTTAATGAGCAGAAGCAATCAGAGAAAAAAGCACTGATATACCAAAAATTACTCTCTTTAGGTAGGGTGGTGATCATTACATGAATGATACTGTCCTACATGCCATGAGCAATCTATTAATTTCTGTATTCTTGAAAGTGGGCACCTATAACTCCTCAGGAGCACTTCCCAGCTAGAAGGAAGACTTTGTTTCTGGTTCTGATAGTGAATTTTCAACAGGAAAAACAAAACAAACAACTCCCCAAACCACAACCCCCCAGAACCACTCTAATCAGATCTGTGTGTACTGTATTTGGGCAATACGCAATTCAAAGCTGTGCCTGAGCCCTGGAGGGTAAGAAATCATATTTGTAATGTCCTTATACTTTGGGAATTGGAAAGCCCCAAATCCATAGTATCACTGAGGCAGCATGGCTACCCCATTACTTCAAAAGGTTGCAATTCCACCCTTGGTCATGCCACTTCCATTGTTCCTTGCTCTGGACTTCCAACAGAACCACTGAGGATAACTTCCCTCATTACCTGTGACAGGTCAGTTCACTGGTGAAGGTTTTCAGTGTTTTCACCTAAGAACAGAAGTGAGATACAGCCCTTCTTAACTGTATATCTGTCATGGTTTAACCCCAGCTGGCTACTAAGTACCACACAGCTGCTTGCTTACTCCCTACCCATCCATGGAATGGGAAGAAGAATCAGAAAAAGGTAAAACTCATCGATTGAGATAAGAACAGCTTAATAATTGAAATAAAGTAAAATATAATAGTATAATAATACTAACAACAAGAAAACTCAATAAACGCAAAGGATATACAGCTGCCGACTGATGTCCAGCCAGTCCCCAAGCAATGACTGGGGGTTTCCAGCCAGCTCACCCCAGTTTATGTACTGAGCATTCTGTGGTATGGAATACCCCTTTGGCTAGTTCAGGTCAGGTGTCCTGGCTGTGCTCACTCCCAGCTTCCCATGCCCTCCTCACTGGCAGAGCATAAGAGACTGAAAAGTCCTTGATCAGGGTAAGCATTACTTAGCAACAACTAAAATACCAGTGTGTTATCAGCATTGTTCTCAGACTAAAGCCAAAGCACAGCACTGCACCAGCTACTAGAGAAAAAGTGAACTCCATTCCAGCCAAAGCTGGGACAGTATCTAGCAAGAGTTAATGGAGGTATAAACCTTTACAGCACTGGCAGAGTATAAGAACTAGAAGGGTCAGCTATGGTAAACATTCATTGTAAAGTGAGAGCTGACAAGTGGTACTTCATGAAGAGCTGTCTAGAAAGAAGTGACAAAACATCAGGCCCCTAAACAAGCTCAATCCAGTATTTTATCATTCTCTCTCAATGTAAAAATAAACTGTATTGCTATGGCACTGAATTTTCTTTGGAGTGAAAAACCATTTCTGCATGAGTATTTTCCTTTTTAATATTTGTTTTAATCTGTTTCAAGCTTCCTCCTTTTTGTTCCCGGTGTGGCAGCTCCCAGATGACATCATAAATATGTATTTATCTTTGAAACTCTGTTAAAAATTCAATCCATGCAAGATACTGCTTTCAAATATGTAATCTAGTGTGTGAGAATATCTCCTCAAGCTTTGCAGATATTTTCTAGCAGGGAAAATAAAATCCACAAGGACTCGTCCTGCTGTGGAACATTTGACAACTTGCATTGGTAACGAAGAGGTAAAGGCAGTAGATAATCTGTAAGCCAGTACTGAAAATGATACATATTTTGAGTTACTCTAATTTTTTTAAAACCAAGTTAAACTTTCTTTTTTTTTTTTTTTGTCCAACCAGCTTTCAGAGAGTGTTTATTTTACCATGTGAAAAAACAAATATTTTATGAATGCATAGGCTTTTCATAGAAAACTTAAGTCAAAAGCCATCATGGGTTTATCAAATCACTTAGGACAAATGAATATAACCTTTTTTAAAATATGCAGTATTAGTAACACACCTGGCATTTACTTACTTCTTGATTACCTAAAGCATGTGAGGTAAGATTTAGAGAAATTTCTACTATTCTTCGGGAAAATTACTTACCTTTTCAGATAAAACTAATGTATTTTGACACTTGCCAGCAGACTCCCATAATTTTAGGATTTCTGTAATGGTGAAAGCCAACCACTATGTGCAGCCTTCTGTTCAGGCAGCTGACACGTTGACAATTCCCTTGAACACTGAATGCAACTAATTGTACATACAGTTTTAAAGGAAAAACCTGACAAAAATTGTCCAAACTGGTGAAAATTTCCTCAAGAGTTTCCCAATACATGGTGCAGTTTGAGAAAAAAAAGTAATTCTTTATCAGAAAAGCTGCTTGCAGTCTGGTTTTTCAATGACTGCAGATATGGGCTTGTTCAAACTTCAATTAGCTGTTACTCTCTCAACTTAATCCATAATCTGTATCTCCTTTTAGGATTGGTGGAGCTGTGCCTACAGTCTTCTCCTATTTTTCGGAAGTGCTTGCTCGGGAGAAACGAGGTGAACACCTGAGTTGGCTCTGTATGTTTTGGATGATTGGTGGCATCTACGCTTCTGCAATGGCTTGGGCAATAATTCCTCATTATGGTAAGAAAGAACATCTCCTAGTGATTTGTAGCTCTTCGACTGTGAAAGTAAAGATCCTGAAGTATAGTTTAAAAAGGGGACTTCATGTCTGTTCCCAAAATACTGACCCTGCTGTCAAGAAAAAAATTACTCCTTCTGGTAGGAATAATAAGAATAGGTTGTACCCTAAATAACAAACAATGTATTAAAAAGGTGAAACATAGTCAAACCCCGTGTTTAGTCAGGTTCCTTAAATTACTGAAAACCTGGACACATAAAAATACAATTGGTGGTTGTGTTGAATCTGGAGAAAATAGGTGTGGAGACTTGCATCAGAGAAAATAAACATTAAATTGCTGGATGTCAAACTTGTGCTCACGTTGTTTGTATGATTCAGAGGTCAAATGTCAAATACACATTCCTGAGAAAGAAGAGGAAGGACAATTAATGCTTATAGTGCTAATTCTGAATATGAAGCTATGCTGAATGTTTCATTCTTAGTAGAAAACTAGAAGTTTAGAAGTAGAGAAATTGAACAGAGTGTACTGTTCAATTATGTAGGGGTGCTGTAGGGGTGGATGAGGACAGGTAGTACAGAAAGCTTGCAATGGCTAGAGGTATACACACATGCGATATAAGCCACTTTGTGAAAGAGTTCTTTACTGCCCTGACATGCTTAAACATTATGTGGAGGTACAGATTCAATTCTTAGTCTCTTGGGTTTGCTTTTTGCACGTGTTAAGTGCTCACAGGTCTCCAAGGTTGCTGAGACAGCTCAGGGGCTCTTAAAAATTAGCCTCTGCAAGCACTTCTCTCTGGCAGTCCTCAAGACAAGTAAAGCAGAGCTGCGAGTTAGCTGGCATCCAAAGCTGCTTTCTTTAGCCAAGCAATGAGGTTTACCACAGTTGGATTGTGGCAGAGATGACAACTTCATAACATTTGCCCAAAGTGATTGGAACATTCTGCAAGCAGTAATGTCCAGAAATTAATTATAATAATTCAGACTAATCAAATATCTAGACTGTTGCATTAAAATTAATTTTTCCATAAACCTGAGTCTCTGTCTTCAACCTTGCCTTTTGTCTTTGAACTGCTGGCAGTAAAGAAAGTAATTATTGCTGACAAAGTATAATGTGGATAATTTTTTTTTGTCCAATTAGTAAATTGCTCTGAATGCCAAGCACTATTCACTTTCCTTATTCCTTATATTCCTTTTACTTTCCTTATCTTTGAGTGGAAAATGCAAACATTATGACAGATATATGTTGTCTGATTTCATTGTAGATTTTATAAATAACTCCATAACCTTTACTAGTGTGCTTTTGAAAGACCACTAAATGGCAGTAGATCAGTGAATAATAATACACTTCTTTATACCAAGGCAGTAGCAGTAGAGAGTAAAGTAGAGAGAAAAGTTTTCTTCTTTCTTTAGCAGTGGAAGAATATCAGCAACAAAAATACATTCTTTGCCTCTTTTTTGTGTGTGTGTGTCCTGCAAAAAGGTTTATGAAATAATATTAAGGCAACAATAAAAACTAATTTTAAAAGAAAGTATTCTTCAGTGTTGGCTATAGAAACATAGAATCAGCTTGGCTGGAAAAGATCTTTAAGCTCATCAAGTCCAACTGTTACCCCAGGACTGCCAAGTCTACCATTAAGCCGTATCACTTAAGGGCTACACAATCTTTTAACACTTCCAGGGGTGGTGATTTCACCAATGCCCTGTGCAGTCTGTTCCAATGCTTGATCACCTTTTGGTGAAAAAACTTTTCCTGATACCCATTCTAAACCTTCCTTGCTCAGCTGGAGGCCGTTCCCTCTTGTTCTATTCCTTGTTACCTGGAGGAAGAGACCAGCCACCTCCTCAATTCATCCTCCTTTCAGGTTACTGTGCAGAGTGATAAGGTCCTTCCTGAGCCCTCATTTCTTCAGACTAAACAAGCCCAGTTCCCCCAGCTGTTCCTCATCAGACTTGTGCCCCAGCCCCTTCACAAGCTCCATTTCCCCTCTCTGGACCCGCTCCAGCATCTCAGTGTCTCTTTGAACTGAACACAGGACTCAAGAGGTAGCCTCGCCAGTGCTGAGTACAGGGGGTTATAAATCACTCTCCTTATGGTATAGTAAAGAAAGTTGTAATAGCCAAAAGGAGGGCTAAAAAGCAAGCTATGAACAACAGAAACAACCCTTTCTCACAGGAAAAGAAGTGGGTTTAAACATAATTTAAACAAAATTAAAGGTATTTATGGATTTTGATGAGGTTGTAAAAAAGCCTTCACTTTGATCAAACTTTTTTATTACACTGTGAAATTTAAAACCTGCGCCTTAGTTTGTAATACGAATCTCGAATCACCCTAGCCCATGATCAGGGGCAAACTTCATTGACATAATGCTGTGCCAAGTTTTCAGGCATTTCCAAGGGCTCCCAGGGCAAATCCTGCCCTGCACTTGGGAGTGTGTTGTCATACATTGCTGTACCATCCTGGAAACGCACCAGGTTAGGCAAGCACCAGTGTAGATCCCTGAACCATTTTTATCACGTGCATTCTTGAAGAGGCCTGTGTAGTTGTATTTTCCCTTTTAAAATTTCTACATGGTTTTCATGGAATCATTTTGAAAGTATTAAGCAAAAATACCAATTTTTCTCTAAATCACTTCTAGTCTTTCTCATCATTCATATCTACACTGACCAGGAAGCAAAACAGAATTATAAACAAAGCAGCCCAGCCACTTCTAAGCCTCACTCACACAGTGCACAGTGACTTCTGAGCTCTCCACTTCTTATATGAAAAGTAAACAGGGTTGATTTTTCCCAGCTGAACTCAGAAGTTACTCAGCAGTAGTGAATCTGTAGCAAGTTGCATCTGTTAAAAAGTAATAAATTGCTATTGAGCACAGTAAAATTATTCTTAAATGAATAGAAAAATACCATGTCAACAGAGTAGAATAATTTCATAGATCTTTTTCCCTCCCTCTTTTACAAATGTCTCCCTCTCATTTGTACTGCTCTTATATAAGCCACTTTAAAAAGTCCTAGATTCGCAGCTGGTATACATTATCTAGCCCAAGGCAGGCAGTGAAGCTACCTATACAAGTTTACCAGTTGAACATTTAGCTCTATCTTTCTGTGCGAAAAAAAAAGATTGCACTCTGTATATGTAACAGTTCATCTCTGTTTGGGTTCAAGCAGCACAAGAGTGTCTGAAACCTGAGTAACACTGATACACAAAATAAAGGAAAGCTGGCAGTTGCCTTTACATCAGTGTGTTGTTAAAAGAAGAATTGGCATGATGTAGATGTAGTTCTGCAGTGACCACGTATGGAAAAATGACTATAATCTCTAAGACCAGCATCTCTGCCTCAAGGCTCCTTGAATTCTATAGCTGTTGGCTTTTGTTTAAAAATTGAAGGTGATGTAAACTTGTTAAGGGACTGAAAGAAGAGTTCAGGTCATGGAGAAGCTATTAGAAGAAACATCTGCAGAGAAATAGTTCTAATTGCTGCCGATTAACAAAATCCCAGATTAGGTTGCCACAAAGATATTATTTTATGCAATACTTATATCAGGCTGGAGGATAAGGATAATTCTCATTTTATAAATCATTTTGGAAGTTCAACTTTAAACTTAGGATCATGTTTTAAGGTAGATTAGTTCAAAGACTTTCAAATGCATCATGTATTACAGTGTTCTTTAATACATGTATTAGTTTGAGGATAGGGAAAAAAAACACCATGCAAGTTTTTCCAGCTATTATACCCCTTTCAGTACAAAAAAGAAAAAAAAAAAGAAAAAAAAAGAGGATGTTATATGATCATTATTTAAATAAAAAAACTTTCCTGACATACACATGTATCATTTTAAAAATCAATCTCAATTTTTATTGTGCCAAATCTCCAAACTAAAAATCAGGAGAAGCTGGAGGGGGATTTCAGTATATTTAACCTATTAGTTCTGATATTCCATGTAGTTTTATGTTTTGTGTGTATGATGTATATGATCCTTTCTCGCTTCACAAACTACAGTAAAACCTTCTGAAATCTGAAACATTCCCTTGAGTATTTTGCTTAGTGGCTAACAAATACAGAGCTCATTCATTTTTAAGTCTTATTCCTGAACAAGAAGGGGAATACATGGGCAAAAAGAAATTAGACTGCAAGGCAGAGAACAGGATGATGTAGGTGTGCAGGCTGCCAAAGCATAAGCTGCATTTGAAATCTGAATCCAGCCTTCTACTTCTGGTATTTAGCAGAGGGAAAGAGGAGCCAACCATGTCAAATAGCTTTAGTGAACAAATCTCTACAGTATGATCAGAGGCAGAGAAAGTATTTCTCTATATATCTATCAAATTCTGATTAAAATAGGCTTGATTATTCACTAAAAAAGTACAAAATTAATAATACAAAACCAAGGACATAGGGAACATACTGCTTTCTAACACACTCAATGCAAAAGAGCAGGTTTAAATCTTTAAACATTTTCTTCAGACCTGTGTAATCATATTGCATAACAGGTCTTCATCTAAACTATTCATTTTTCATCAGTAAGGTCTTTTTCTACTCTGTTGAGGACTAGCTACTTGTGTTCATAACAGGTATTTAGCACCATTCAGAGAACACAAACTTGGAGGAGAAAGAAGTGGAATAAAAATCTAAGGAAAAAGCATTCAATTTCAGAACTAGAGATGTCTTGATTACTTGTGATGTGTCTCTCTAGGTGTAAGTAAGAAAGTATTAAATTGTTTGCCATGTAAGCAGATTTTTCCACTGCATCTGCAAACAACTGCTATATTTTTCTGTGACTGAAAGAAGACGAGTTACAAATAATATTTCTACTCCAGCTATTTTTTTCTGAATAATTATTTTTAAGACAGCAACTTTTTTACAGTAACACACAACTTAAAAACGCAGACATAGAAAGGTCCAAATGATGGACTCACACTTGACTTGCAAAATAGTGTATTTAAAAGATTGATGATAAATTCGCTTTTTAAAATGATTAATTATGGCTTGTACTTGGAATCTGGTATTCTTTTCCTGGTTTATAAAATGTATTTGCTCCTACTTTTCTCTGATGATTTACACCTATTACTTTTCTTCTGCCAATATCCTTAAATTGCAGAAACCGAAGTATAGCTTAGATAGGAAAAAAAAATAAGATTTGAATACAGATGTAATGTTGTATTAACACAAACTGTCAATTACAGTTACAGAATCTCTGTCAGGGAACATCAAGTCACAGCCTGTCCTCAATAGATTAGACCATGTTAAATTTACCAAACTCAGTGCTGGAGACCCATTGCCTGTTCTTAAATCTGCTTTCCATAAGTAGGTAGATCTTTTCATAGGCACAAGAGTCCATAAATAGTTTCTATTTTTAACCAAGTGTAATTGCAATTAGAATGGAACAATCTGTTTTTCTTTAGAGTAAGCGGCTTGCAAAGTGACAAAGAGTTCTCTTTATAGCAGAAGATTGGCAAGGTGAAACAGATCAATTTGTCTGAAGAAATTAACTTGACTAGCAATCAAAAAGATCTTTTTATCACTTTTTTGGTAGGTGGCTTGAGAGTTGTTTTGGTACTATTTTCTATTGTCATGTTTGCTCTATTCTTGTGTCCAGTTGGAGGTAAAAAAGATAAAAAAGGTAAACATCTTCAAACCTGCAATACAATTCCCATCATGAGCTACATTGTAGTAAAACAGGCAAGGAAATAAGCAGAGAGATGAGGAGACGGAGAGCTACTGTCTCATTTTGCAACTCAGAGCATGTATAACATCATTCAGTGTTAAGGGGGGATTTGTCAGCCTGCAGCAGATTAAACTGAGAACATGATGGACTAAAACTGTTCAGTGGCAATGAAGTCAGAAAAACTTTTAACTCCTTTATCCGATGATTTTTGGCGGGGGGTGCTAAAGTGTTTCTCAGTGGCACATGGCAGTAGAAGTATTAGGATAAAAAAATCCTACACTAATGCTGTATTATCAGAGGAGTTATAGGGCATGGTGAGTGCTTAGAATCACAGAATCATAGAAAAGTCAGGGTTGGAAAGGACCTTAAGATCATCAAGTTCCAACACCCCTGCCCAGAGCAGGGACATCCCACTCTAGACCATGTCGCCCAAGACTCTGTCCAACCTGACTTAGCAATAGAAGCAAAAGCATCTTAGTAGCTGTCTATCTTTGAGTACTTCTGATGAACAGAGCTGGATCTTAGTGGTAGGAGCTGCAAGTGTGGATGTACGGATGTTTCAGTCTAGTCTGCTGTTCTCCTCCCATTACAAGGAGACGAGGTTTTTTGCATCAGCAAAACATCAAAGAGTCAAAAGGTTGCACTTTTCCATGGTGATGATTATTCCAAGATGAATGTTGTGAAACAATCGTTCCACAGCACATTGATGTTAAGTGATAAGGCTTTTTCTGTTTGACAGCATTTATTTTTATAGAAATTTAAAGGTTAACAAAATGGCTTTGTTATGAAGATGAAGGACTTGAAGCTACATTATTTTTACTAGAAGCATGTACAAACTACAATTTCTTCAAATGTAACCCATGAACTTGAGTATCTCAAGGTCTAAGTCAGGGTCATACCTGGATAGAAATAGAAAATTATTGACTCCTTTGAAAAGTTAAGACCTTAACTTCATTATTACTTGCGTGTAAAAAACTCAAGCAACAAAAACCAACAAACCCAAAACACTAGTAATTACTCTGTTGAGAGTGCACAGTTCAATATCTGCAAAGCATCTTTAGACATAATTTGTGTCCTCAGATCTATGAGCTTCAAAGTGTCAAAGTTGGTGGTGATGCTGTAAATAAGTGTCATTTTTTTTTCACATACTGCCGCATTTCAGGTATTTCTTGTAGTGTTTCTAGATTCTGAAATGTTTGTTAGAGGTGGGTCTGAGCATTGCAGGAACAGCTTGGTTTCACTCACAGCTATTTATTCTGCTGCTGCCAGCATTTCCTCAGCAGTGAGGTGACCAGCAGCTCATAAATGTTTTATAAATCATCGTTTCATCTTAGGGAAAAGATTACCAAGTTCCTTCTTCCACCCTTTTCTTTGCTGTAGTCCTCAGAGAGGAATTTGACTATCTCTAATGCAGTGCACCCATCCAATCAAAAGACCAGGATGTGCTTACATGACTTACAATAAAAAGAGCCACACTTGACTGATTTCATATTGCTGCATCTCTGCAGTGACTGTGCGCAAAACAGCAAGAGAAAGAAATGTATTCAATAGTCATATCTACAGAGGTGATTTACTGCAGTACTTGTACATCAACACCTGATTAATGTGAGTTGGAAACAGGAAAAACAGTTATGTGATGGCCGTTTTATTTCCTTGTTCAAAGTTGAAACGTACTGAAATAGGATGCTATCAGTGATTCAGACGTGCAAGAGGTGCATCAGTGATGTCTTCTTTAATCCTGCAGAAGGCAAATAGGAGAAAAGCATTATTAGCTGCAGATGGAAAGAAATAAACTGCTTACTGATAAGACAAAAAGTAATGAGCTGAACTTACTGTCAAGGGGAGGTAGTATAGATGGTGAATAAGACTTTCTAATAGTGTGTTAGCTTCTGAATAAAGCATCTGAATAAATGAAGCATCTCAATAAAACTGCTATGGAAGTAGTGAAAACTCAGTTACTGTAAGTCTAAGATGATATTTTGAGAATATTGTAAGGGCTATTGTTGATTTTGATTCGGAGCAGGTGGATGCAGTGGGTGCCCCCTCAAAACCCCATGTACTCTTGTTTTCAGCAAACTGTTAAACAGATGCTGTTAAAACGTTGCTCCCAGGAGTGCTTGGGTAGGCCAGTAAAGAGCAAATGAAGAAAACAATGACAGAAGGAGAACAGAACTTCAGAAACTAGAACAAACAAAACAACAAAAAAAAAAAAGGAGTAGCACAGGACATTCACAGAAAGGAGTTGATCCTTCTCTAATCTAGACCCTCAATTTAAAACACATTATTTTTCTTACTTTTTTTCCTAATAGGCTATTCTTTCATGGTGGTTCAGAACAAATCCAAACTGTGGCAGCAGCTGCTTTGGAAAAATCTGAGCCCAAGGCTGTATTTTCTATTATACAATAGCTTCTGTTCTCTGAATTTTATTAGTTGCCCAGACCAAAGAGATACCAAAGATGTCCTGGGAAGATGGCCTGGGAAAGAGCTTCTTTTCTTACTTTTAAAAAGCTCCTGAATGGACTAATAAATCTGCAGAATTTAGTTGTTGATCGTTTTGGGTTTTTTTATCTTGGTGGAAATATTTGATCCAAATTTCGAAATAAAGATCAGCTCTTCAGTTTTGCCTTCATGCAACTGCCTTTCTGATACATCTTCTGTCTTCAGAATTCATGGATTTATGAATACCTAAACCAGTGAAAGATACTGTTTGAGATTTAATGGAAGTTGTTGAAGCTTCCTTAAGGCTGGATCTGCATTTGCTGTGAGGCTGTGTCAGTCTGAACAAATGCAATAGATCAGACATAAAGGCATCTACTACCTAATGCAACATCTGTTTTGCATTCCACTAGGATGCAAAATGATCCCCAATGTGTTATGCTCCCCCCATACTTAGTGCACTTCCATTAATCCTGTATTCTGCAGGCTGAAGTTATTTTAAATCTTCATTAATTAAAGTGAATATTAAGCAAGTTTAATGTTAACCTGAGTTATCAACTCCTACTGGTGAATTGTTCTTAATTTGAAATAACTCTGTGAAATTAGATTATACTTAATGTGTATACTTTAAAAAAAATCTTCATCTTTAGGAACAACAAGAACGGTGGAACACAGCAGAATTTTAGAATAGATGCTTACGCAGATCCAGCTAGGAAAGCAAAACAAATCACTTTGTTTATCAGTTTGCTATGTTCTGTGCCCTAATGCAGGGTTTGATATGGTCATTTGAATGTTTATATTTGCAATTGCTAGAAGCTTAAGTAGCTTTTAGCACATCTACTTAATGAGCACTAAAGATACTCATTAGCAAGCTTCAAATATAATCTCCTGGTCTCTTCAGGTTGATTGTGAAAGAGAAAATCTGTTTATTGAGAGGCTCAGTAAAAAGCTAGCAAATTGTTTTGTGAGCAGAGAAGTTATGAAGCAATTTACTGCTTGTTTTGTTGTTTTGTTTTTTTTTTGTCAATGTCCCTGTTATCCAGGCTAAGCTTTTTCCTTTCATCCCCTATATCCCTTTCAGGACACACAGCAGTACTCAGTTTCTCCTTGCTTTTTTCACATCCCTTTCTGCTATAATGCGCTCACATTTGCCTTTTCTTGTCCCCAGCAC
Source organism: Neopsephotus bourkii (assembly GCF_033783945.1). Classification (NCBI taxonomy): domain Eukaryota; kingdom Metazoa; phylum Chordata; class Aves; order Psittaciformes; family Psittacidae; genus Neopsephotus; species Neopsephotus bourkii. The sequence goes on from NW_026901564.1 coordinate 69,910, forward strand.
TGTGCAATAAGAAACACACTCACCAGAGAGAGTGAGCTCACCAGGAGCTCACAGAGCTCCTTGCTGTTTTGAAGCCCTGCTCCAGTCTAGCTGCTGTTGGTGTAGAGTCAACAATTTTGGTTTAGGTCAGACTGGTTCCAGAGCTGATGGATGACACAGCCAAGGCATGGTCCCAGCTACCAGGCAGGCCACAGCACTCCTGAGGGACCACTGACTTCTTCAACCTTTTTTCTTTGTGATTGTCTTTGAGACTATTTCTTACTGCCAGATTTGATTGAAGCAGGTGAGTCACTTCAAGCAATGCTGGAGGAGGAACTGACAAACAGGTAACAGTCTGTTTCCATAAACATCACTGCCTAATGCCATAGATACAGTTTTCTGCAGGCGCTAGTAATAGTCAATCATTCTAATGGCAGTAAAACAATGGCAGCTCCTCATCCTTACTTTCAATGAAAATTCAGTTTCACACAATGAATTGGCCGTCAGTATAAATTAAAAAAATTATATCCAAGTTAATGAAGCTGCCTTGGAAGTCTGCTCAGTGACCATCAGAGATATCTGCAGTGTCAGACATAACCCTTGTTTTTTCCTTGTAGAAACAAATAAGATGCTAATCTGACAAGATTTTAATGTTAAAAAGACAAAAAAGCTTTTGGTTTTATGCTTGGTCTGTAACAGCTGAAGACGTTGTTTTGTACGGATGGACAAAGGAAGAGGTCATTTGGGTTATTGTATGATTATTCAAATGCCTAAATATATTCATTGTCTCTGGAACACAGTGCAACAGTACAAGTTTGTCAGTCATACTTCCATGTTGTTTGTCTGGCTTATAAAATTGTCTGCTCTGAAGGAGATAGCAATTGTCCTTTTAGCAACAGTTTCTTTTCACTTTAATAATACACTATATCTATGGATTTGATATACAACTGTAATATCATTTGTCAATTTGCAGTACAGTTGCCTTTAAAAAAAATAACATAATCCACTACAGAATGGCATTGGATTTCTTTTTCAGGAAACTCGTTTATATTTTCCTCAATTTGAAATATTAAATATTGTTTTAAAAGTCATGCCTACTTCAGTAGAAGCAGTTCCTTCAAGGGATATTTGATCGCCCATTTATATCTGGGTATATGAGTACAGCATCTGACCAAATTATTCTTGTTCATACGGGAAGGACCAGTATATGTAAAAAACCTGAGCTACCTCCCCTATAGTGTTTGTGTGCTCATTATTCTCAACACAATTTTATTTTTACACTTTCGAAAGACACCAGCAGAAAACAGTGTAAAACGAGCAAAGAGAAACAGCAAGATTTTGTAGTCAGGGCTCTGGGCAGAAGTTTTGGTACCTGGTCTCCTCAGCTTTGATGCTGGCCAAGGTGAGGAGATAACGCATTCTACTACCGTCTGTTCCTTTCTTGCTGTATTGTTTTCCATTTCTAATACAGGGGCTATTTGTTTGGGGGCACTGGAAGTTTGGGCCCCTCCTAGCATTGCCATATAATAAGAAAGGGAGGAGTCACATCTAAAGAAACCAAGGCAACACATTTAGGTTGCTTTATTTTCCCTCAGAAACCTTATGTGTTTCAACCTGATATAAGCATCTGATTCTTTCATGGTATCTAGATATCCTAGACTCTGAGGAAGTCATGAAGCTTTATAAAAGGAAAAAAATATAATATAATGCTCTGTTTATTAAACATACTGTATTTTCTTTGTTCCCTTTGATAATTACACTTCAAACACTGTGACTGTATGTCTGTAAGCAAAATCCACCCACCCCCCCTTTCTTCAGTAGCTATGATAGATTATAACTGACAATCATTGGTACATGATTTGTGAGTGCAAATAATATTTGTATTGGAAATGTTTTTCCTAAGTTTGAATTCAAGCCTTTTGGCCCACGGTTCACATTTTATACAGAAAAGCTCCATGTATTCAACCAAACATGTTTATATCATTGGCTGCTGATAGTTTAGAAGATAATTCTTAGAATGTATATGTGGTCTACTTATTAGGTCACATAAGCTGCCTTTCTCTCTCTTAGTAGCATCATATTGATCATTTTAGTTTAAAATTAAAAAAACAAAAACCAAAAAACAACCAAACATTAGAAGTAAATATTAAATAGCAAAAAAAAAAAAAAAAAAAAGGAAATGAGACTTCAAATACAGCATTGAAATGTGTATTTAAAAAATATTTTTCTTGCAACAACTTTCATGCAAATAACACATAACAAGGTTAAATTCTGACAGACTTTCTTGAATTGCATTATGTTGTGTTGTTACAGTGCAGCAGCATGTGGAAGGTAAAATGCTTGTCACTGGTAAAAGACAGAGCCTGTCTGTATTCTTCAGAAAATGTTCCAGTATTTCAATGATGATTTTGTTTGTAAGTTAGGCTAGATAAGAAAGCCCCATTTTCTTTTCATAAATTGCAATATTTTATTTTGCCTTTTCATGATTGTCTTTTTTGATTGTTTCTCTTTTTCATCTGTGAGCCCATCATTTAAATACCCTTAGTCCAGATGCACATAAATCATTGGAAGTCCTGAACCAGGACATAAACACATTTTCAATTAGCTTCCACATTTAAGAGCTGCTGATAGTAGTGTCTACAATAACCCGTGACACAGTATGTGCGCTCAGATCTATGGGTAGGCCATGGGAGGCACCACACAAAAATTGCAGACATACCATCGTATATTTATGTTGCATATTGGTAGGACAACAATATAATCAAATTTTGTTGCAGACAAGTGTTTTATTTCACACTTGATTTGTAATGACTACGGCATAATGCATTTGGCAATTTTATATTTTCTACTTATAAAAGTGTATTTTGTCTGCTGTTAATGAGTACAATTTACTCTTATTGTACTGTTTATCACTGTCCAAACAGATGTTTTGAACTTAATATACAAACCATTTTTCAACTCTTAATTAGGTGCAGTAAAATAAGAGTAGTGGAGACTAATAAGTACATGTAGAAAACCAGAGGTAGAAAACTTCAAAAGAAATCAAAAGTAAGGTCATGCAAACAAAATCTAAAACACATTTTAGTGGCATTTGATTGCACAGTCTCAATATTGACACTGATCATGATATTTTTAAGCTATGACAGCAGCATCTTTTAATGTGTTCTCTCACACATTTATTTTTTTTATATTAGTTGCATCTGCTTGATCCATCATCTGTGGAAAGCAAGACATGGCCTTTTTTTCTTAGACTGACAAGCCTGTAAGTTATGATGTTGTCAGAGTAGTGGCCAGCATCTTTTTCTCTTTGTTTAGCAGATTGTGAAGTGCCTTCACTGAACAGCTGCACAGAGCCAGACACAGGCAAGGATTTTGCAGAACTGCATGAGTACATAAATCTCTGGGGCCACTGACTCAGGCAGCCAAACAGTCACATCAATTATGTGCTACAGTCTTTATAATGAGATTTTCAATAGTATCAGCTAAATATTAACCCTTGGTGGCCTATCATTGGTTTGTTTTTTCTATATGTAAGTAATTAGAAAATCGCTTTTGCAGTTCCTCAGTGTCCATTCTGCTTTGGACTATGATGTAAACTCAGTGTAATTATTAAATAGATCTTGTTCATATTTGAAAGATACATATTAATATTTAGACACACTTTTTATTGGATTTTTAAGCTGAGAAAATTCTTAGACCATTCTTTGATTCAGTTTATTTTCCAGATCTGCCAGCTATTGTTCTGGTTTTCAATAGCAGGGATTTCATTAAATGTTTCCAGGCTCTATGCATGTAAAAATAATTAAGACAAATAAATCTTCCATCCACAAGACTTAGCTGGTCATGTAGGAGTCTACACATCCACTTAAAAAATGTCTAGTTGTTTTAAATTCAGGAAGGTCACAAGTCACTGACCTATTGCATCCCAGCACTACTTTTGATTATGTTTTTTTTTAGACTCCATTGTATTACAAGGGCGTTAAGAATATTGCAAATGTATGTATGAAAGAATTTTACATCCAAGCACTTACAGCATGTGTTGGTTTCCACAGAGCTGAGGAAGGTACCATGTGAGTCCTAATATCTTTACTTACAAGTAGATGTAGATCTATATCAGATCTTTAACTGAAAAGATAAAATTTTCCAAATCCAATTTAGATGCAGAAATATGGCAAAAGCAGGCATTTATAAGGAAATAAAACTTTTGAACCTTTGATTACAAATCACAGATCTCTTCAAGTTTTGAAGATGAACCGTGGACAAAATTTTATCTGTATCCATCTACATTAATTTCTACTGGTCTTGGGCAGTTTTCTCTCAGTAAGTCTCTCATAACTGCATACAAGGGAAGTGCAGAACATCCTATTCTTCTATTCATGAATATGCATATTTACTTAATAATTTTAATTGCAACATGGTGTTTCTCATTTTAAGAGACATAAGTTTTAAAGAGAGTTCTTGCACTGATTTGTATTTTATAAATATGAGGTAAAAAGGAAGAAAGCTATTGTGAGGATGCACAAGTAGAATATTTTAGGTTTATTATTTAAGCAGAAATGTATAGGTTTGCACTGGAAAATTTTCAAAATCTATGCTCATTATCCAGGGACTGTAATGAGTGAGGGTACACCCACTTCCCAAGGAGTATAACAATATTTGCCTTCAGAATGAAGACGGTGAAAGTAATTAAGACTTGATTCCTAGGATAGGAAGAGGTAGTTGAAGTCTGGCAAAACATCTCAGAACATAGATAGAAGTCTTAATGGTAATGAAAGTCAATATATTGCAATTCTCTGTTGAAGTGCTATGAAATTTGGTAGGTTTCCAGCCCGACAGGATGGTTGCGTTGCATTTGTATTCAGAATTGCTAAGGTACAGAATTGGATCCTACATGGTGGTTGCCAGGTGGAGGCATTTACATCACCATGGCATCTTACCAAAGTGCATTTATATTATTTCTGTCTAGTTTGAGAATGGAAAATTCTAAGTGGCCAGAGTTAAACAGAAGCAGTAGACTGCTGGGTTGTCTCCACTTCTAAGCAGTGACATTCTTTATTCCTTTCCTGTACGTGGAATGCTTTGCCCTTAGCCTTTATTTTTATACAGTATCATACTAATGGGTGCAACAATGAGCTTAAATCAGGGGATCAATCTAGCAAAGGCTCGCAAATCTCTGTATGATGATCCCACATCAGTTGAGCACAACTCCAGGCCCATGTATTGGAGAACAAACCCTAATTCTCTTAAGAATAAGGTGTGGATATATCAAGAAATCATGTGAAGGGTTTTGTACAGATTTGATATTTATCCTTCCCTTCTCCCCTTGTGGAATGGTAGCTCTTCATTTCATGTCAATTTCTTTCTTTACGGATTTGAAGAATACAGTCTTCCCCCAAATGCTGTATATTTTGGCTCTGATTTTCCTCTTATTTTCATGCCCCTGCAGTGTTTCTGAGATCTTCCAGCACTGACTTAAGACTTAACCTTGTAAGTATCATTATTCCTGTTTTATTGATATGGGTGTAGCATATAAATACACAGAAAAACACAATATAACACTACAAATTGCCAATAACTCACCATGTAATTGAATATAATCATATAGAATAGTTTGGGTTAGAAGAAACCTTTAAAGGTCATCTAGTGCAACCCCCATTCAATGAGCAGGGACATCTGGAACTAGGTCAGGTTGCCCAAAACCACCTGGCCTCGAATGTCTTCAGGGATGGTGTATCCACCACTTCTCTGGGCAACCTGTGCCAGGGTTTTGCCACCCTCTCTGTAAAGAGCTCCTTTCTCACATCCAGCCTGAATCTTTCCTCTTTTAGTTTATAACCCCTTGTACTATTGCAAGAGGCCCTGCTAGAAAGTCTCTCCCTGTCTTTTTTATAGGTCACTTCTTAAGTACTGGAAGCCTGCTCTAAGGTCTCCCCTGAGCCTTCTCATCTCCAGGTTGAACAACCCTTTCCTCACAGGAGAGGTGCTCCAACCCTGTAATCATTTTTGTGGCTGTCCTCTGGACTCTCTCAAACAGGTCCATGTCTTTCCTGTATGGAGGATAATGTCACGGAGAGTGATGGCCTGGAGACTAATTGAAGTTATTAAACAATATGTATAGAAGGAGAGGAATCTTCACCTCCTGTAAGCTGTTTTGCTGCCAGATGATTCTTTAGAGCTACTGTTCAAACCAGAATGTTTTCTGCAAAGTGCACTTACCCAAGGCTTGTTTCATCTCTGCTTTCTGTGAGTAAAAAGGTAATTTGTCCAACTGTAAGGTGTGTAGGAATCTTCTTGCTATCAGACCTTTTTTAGCCATATAATAAGTAAGGAAGATGAAAACCAGTTCTGAAAATGCCATAAGCTACCTCTTATGAAAACTCTTCTACTCTTTTGCCACCATTTCAACTATTCACCATTGCAACTATTATGTCTTTGGAACAGTCCACTGAAGGGAAGATTATCACTGAAGGAGTGAATACGCAGAAAATGTACAAAGGTCAATTTAGTTTGCAAGTCCTTTCTCTCTGGTTCTGTATAGCTTCTCTTCTGTCCTGTAAGACTTCATAAAAAGTGAACTATTAATGAGTGATTTTGCCTTACTCATGTCCGTTTTATTTACTCTGCTCAGTATTCTTCTCAGAAAGAAAATTGAAGTGCAAGAATAGCTTCCTTTGTTGAAGTCAAGATGTAGACATGCCATTCTCATCAGGATCCTTACTATCAACAGCCTACTCTAAGTCTCTGCATGCATTCATATTTATCTAGATAGGAAGGCAAGTGAGATCCTGATTTCCTAATCATAAATAGACCACTAATTAAACATCCTTTGCCACCTCTAGCATCTGCCAAGATTTAACAGATGACATGACCAGGCTGTTTGGTAACTGCAGTTCTCTTATTAGTGCTTCAGTTCTTCTAGAAAATTACACATGTTCATCTCTTCTGCCCTTTTAAAGATTAACTTCTTGCCTGTGATGGCTACTATGAGTCATAACATCCATCTACAGTCATACTCTGGGGCCAAATGAAAGTCAGATTTCAGACAGACCATTTCAATCTGTGCGCACAATGACTTACAAGCTTCCCTCATCTTTTTTTTTTATTCCTCCCCCCCCCCGATCATTGCTAGATATCATGGTTCGCAACTATTTTTTTTGTTTTATTTTGAGTTTTTTTGGTAGGCTTTGCTGGTTTTGGGGGTTCTTTTTCTATCAGGTCTGTCACAGATACATTAGCATTTCCAAGCAAAACAAACATAGCAGCTCTGTAATCTGCACAGTGTATATGAAAGGTTAAGTGAAAGGCTGATATCTCATTAGTAAACCATGAATTTTGAGGACATATGATACTGCATTATTGTCTGAAATAGGAGGATACACAGATTTCCTCCTCAATGAAGAGTAAAACTGGGCAGTACTACAGCATGTACTAGAAACATTTTAAAAGTGAATTATTGATATCACTGTTCAGAGAGAATACAGCTGGAGACATCACCTGGACTGCAGTGCCATACACTGTATACAGGAATTATGTCTGATGGTATTACAGAGCAAATTATTTCATATAGAAGGTCAGCCCTGCTCACAGCTCTCCTGGGGCTTGTCTGAATGGTAGGTAATGTTACCTGAGTGATTCGAGACCTGATAATCTCAGGGCTTCAGATAAGATCAGTGCTGGCACCTCTGTGGGAGACGGAAATGTGTCTTTAGAAAATGCCTTGTCCCTTTAATCACCGTTTTAAACATCAGCAGACCAAGTCTGAGTGTAATGTATTTGTAAAATATATCTGTTTAACACTATTACTTTCTTCTTCCATTGAACTGTTGATCCTTATGGCTCCCATGGGTAATTAACATCATCTAAAGAGCCAGGCAAATGTGGATGATACCTAGAGAGTCTTCTACGGGAGCCTTTGTTAAGATGCCACATGATGGCCTGCCACACTTCAGCTATTTTATTACCAGATTCCTTCTGCAGAAATTATCAGCAGCTGACTTGCTGAGGCAGTGGGTTTGTAGAGTATCTATCTCTACAGGCTAAAAATACCACTGTCTTTCCGATATGATATTAACAAGCTAATCACAGGAAAGACATGCATTCTACTGGAATTTCACATAAATACCATTACAGAACAATTCTGAAAACATCATTTCTGCATTTCTTGGAAACTATTATTTCACTCAGTCTTGTAAAAATGTCTGTCTAATTGAGCTTCCCCAGCTATATATCTTACCTGAACTTAATTTTTTTCCCTATTTTACCATTATTCTAATCAGTACCACTAAAGTACACGTGCTCAAATTCTAGATACCTGTTAAACATGGTAAAGTTAGGACAGACAAATAGCACTGCAATAATCTTGTATTTCAGTGCTGCTAGCTGCAAAATATTTCCAGTCCTGCTTCTAATTTCGTTTTCGCTTAGATTTGTGAAATGTTAAATAAAACAGCAATATTTAATAGTAGAAGTATTTTTGCAGATTTTTGTTATTACTTGTATTAAGTGCGGCAACAGTGTCACCAGGTGGCAATTCGCGGCAATTACACATCCTCGTTGCTGGAAATACTTCAAACTTAAAACGTTAAAAATTGAGCCTAGAAAGCTGAATTTTGACCAAAGACTGTATGGTGAAACAGAAATAAGAAAAAAAATATAGAAAGGATTCTGCAGATGAATCTATCGAGTCTATGAATAAGTTCCTTGCCTATACCTCCACACCTAATTTTAGGGATATTCTTCCATCTGCTCCCTCCTTTGATCTACCAAAAGACAGAATTTTATGCAAACTCGCATTTGTAAATTTCTGAAACTGCCATGACTCTTTTCCTCTGATTTCTACTGCATGAATAACAAAAATTGTTACCAAGAGTGGTCAGTCTTTAGCTAACTATGTTGTTAAATCTCTCTATTCTGATTGGATTTCTTTACCCACACTGGTCTCTTACAAAGGTGTTTCACAGCTGTAAGCACACATATTTTCACTGCCCACATTGCACCTTAGTGTAACCCTTATGGATTTTTACAGAACTACTGTGTTCCCTTTCAGCCCTCATTTTGAAAAGTTAAGCAGATCTTCCTCATTAGTCTGCTCTCTGATAACATACCCACTGTAAAAGATGATCCTTGTAATTGAAAATGCTGCTCTTTATCAGGTAATATAAATTTACAAAATTCAGCATAATGTGAACAGGTTTACCTCTATATTTATTCAGAAAGTCTATGATATAAATGTTGTTTTCTCTCCTTTGGAGCAAGACCTTGTTTATAACAGGCTTTTAATTTATTAACATTATGGAGTGGATGAACTGCTGTGTTGGGAGGGAAGATTTTGTTACATTGAAGTCAACATATAATTAGATATAGATTAGTATCTTGTACATTTTGGTTTTGCTCTGCTGTGTGGTGTTGTATTTCTGTAATCAGTAATTGCCATGTCTGTGATTCACTTGGCCTTTTCAGTTGTCAGTAGAGTGGGAGGGCGGTATTCAGCACAAAGGTTGCTGCAGCATCTTCACACTTAGTCACTGCAGGTTTTAAGTTGCTCTACAGCACATCATTCCCAAGATGCATTTGGGCAAAGTGTTTTGCAATTCATAAAACATTGGGACTTGCCACTGTTTTTAAGATTAATGACTCTCAAATATGGCATAGCCAGGGATCAAGGGTGAAGTTTATCTCTAGGTTGCTGTGCAGTGCTCTGAATGGAACTGTGTAGAGCTGCTGAGTCTTTGCTGTTGTGTCATAAATCACAGAAGCGAGAAGCAAATTGAGTTACAGGGAAGAACACACTTCCATTTGGTTTCAAGACCTACATTTAGGAGGAATGAAAGCCACCTTGTGAGCTAAATTCAGAACCAGTCTAATGGCCTCATTTTCCAGATGAGCTCATGACCTAGGAAACTGGGATGTGTTAAACACCAGAATAAGTCTAAACTTGCTCTGAATTCAAAATATGTTTGTTTTGCTGATCTAGTGCTGGTGCTGCTGGAAGAGACAGGACAGAAGCATCAAGATAGCTGTGTTTCAGCTGGCTTTTTTTACTAGTTGCTTCTTATAATCCTGACATTTACTGTTATAATTAACTCAGCAAATATGTTGATAAATTGCAGCAGCTAATACAATAGAGAAAAAGACAGAATAAGAGCAATAAAAAGCATAATAAACATTTCATTTAACATGCCCCTCAGATATTTGGGGTGCAAAAAAGATGTTTTGTAGGTTGTCAGGATGACAGCAGGGTGAATGGTGCACTCGTTGCATTTAATTTAGTGTGGTATGGTTCACTTACATTAATAAATTGCACCTTAAAATAAATTCTCATTTTCCAGGGCTGGCTATGAATCACAAGATATTACTGTTGGTTTTCATAACAGGTATAAAGCCAGGTTGATTACATTTACCGCAGAAGTGCCTATTGTGCAGCTCAATCTCATAAAACATAAACCAGAGCAGTGAAAGGCCGATTGTCTAAGTATACCAGTCTGTGTATTTCTGGGACAGTTTCTAATGATAAGAGCCAGTACCTGGACTGCACTGTCCTGAAAGACGAAACCCCCTGTCCTGTGCTGTCTTCCCTGTGGCCTTTTGAAACCATGTTGTAGTAGTTGTTTACGGACATGCAGACAGATCTAATTAACCATGTCTTTTGTCTAAAAAAATCAGTTAGCAAAGAAATATATAAGATCAATCTGGTATCATCTTTTTCATCAGTCAGGATTCCATTTTATTCTGGTAACTTCTTCTGCCCTTTATCATTCTTATCTTCCACTCATCTTTTAATATGTTATCCTTTGAAAATTTTACTTGAAAATTTCTGCTGTATTGAATCCAGACTAAAAGGCCAGACAATTATTCAAACAATATTTTTCTCTTTCTTTAGAGAAATTCTTAGGTTTCTTACAATTACACCTTTTCAATAGTCCAGTCATAATATACAGAACAATCAGATATTTTATTAAAGAGCTGAACTACCAGTACTACAATTTCACATACAAGTTTTCCAGTATTTCCTTTTGTGTTCTTCTCAGAATATTTTAACGATGGATTCTACAGCGTGTTATTAGCACTCAGGTGTATCTCAAAACAAGTTTTTCAGATAAGACTTCTTTTCTTGTTCATTTTTTGTAATCTTTTTTATATAACCATGAATTCTCTCTCTACTTCAGTGTTAAGGTTGTTCATCTCAGAGAGAAACTTAAATGCTGAGTATTTTTTCCTGAATATCTTGTTATGGGGCAGGGGGGTCAGCTGTCAGTTTACTTCTAACAGAATTTAAGGAGTGGTATAGTGCTCTGGAACAAGATGGAAACAGAAGTTAAGTACTATAAATGCTTTATGTGTTGCACTGTATCATGTTAGGAGACTCTTATTAAGAGTGTTGAAATTAACTCTCTGTAGAAAAAAGTTAATAAGGAAGACTGTAAAATTCCATAAAACATATCATCTGAGTGTAGCTCTTTAATTCTTCCTTCTTCCAGTATTCTTAAAAACTATTTCTTTGTGTATGTATTCTTACATATGGTGATTGTGTCCCTATTTGGTTTTTATAACTACTTTCATGCAGATTTTGATAAGAGACTTCAATGAGGATTCTTCATCTCTGTGTAAGAAAATCTCCCACCCTGCATAATATGGCAATTTTCCAGCCTGACTAATCACATGAAAGAGCATGAAACTCATTGTGTAAGATTATTTGTGAAATCATCAATATTTGTGGAAATAGAAATCAATATTTGTGGAAATAGGAACCAATCAGGTTTCATTTAATTAAAAGTATCATTTTGCATCTCCAAGAATCTGCAGACTCTCACGTACAATACTCCTTATTTCTCTACATGCTGTGAATTTCTTATTTCCTAGGATGGAGTTTCAGCATGGGCTCTGCCTACCAGTTCCACAGCTGGCGAGTATTTGTGATCGTCTGTGCACTGCCTTGTGTCTCTTCTGTGGTAGCCCTCACCTTTATGCCAGAAAGCCCACGGTTCTTGCTGGAGGTACATATAACTTTTCAAATTGTTTTTAGATTCCAGTCAGAATTATGTCTGCGTTTATATCATGACCTCCATATAACAGGCATTAATATTGTTCAGTGATAATACTAAATATTTTAATCTGTATGTATGCTGTGTTTAAATGAACATTTAGGTTGGAAAACATGATGAAGCTTGGATGATACTCAAGCAAATTCATGACACAAACATGCGAGCTCGTGGTCAGCCTGAGAAAGTCTTCACAGTGAGTACTGTTTTTGAGGCTAATTGCTTTAACACATCTGTGAGCTGGCCGATTGGCAAGGTCTGGAGTGCTTAAGCAATCAATATTAATACTCTGCATGACAAAGTAAATAATTTGCACTCTAAATTTCTAAATATAAGAACGAAATTCCTACTGAAATTGTTATATATACAATTGCTATATATACAAGTCTTCTAAAGATACAAGCCTTTGACCAACATGTTCTTGAACCTATGAATCCACATTGTATTTTTCTCTGGTGTAGCAAGACACTTAATAGACTCAATCTGTGTTTTATTTAATGAATAGGCCAGATTCAAAGCATTGATAAGTTGTTTCTATTTGAGGATAAACTGGTGATTTAAAAGTGGGGGATTTTTTGGCATCATCCTTAAATATGAAGAATATACCCAATACATTTTTAATTCCTGGATACAGTAGGACCAAACAATGGAAGGAATTTTCTTGCTTTGAAAATCAGTCTTCCTTTACAACTTGTGCCGTGCTGTGGGACTGTAAGCACTCTGCTCCCACTCAGAGCCATGTTTGGGATGTTTTTACTCTTCCAGAGGCTTTCTTCTTACTTTAATGCACACATAACTCAATTAAGAAATCCTTTCAAAGGCTCTGCATTTGCAGGCTGTCTCAAGGAATGACCATCTGACCATGTAACTTTATTTCGTTGAGACTTGCATTTTATTGCCTTGGTTGTAGTTTCCATTTACTCCATTTAGTTTTTTTTCCACAAAGAAGTTCAAAACCTCCTATTTAGTCTGAAAGAAAGCTGGTTAGCATGCCTATCATGTTAAATCCACATTTATTGATACACCTGTGATCTACCTCTAATCCCATCTAACCTAGTATTTTATTTTCTGGTTTCATTTATGGATAAAGGGATTTGCCTAACACCATACAGCTAGGGTGTAATTTCACAACCGGCTTTTGCTGATCTGAGGCTGCTTTCAAACAGAGTATGCCTGCCCTCAGTCACTCTTTGTTTTTCTTCTGCCAGTGTTGATATTCATTGACTGATTGCACAGTCAGCCATAGCACAGACGCTGTCCCCCTGCAGTGTTGCCTCATGCATGAGGAATAAGACAGAAATATACTGGGACAAAAGGTGGGAGGAAGGATCAGCCACAGTCTCACATTAGTTTAGCATAATCATAATCATGTCCTAAAGCAGCTGTGGAGAAGAAAACAAAGCACACGCTTGTTGTTTCCAGTTCTTGTGATCTAGCAAGTCTTTCTACGCCTGTTAAAATGTGACACTGAATCATGTTGAGCTCAACAGTTTATTTATAGCTATTTTTGTTAATCTGTCACCCATGAATAAGGCATGAATAAAGAAAACACACCACTTTCTTGGGATATTTGCCAGTTTCTGCCATGATAATTGGGAAAACTCAGTTCCAGATATTGAGGATTTGAAAGATGAGAAATATTGTTATGTCAAGGTTACACGTGTATAGAAGTCCCTGGTTTTAGCTTGCATTAGTATGATTAGAAAATACATCATTGTCTCCTCACTTGAAATATCAGCACTTAATCTTATTAATCCAGAAAGCAAAGAACTTATGCATAAATTTTTGGGGTCATACTTTTAGTCTCTCTTTTTTAAAAAATATAAGCTATTCCTATTGTGACATTTTGTCTCAGGAATTTATTCACATAGCTCTCCTAAACCCTTTTCTTCATCCAGTACCATTCTATGACTTCTGTGTTACTATTTTCCTCCACTTCATGTCACTAGTCACATCTGATATTCTTTAATAGTATTTTTAACTCCAAAGCTGATGTAACTTTTTTATTACTGCTGTAATTTTAATATTCTTTCCTTTGTATGTTTTCTTATCTTATCTTGATTTCATCTTTTCCTAGAAGCTTTTTTCACGTCATGTTTACTCTTGTTACTCATATTGAGGATTTTATCTTCAAACCTTTAGAATAGGGAAGGCATCAACTGATGAACAATTGGGTTTTTAGTTAGAAACTCAAATAAGTATATTCTAGTCACTGACTGTGGTGATAGTATCTTTAAAAACTTCTGAAAATCTCTCATGAGAGCAGTGACATTGTAGAGATGGTAGAAAATTGATAGTATCTTCTATTATGGAACTATCCAAGTTAAACATTTATGTACATGCTTAACTACCTTCCTGGGTCCTTAAAATATACATTCATTAGATCCATTGGTTTAAATGTTTAAGTAAAGAAAACCCTTTTATCCTTAAACCCCCAATTCTATTCACTCTTTGTGATATATTAATATTTTATTCTGCAAAAAACTTCTCTTTGCAGCAAGTCTTGATTTTGTAAGATTCAAAGCATTGTATCTTTCTAGCCATTGCTTTTAAACAGAAGTTCCATTTTCATTAAAATAGGTATTCTTTATTTTTTTCTTTCATTCTTCATATACTGACAGCTGAATTTGCATGGTCCAGATGGACCATTGTCTTGATTCAATAGAACTTTTCTTATGTTAAAAAACCATCAAGGCCAGCAGCTCTTTGTCTCCAGTCACATACAGTGGTCCTAGGATATACACATGCTTCCCCCAACCTCCAAAGCTCCAAACGAGTCAGGTGAAAAGGCTGCCTCTGAGCTTACAAGTGTGGCACTGCTTTATAGTGTGACTCAGAAGGCATGCCCTTTCTACCTGGAGGTGTGACATGTGAGGAGGTTTGTATATACAAGGTCATAAACAATCTTGGAAGACTCAACTCAGTCTTCTGTAAAACATGTTTCATAAAAGTAGTTTAAGAAAAGCTTAAAATTAATCAAATGATGCAGACAAGATTACTGCTATTGAGAAAGGCATGATGAGAAGAGTACAGTCTTGTCTTTGATGCAGTCATGATTTGGCAAGACAGTGAGCTGCAGTATTTCAGAAATGATGCTGATTATAGCTAAATCGCTTAGTGGGCATCTGTTTGTTCTTGTTCATGGGATGAGGCTGCTGGTACATCTTAACTAAAGAGTGCACATCTGTAAAAGCAGTGAGCTGAAAACTAGAGCTTTACTACCAATACCGCTATTCCCTAATGTCCTCTAATCCATTATGATGCATCTGTGGGTAGTGGTGCCACCATTCTCTTAAGAAGAAACACAAGCTATGGCGACTTCAGAAATGTCAGCCATACACTGAACACTTGGTGTCTTGCTCTCTCCCTCCCTATATATCAGGCCCTTCCCATTTTATCTTTTTTTTTTTCCATTCTCTATTTCTATTCTTTTAAAATAAACTGTGGGTGAATACACTGCCTTTTGTGATATTGGTATGAATCTGGGACCAGAGCAGAAAACAAAACCAAAACTATACAATGGTTTAAGCCTGTCAGATCCTGTGTCTGGAAAGACAATATAACACGTTCTGCTACACAGGAGAGTGCAAGTGAAAACTAACATTGTAGGCAACATCACATTCTCTATCACTGGCAGTTCTGTATTTTTCCATGATGTCTGTTTATCTCATTTCACTTTAGATGAAGTAGGTGATTGCTCATAACAGCAATAACATGCATGGTTCCAGATCATTTCACCTAACTTTTTCTCTCCTCATTAAAGTAGAGAGTTAAATTCAACATCCAAAAGACAAAGAGAGTTCCCTGTCTAACAGTAAAGAAAATAAGAACAAAAGTATAATGTTACTCAACTATTAATTCTTGATATTTCAAATACTTTTATTTGCATTACTATACCTTTAATCAGTAGACTTTCAAGAATGTTGTGATAGCAAGTCAGAAGCGTCTTGATAGCAAAATCCAGACATGGTTAACTGAGGGTTTAAATACTGTTTTATCTTTGTGGCATTAGGGATATGGACAGCAATAGTCTAGCAGAACCTGACAGTAACAGCGTTTTTTCAGTCAGAGGAAATTGATTTCCTGCATGCTTTAAAACTAAAGTTTTTCCAGTACAGTTGCATCCATAATGAAATTTTGCATTATAGTGTGCTACTGTTCCTTTATATTTCTAATGCACTCCAAGTGTAGACACAGGTTTAACATCTGCTCATTTTTAATTTATGGGGTTTATTGAAACATTCCAAATCTCCTTGACAGACAGCTAATTATTCCATAAAATGCAAATATTTGCTGCTCTGTTTTTATTTTTAGGTTAACAGAATCAAAACTCCAAAGCAGATAGACGAGCTTATAGAAATAGAGAGCGATACAGGAACTTGGTACAGGAGGTGTTTTGTTAGAATTCGCACAGAGCTGTATGGCGTAAGTAACAACATCTCTGTTTGTTCTATAACCTGTTACCTTTCCTCTTTTTAATAAGCCTCCAGATATGGGATGGATTATTGAGCTCATGCTGGTGGTTGCTACAATGCTGCATTTTCCATGGATTGGCAGATCCAGGAACCTGTGCAAGGTTCTCATTTCCTGACCCCAGAGAGGTGCTGGTGAATCACAGAGGCTGGTCCCAGTTTGTGAGAAGGAAAATGCACACTAATGATGGCTGATAGTTACATAGCTGTATTCCCAAGCATCATGGTATAATACGTACTGGAAATGTGTATCAATATATACCTATAGAAAGAGGTAACACATCATGAGATGGAAAGTTTGCAGCATGAACTTGAGGCAGCGACATTATGTACAAATGGTAAAGTCATGAATAAATTGTGTAAATGGATGTCATAAAATCTTCATAAGGATTTGTATCTTCATGTATTTTTAAGCATGTTAAATGTTTTACCAGAAAACTATGTTAGAGCTATTTCTGAGGGTTTAATGCAAGCTCAATGGGAGTGTGCTCCATATTCTTTTTTACTTCTTTGCAAAGCCAAAATTATACAGTACCTTTGAACCTTGTAATGAAAATTGAGAAAAGTGTCATTATTAAAAAAATAAAAGTTAGAAATGTCTTTTCACAGCTGTTAAATATCTGGCATCTTGAAGGTCTCCAGAGCTATGATAAAGTGCTGTAAACCAAGGTTTGTCACAAAACTGCTTGGTTTGGAAAAATGGCATTTTCACTATAAAAAAATACCAAACAAAAAAACCCCAACCAAACAAACCCAGAAGGTACCTGCTTTTAGAGTTATTTGTACACAAATGGAGTAGTTGAAGGTTAAAATATTACGATTTTGCCCTGTTACCAAACTATCTTTAAAACTAAACTGCGTAGTTACAGAGTGGCCGTCTCATATGCTTGCTATCTCACCGGACTAGCCCCTGGGTTAGAGCTCCTTGTTGCACAATATGTGCTGAAACCTCCTAAGGTAGACTGATACTTCCCTTCAAAAAGAAAAAATCACCTTGAGATGAGAGAGAGGGGAGAGAACACCATTCTCAGTTGGCTCTGCTGTAGTGTCTCTGACCTGGAGGTAGTCCTATCTTTCCTTTTAGTTAAAGTACCAATTTCTAGCTGTGGTAGGTTATGACAAATCAAACTCTGTGTCACTATTGAATTATGGAATATAGTTTATCTAAACTTAAAACAGTGTAATACTGGGAAGTCAGAAGAGAACATTTTTGACAAGATCTTGTTTATTTGACATAGTGAAATGAAGTTGCCTAGGTACTGGAAATTTTGAGGTGATCAGAGCAGAGGGTAAATTAATAAACACTGTGCATACTGATGTGTAAATAATTTTATATAGGCCAGCAATGTGTGCCTGCATCTCAGAAAGCCAATCACAACCTAAGCTGCATAAAAAGAAGCATAGCCAGAAGATCTGCCTCTCTACTCTGGTCTTGTGAGACCCCACCTGCAGTACTGTGTCCAGCTTTGGGGCCCCCAACATAAAAAGGACATGGACCTGCTTGAGCAAGTCCAGAGGAGGCTGCATAGATGATTTGGGGGCTGGAGTACCTCTCCTATGAGAAAAGGTTGAAGAGGTTGGGACTGTTAAGCCTGGAGAAGAGATGGCTCCAGAGAGACCTTATACCAGCCTTTCAGTACCTAAAGGGGGCTTATAGAAAAGATTGAGGGAGAATTTTTACCAAGGCCTGTAGTGACAGGAGAAGGGGTAAGAGTGTTAGACCATAATAGGATAGATTTAGACTGGACGTTAGGAATAAATGCTTTATGATGAGGGTGGTGAGGCACTGGAACAGGCTGCCCAAAGAAGTTGTGACTGCCCCATCCCAGGCAGTGCTCAAGGCCAGTTTGGGTGGGGCTTTGAGCAACCTGATCTAGTGGTAGGTGTCCCTATCTGTGGCAGGAAGGTTGGAAAGAGATGATCTTTAAAGGTCCCTTCCAACCCAAACTGTCCTATGATTCTATGAAAAGAAGTCAAAAGTCATATAACATGCACAACCTGGCTATATCTGGAGATTAACATACTTGTGTGACCAGTGACTTGCGATTAGCATAGAGTTTCCTCCTCTCTCAGAGACCCTGAGGAAGCAAGCAAATCAGAATCAAAAAGGTTCTATCATTTAACAAAATTGTTCAAAATACAATTTATAATAAATGTATTTCCTAATGATTTACAGATTTGGTTGACATTTATGAGATGCTTCAACTACCCAGTGAAGGATAATACCATCAAACTTACAGCTGTATGGTTCACCCTGTCCTTTGGGTAAGAGTGGTGGAAATCTTAAATAATTTTTGACAGACTTGATGGACAGAAGAATTATCTGCATGCAAATTTTATCACTGTGATTATCTTTTTTATTCAGAAGGGTTTTATCCAGTATCTTTCCACAAAATGTTGTATCTGTGTTAGCCTGTTCTTACTGCAAGCTTACCTCAGCAAAAATATCTGATTCAGAAAAGAGCATCTGGTGGGAGCATCTCTCAATATTTTTATTTTGTGGTGGATTCTACTATGATGGACTGTCATGGTTTAAACCCAGCTGGTAATTCAGCATCATGAATCTACTCATTCACCCCCCATTTTTCCCCCTCCCCAGATGGCCTGGGAGGAGAGTAGAAAGAATGTAAAACCCATGGGTTGAGATAAGAACAGTTTAATAACCAAAATAAAGTAAAATGTACTGATAGTAGAAAGAATACCAACAATAGCAATAATAATAATAATAGGAAACAGCAAAAAAGAAACGAAAGCTCAGAAAACACAAGAGAAGCACAATACAATTGCTCACCATCTGCTGAACGATACCCAGCCCGATCTGAGCAGTGATTTGTCCCTTCCAGGTGACTCCCCCCAGTTTATATACTGGGCATGATGTGCTGTGGTATGGAATACCCCTTTGGCTAGTTTGGGTCAGCTGTCCTGTCTCTGCTCCCTCCCAGCTTCTTGTGCCCCTCCTTACTGGTAGCGCATGAGACTAAAAAGTCCTTGATTAGAGCAAGCATTATTTAGCAACAACTAAAACATTAGTGTGCTATCAGCATTGCTCTCAGACTAAAGCCAAAAGATAGCACTACACCAGCTATTAGAAAGGATAAATAACAGTTACAGCTGAAACCAGGATATGGAACAACTGCTCCATCTCATAAGAGCTGTTCATCCTCAACTTAGACAGATTCCCCAACAAGTAATACTGGCGACTGAGCTTTTTGCTGGTTTTTTTTGCAGCTACTATGGCTTATCTGTCTGGTTTCCTGACGTCATTAAACATCTGCAGTCAGACGAGTACGCATCCCGAGTGAAACATTTCCGCAATGAGGAGGTTTCACATTTCGTCTTCAACTTCACACTGGAAAATCAGATCCACAGCAATGGAGAATACATCAATGACAGGTTTAGAGATTTCCTTATATACTGGCTTAGCTGAAATAAAAATGACATTTTGAAGCATGTCCTAATAATCTCGTATTTTTCTCCATCAGCTAATGACACTTGCTTTTGTTACATTTTAATGGGAATTTATTCCTGATATTGATTTCTTGTGCCTTGTGGAGCATGGGGAGAAATGGACCTATACCTGACCTAGTGGTTCCTGTGTGAGGATCCCCAAGCAAACACAGCTTCCTTGTCATCCTGAAGAATAGACCAAAAAGCCTAAATTAACAGTATGTCCTTTCACAGTGGGATTCAAATATCTTCGGACTCTACATACACAGCATATTGTAGGGGCCTGAGAACGGACATACTTTCATCTCTGTTGCTAATTCTTTTCTTATATGAATGAAAGACGCTTCTATGAAAATGCTGAACATTGTGATGTTAGCATCTTATCACAGAAAAATAAAAGCTAAATGTTAGCATAAATCAATAAAAAGTACAAACAGATCTGAATGGGAAACAACATGCTGGCAATAACTTCTGTGTTGTTTCGTTGGATTTTTTTTTTTCAACTGAATCTGAACATATTAAGGCTCTAGCTGGACTTCACAGATAACTAGGGAACTTCAGGGAAAATTAAACACAGGTGGTTAAGGTATCTGGGTTCTCTTCAGTTATAACCATGTGACTGGTCTACTGGAGTTGTGATGCTAAGTAATTACTATTTCCATAGGAAAATAAACCTAGCTGAGTAAAATCACTGGCTTTTGTAATACAAGGGTTTTAAAATTATTTTCATAAGAAATTGAGTTTTGACACAACTGAAAGTTTATGCACTTCAGACAAGAAGATGCAGTTATCTCATTTTCAAACTAGCCATAGCTTTCCGGTTTCACTCCTTTCTAGGACGTAGATGATCTCCTAAAAGCAAAGAACTATCTATTGTCAGTAACTAGCAGCACTTCATCAACTGAGGCCTTATAAGTTTAAACTGAAAATTCTTGTAAAACACTTGATCTAATATTTATCTGTTCCAAAACACTAATTTACTCTTTCAAATATGCGTATTTAAGAAGCCTCTCACAGTTATATGAAATGACCAAAATATATTCCACAGAAGTATTAGCTCATTTAATATTCTTCCTCTACAAATATTTAAATACTCCACCCACCCTAAATCTGTATTTCCCTCCTGCTCTTTCTTAAATAGAACATCCATTAGCACTTGACTTTTTGCTTTGTTACATCTCTCTTGGGTTTTAATGCAAATCATAGCAACACCAATTTTAATATAGTCATATTTCCTGTCCAAAGCTAGAAAATGCATCAGAAGAATGTAGGGCATGTAGTCTGTCATTTCTTTTCCAACTGAATAATTTAATTGCTAAATTTTCTTTGTTCTCCTCTGGAATTAGGCTACATTTTGAAATGGGAAGTGCTATGTGAAAAATGATAATGAGTTGACACCAAACACTGATTTTAATCAGTCTGTCACAAATAAAAAATGATACAGTAAATGAAACTAATGGGCTGAAAACACCATTCTTCTGACCAAGAGATAAAGAGAATTCATTAGCTGGAAATCTTTTCCTGTAACAAACAGGATCATCTTTTCTCTCCTTTCTCATAAAGATTCCAAGAACTTTATTGGTGACAGTTTAATTCCTACTATTTCGTAGGTAATATATTTTGTGTCCTACTGTTACTATTAGTCTTATAATAAGAAAATTATTTAGCTAGTCACACTATGTTTAATTACAGCAAAGCCAGGTCTATGTTTTGAAGGCTTTGACATTTTAACAGTTCTTACAGCTGTATAACAATTAAAGCACTGCTTTTAAAACTCTTGCCAATTTGAGTGAAGTCTGCCAGCAAAACTAAGAGCTTGTTCCACACCTTCATATGAAATAGAAGACGTCACAAAAATAGTGATGTAATTCTATGTCTCTTTTTTTTTTTTTCTTAGCATAGTAATGTTATTTTCTAAAATTATACTAAAAAAGGCTTGCAGCATTTTTTTATTCTATTAACATCGTGGTAGAAAATTATTGCTAGTAATGCACTTCCTCATTGACTTTTTCTGTGAATTACTTGAATGACAGTCATGATCAAATTCCAGAAGCTAAATGACTCAGTAGGAAGAGGGATGTTCAGAAATAAGAAAAAATTACTAAAAATTTGCTTATACCTGTTTTACGTACACAGTAATTGCAGTTGCATCCACATGCACAGGGGGAACAAACACAAACTTCCAGTTAGATAGGTAGCTGTGTAACTGGCAATATAATCATTGTGTTCTTGTTTTGTATTTGAGGCTAACACAATGCCCACTGTGTTTGTCTGAAAAAATACAAGTTCTTTAGAATATTCTTTTCTTCCAGCTTCCTGGTACTAGCAGGAGATTGTTTGTTCCAAGAGATTGAGTTTCTGGAGCATGATATCCCAATTTCTGAATGTAACGTCAAGTTAAAAGTAATAGTTATTTTCCAAGGCTATTCCATTTAATGTCATGACATTGTTTTTCTGATGATGATTAAGGACAACTAATAACTGAAATATTATCAAAGGAACTGTTGTGGCCGGTAGCTGTGTGGAGCTTTTCTTCTTATTAATGTTTTTTTCTGAACAATAGTACTCTAGAATCAGGTAATCATTAATTACATCCCCAGAATGCCTTTAAGGAATCATTGTTACTGGGGTTAATATTTTTTGGACTTGTACAGCTGCGTCAGCTTGACCTGTTGCTCTTTCTAACCTATGAAGGTAGACTGACAGAAATTATTTCTACTGGACAGGTTTATTATGATGAAGTTTAAATCAGTAACCTTTGAAGATTCACTTTTTAAGAACTGTGTGTTTGAAGATATTACTTCACTGAACACATACTTCAGGAACTGTACTTTCGTGAATACCACCTTCTACAACACAGGTATTATGAGAAAAAATGCTGAATATCCATACAGCTGTGTGCTCTCACATTTGTAATTTCTGGATTTCTGATAAGGCATACTAAAAGCCCTCTTGTAAGGAATAGAAAGCTATAAAAAAGCAACAGGCCTCTAAAATGTTATAACAGAAAAGTGAAAGGATCAGATCCCACCTGCACTAGAGATACCTCAGGCCTAATACTGACTCAGATAATAAACTTCTCTTTGATTTTAATATTGCTAAAGAGATTCACTCTAGAAGGGAGAAAATATGTTTATTGCTTTACTGGTAGGTTTAACTTATGGGGGGAGGGGTTTACTTGGTCTAAACAGGACTGGTGAAATACACTGTTTATTGTGCTTGCTGTGGCACGGGAATCAGAGTTCAGGATAAAAGCTACCTAATCTATAATTGTTCCCACTCTCCTAAGTATTGTAACAAAAATGGGAATGCATATTTTCATATGTTAAGCAGAAGACTCTTTTTTTCTCACTTTATTAAAACATAACTGAAAGTAGAACATGGCCACCTAAGCTTGTGGAAAAGATGGGACACTTCCTACCAGTTTCAAGCAACTCCAGCAGTCATACTATTAATAGACTTAGGTTTCAGAACAAGTGGCACCCAGCATTCTTTGCATGAGAGGAAGGTATTCATGATTCAGGGTTATAAGGCTGACAGGAGGAATGGAAAGCAAATGGAAGTTTAGGGAGAGATCTCTGAAGTGCTGTTGGAAGAATGGCCTGAACAGCTGCATGTGGGAACTCATCTGTGTTTGAGCTGAAGACCATGAGGCCTTCTCAGAAATGAAAACTAGTTTAATCTGAATTCTGAATGAATGTCTCACTATAAAGGAAGTCAAACCAAACTGACCGTAATTTGCACTCATCTAAAAGGCTATCTGATATGGAAACAGAAGATCTGATACCAAGCAAAACACAGTGACAGAAACTTGCAGATACACAGTACCTTTTAAGCAAGACCAACTGGTGCTGAAAGAACTTAACCAAATACAGTCCAAGCAGAGCTGAAATACTGTATATGTTGCCTAACTCAAGGCCTTGACTCCTTTTTTTTTCATGAGCTTTGCATATTTTTGTATTGAGAGAAAAAGGTATCAGAATTATCAGCGATAACTAATCCCATTTTATGAAGCAATAAAAGCTCAGAATTGTCATTAAAGCTGTGTAAACTTGAAATGTTTCTAATCAAATGTGGCACATGGAGTCAGCTGTTACCTGAAATGTCCCTTTTTCTTCTTTCCACAGATCTCGAGCAGTATAAATTTGTTGACAGCGAATTGATAAATTGCACATTTTTTCACATCAGGACAGGATGCCAGATTTCTTTTGATGATGACTACAGTGCCTACTGGATTTACTTTGTTAATTTCCTGGGAACTTTGGCAGTGTTACCAGGGAATATTGTATCTGCTCTCCTGATGGATAGAATTGGACGGTTAACGATGCTAGGTAGAGGCTTTGATTTAACACAAGGAACAACACCAAAATCTAAAGCTGTCCTGATAAAGTAACATGTTCTCTTTTTAAATAATCTAGTTCAGAGAGATGCAGAACATTCCTTCTGCAGATACTTTGTTTCTGTGGCATCATAACGGCCATTTTAAAAAGTCACCAATTTAGACACTAGGAACAAAAGGTTCTGTAACCGGTTCTGCTGTGCCACAGTATCAGTCATTGCTCTTCCACACTAATATTACAAAACCATTATTTAGGCATTTGAGATGAGATTTTGGAGAGTGATGACCATTGGCTCCTCTCTGCTTCAGCTGAAAGAAAAGCGAGATGGGCACAGGTGAGATGTGCTGAGATGCTCCTCAGCTAGTGAAGCAGCCCCTTGGAAGAGTCAGAACTCCTTTGCTGTTATCTACTTAGCAAAGTAAGACAATTGAAAGATAACTCCCTTGGATTATTTTCAATGACAAATCTGTTTTCAATTTACTTAAATCTGGTTTACTTAAATAACTATGTGGCAGTTCAGTGTGTTATTTTCTAGGAGAATATCTCTATATAAATGCAATTCCCACTCAGTGCTTTTATTGCTACAATATTTAAATGAGTTTCATGTAATTGCAGAAGATGATAAACAAGGGAGAATGGGGTTGTTTTCCCTGAATAGCTTAATTATTGATTTCAGAGGTGGTTTCAATAAACTTTATACTACGTACTTTATGATATATCCTAATATTTCAGGAGTTACTTTTTTTCCTATGAGCACCTTACAGTGCTTGTCTGCCTGACTGGTCTTTCTAGCAAAGGAGGTCTCTTTTTTTAACTCAAGTATTTGTGTTTAGAAACATTAAACATGCGCTTTGTGTTTAGAAACATTAGACAAAGCAAACAATGGTAATTTTAAAAATACAGGTCTGCCTTATGCTCATTTTACCTGTTTCAAACCTAGGTGGTTCCATGGTTCTCTCTGGCATCAGCTGTTTTTTCCTGTGGTTTGGGACCAGTGAATCCATGATGATAGGTATGCTGTGCCTCTACAATGGCCTCACCATCTCAGCATGGAACTCTCTAGATGTTATTACTGTGGAGTTATATCCTACTGACAGAAGGTACGTGCATATACACCTCCCCTAATTTTACTGACACTATCTATCAGTAGAAATGGTAATTAGAAATGGTTATATATGGGCTTTACAGAGGTAAGTGGTATTTTGAGTGGGCTGAATTAATAGTTTGACTTACAAAGGGGAAGAAGATGGTTTTGAGCTACTTGGTAATTTGCATCAAACATCCCCTAATGAGGAAAATACCACAAATGTAACTTCATGTCAAAAAGAAGGTCTAACTGCTGCTCTCATTTAAAACAGCTAATGACTAGTATTTCTGAAAACAATAATGGAATATTTCTGGGTTTCTCTTAGTGCAGCTGGCTATAAAGACAGTTGTTGGTCCGAAACAGCAATATAGCTGCATTAGTCTATCAGCTGTGAAACGGTGGGGATGATAATAAAAATCACTGTCTGGAGCTGAACATCATCTTCTGGATGAGACTGTGCGCTTGAATCATGCTGAGCTGTTAATCAGTCTGCTACAGATTTGTATTCAGGGTCACTAGGACTGTACATACTCAGCATTAAGAGGATACAAAAATGTCTCAGGCACTGCTCCTGACTTTTCAGAGCTCTTACCAGAAAACTCAGAGCAGTTTTCATGTCCTGCAAGCATTGCTGCTAGATGACATGGTTTGGCTTTGATTCCCAGAAACAGGTACATTTTAATGCTAATTTTATGTCGCTTAATGGAATAAAGGAAGAACAGTTGAGTCATATGCTATTGTATGTCAAGTGTAAGAGCACATTTTCTTGGAAAGGCTGGGATATTTCTCCTTCCTTCTCTCCTGAAACAAACTTTATGTAAAATTGCTTAGGCTTCTGCCTAGGGACAGTGTGCTCTTTCTCCTGTCACAGTCCTATTCATTAGAAGTTTCAAATACGATGAAAAATATCTCCAGTTTATAAATGCATGATGCCTTCTTTTCTTTTCATTTGCATTATGAAAGTATATGCTTCTTCACACAAGACATTGATATGCACTGTTGTGTTTGTATTGAATAACCATACTAGGCTACTTATGAATCTAAAAAACTAAGCTTTAATATTAAGAGCTAATGTTTATATTATATCTCAGAAAATTGCTCTCTTGGCAAGAATTATACCATCATCCAAACTCTATAATATAATTCTAATAAATATATAGAAATAGCTATCTTTTTTGCATTCCTGAATGTAGCAACCACAAATATTTTCTTAAAATGAAGAAAAAACAACTGGAAAAGCCATTGATGTTAATGGAAGCAAAAATAATCATGACTAGGAATGATAAAAAGAATGTAACTGACATGTATTCCAGATCATATGTATTGGTAGATAATAGTAGTTGGCCTTTTGTCTTATCAATATAAAAAGGCCGATAAGCCAAATCTACCTGTGCCAGGAAAGACATTGCCCACACATACTGTAGATGAGATTTTTTTTTCAGAATTTTAAAAGTGGTGGAACCATTACTGCCAGTTTTTGCCGGCTGATCGTAAGAAAATTATGAGTTCTAAAAGTCACTTCCTAGACATGTGGTTTCATAGAATTATTTGAAAATTAATAGCTGCAGGGACTCAAATAACTTGCTTCCCAGGATTTTTTCTTGGTTTTTTTTTTTTTGTTTGTTTGTTTGGGTTTTTTTTTTTTTGTTTGTTTTGTTTTGTGTTTTTTTTTTTTTATCCAGAGCAACTACAGTTTATAAGCCACCACTGCCCATCTCTGATGGTCTTGTCTTTCCTTCTAATAGATTTTTTATCTCCACAGCCAGGTATAACTTGCCACATTTTGCTGGGAATTCCCACCTTCTGCAAGTAGGTGTATGGCTGAACAGCCTTCCCAGGCATATATGGTACAACAAGCTGCATGATCTGCTTTTGTGTATGAGGTCCTTCATACCCATAATGATGATCTGTTTCAGTGGAAAGCTGCATCCAGAGAGAATCTGGTCCTGAATTTGGCTTTCAGCTTCCCCTCAAAAGACAATCTAGGCACAAAAGCTTTGCTCACTCTGTCACTATTTTACTATTCCAATAGGCACATTTTCGTACACCCAGTCAATGAAATGACCACAAATTAGCAGCAAAGTGCAGCTGGAGATTGGACTGGACTAAAAGTGCGTAAAGGAGGCTAGTTCATGCTGCCATGCACAAGAGACCAAGCTGGGTAACCCCTGCTTTTCCTCCTGTGCAACTCCTCTTGGAGACTAGCCAGTTGCCAAATCACTGGGACTTTGCCAGTATTGTGCAGCATAATACAAAAGGTGTTTCATAAATTGTACTCCACGTTATTTAGGGACTATACTGGCTTTTTGCCAGATAGGGGTGTGGTGAGCAATTTGGAAATGTGCATATATGCAATACATAGCACATATCTACCACACATCTCAGTTTCTTCATCAGCTGCCTGCAAGCCAGAGTTAAGGTTGCTTCAAAATCTTAATAGATTTGGTTTCTGTATGCATTCACACCGATCTGCCTCTTCACATATTAATTTTCTAGTGTCTGGATTTGAGGTAATTAAATAGTTTGTCCTGTCTTGTCTTTTTTATGAGAACTATCAAATTTTATGCTGTTTTAGCATAGCTTTTGCCTGAATTCTGTATACAACCTCAGTTGATTTACACAACTGCTAAAATATGTTCAAGGCTGTATAGATTTCAGGTGGTTGTCAGGTAGATGACGAAGTTCTGTTAAAAGTTGAAGATACTTCACTAATGGTAGTTGTAGGTAGTTTTCTGTCTTCCAGATGACACACATGGCAGTGACAATCATTTGATAATTTTTTTAATACACAAATTTTAAGAGATGGTCATAATGACTAGCTATAAACCAGACGATTTCCAATAAGCAAGTAAATTAACCCACTTTCACAATGCAAAGAACTTGTTTTAAGTCATCTTTTGTCTCATCATATCTCTTTTACCTTTTCTTCTTAACGTGCTATTCTGGACTAATCAGTACATTCTAAGAAGATTTTGGTCAGCTCTTGAAGGCCAAACCAATATATTCCATACCTCTGTTCTCAAGAAGAGTTGTTAAATGTCTTTCAAATGTTTTTGGATGCTTCAGAGAGCTCTCATACTCTTTCATAAACTTTCCATTTTTTTCAAACACTGCTTTGAAAAGAGGTGATGTATGTAGCAACTGAGGCACAAAGGAAAAATATACTGTTAAAACTTACTTTAACACTGTCCATTAGGAAAGGAAACCTGTGGACTGGCACATGTGGTACCAAATATCCAGTCACTGAGCATTTTTAATGAGGGAATGTCTGGAAATGTGACTTCCACTGCTCAGTGCTTCAGCAACACAAACCTGAAGGTGCTAAGCTGGACATCCAGAAAATGTGAAATGCATACTTTATGACTATTCAGTTAGCTTTATGTGACTTCCTCACGTCATACATGAATTTTGTGACAGGGGTAGTGATTGTATACTTTCTTCTGATAGCACTCAACTACTTTAACCATGGGACTCCTTTCTTATCTTGCAGTCCCCAGCCTAATTCACAGTGCATCTTCCAAACTTCTGCAGCAGAGGAAGGAAGCCAAGTTTGTGTTCTATCCTCAAGCTCTCTTTGTTCTCTGCACTGGCAGAGTGATGCGGAAAAAAAATACTGTGTGATGAGGTCATTATGGCTTGTGTTGTAGTGTGTGCCCAAGGGGCTTGCAGTAACATTGTAGTTTTCTACCTCTGCCTGTAATACAAATATGAATGGAAGAGAGTTCAAATTCTCTGAAGAATTAGCATATAGGAGGGTTTTATGACTTTAAAATGCAATCATTAGCTTTACATAAGTAATAAATATCTTCTTGTGAACTAGCTTGGGAAACACAAACTTTTCTAAGGCCAGACTCTTGTCAAGGAGTAGATACAACCAGTAACCCAAACCCAAACAGCAAGTGGAATAGAAGTAGGTCAACTTCTGCAAAGTAAATCGAGGTCAGATTGTATCAGATAACCTACAATTCATCAGTTT
Source organism: Neopsephotus bourkii (assembly GCF_033783945.1). Classification (NCBI taxonomy): domain Eukaryota; kingdom Metazoa; phylum Chordata; class Aves; order Psittaciformes; family Psittacidae; genus Neopsephotus; species Neopsephotus bourkii. The sequence continues at coordinate 99,249 of NW_026901564.1, forward strand.
TACTACGGCTGCCAGATATCTGGTTTTGAATCTTGTCCAGGAGTATTTAAAATCCAGGTTTTGCTATAAAATGAAGTCATCCTGTTTTGCCTATTTTTAACACCTGTGAAACAAGCTCAGAAGGGTTTGGTCATAATTAAGTCACCTATCTTTATTTAGTTACATTTTTTGTTCTCCTTTTCTTGAGCCCTGAGAATCTGTTCCCAGAGTAATAAACGTTATTTGTAGGGTATTTAAGTCCAACTTTGATTTGCAGTGCCTGTTAGAAGAGATGTTTTCTATTCTTTTGAGTCATAACAACAGTCATAGACTTACAGCAGACCTCCTGATAGCTATTTTCTACTGCCATCCTGTGGATGTGCTTCAATTGCATTTTGCTGAAATTTCATGTTAATTTTTTTAAGGCAGGACATGTTAAACCTATACGATGCTTTGGGCAGTAGTCCAAGGCAGGGAGACAAATACCACAATTTTACTTGCACATTGAATGCTGTAATTCGCCAACTGGGACCAGTATTATTTAATATATTCATCAACGATTTAGATGAGGGAATTGAGTGTACTATCAGCAAGTTTGCTGATGACACTAAGCTGGGAGGGGTGGCCGACACGCCAGAAGGCTGTGCTGCCATCCAGAGAGACCTGGACAGGCTGGAGAGTTGGGCGGGGAATAACTTGATGAAATATAACAAGGGAAAGTGTAGAGTCCTGCATCTGGGCAGGAACAACCCCAGGTTCCAGTATAGGCTGGGGAACGACCTGTTAGAGAGCAGTGTAGGGGAGAGGGACCTGGGGGTCCTGGTGGACGACAGGGTGACCATGAGCCGACACTGTGCCCTTGTGGCCAAGAAGGCCAATGGCATCCTGGGTTGTATTAGAAGGGGGGTGGTTAGTAGGTCGAGAGAGGTCCTCCTTCCCCTCTACTTTGCCCTGGTGAGACCTCATCTGGAATATTGTGTCCAGTTCTGGGCCCCTCAGTTTAAAAAGGACAGGGACCTGCTGGAGAGAGTCCAGCGCAGGGCAACTAAGATGATTAAGGGAGTGGAGCATCTCCCTTATGAGGAAAGACTGAGGGAGCTGGGTCTCTATAGTTTGGAGAAGAGGAGATTAAGGGGTGACCTTATTAGTGTACATAAATATATAAAGGGGGAGTGTCACGAGGATGGAGCCAGGCTCTTCTCAGTGGCAAACAATGAAAGGACAAGGGGTAATGGGTACAAATTGGAGCACAAGAGGTTCCACTTAAACCTGAGAAGAAACTTCTTCTCAGTGAGGGTGACGGAACACTGGAACAGGCTGCCCAGGGAGGTTGTGGAATCTCCTTCTTTGGAGACATTCAAAACCCGCCTGGACACGTTCCTGTGTAGCCTTATCTAGGTGTTCCTGCTCTGGCAGGGGGATTGGACTAGATGATCTTTTGAGGTCCCTTCCAATCTCTAACATACTGTGATACTGTGATGATATCCATCTTTATATGGGTTTTTTGTTTGTTTGTTTGTTTTTTTAAGAACTTAGGATGTCTGGACATGAGAAAATTGCCCTTACCATATTCAGAAATAGTTGTAATAGTCTTTGCACATTATCAACACCCACAAAATTATATTCAGATGTTTTTATAATTTGCTCTGGTAGGCTTCACATTAGCTCTGGCAAGAAAGTTACCGAATTTCTGTGCTGCACACATTCAGTAGCACTGCAGGACCATGTAGTGTTTAGGTACTCTAACTATCAGCAATGGAAAGGTGGTCCTGAAATATATATGTAGGAATATAAGTACCTGTCTAAGAAGGAACATATGTGGCAATCACGGAACAAGCTCTTTTAATCTGAAGGCCTGAATAATCCTTCTATTTTTAACTGTTTGGACTATTGCCATTTTTGTGTGGGGCTCGGGTGAAAGGAAGCTGAGCATTTTACTTCATAGCAGGTTTCCCAGCAAGAGGTAAAAAACATGGGGGGAAATTCATTCTCCGTAAGATGCATCTTTCTATCAGACCTGACAGTTTTATAAGACTTATAAGACTTCTGCATTTTTCTTCTATCAATACTAAGCTATGTAACTGGTTTATCTCGCTGTGATTTTTTTTTTTTGTTGTTGTTGTTGTTAGTTGGATTTGGGGGGATTTTTTTTTTTTTTAATTTTTTTTGTTCTGGTTTGGTTTGGTTTGATTTGGTTTGGTTGATTTGGTTTGGTTTGGTTTGATTTGGTTTGGTTTGGTTTGGTTTGGTTTGGTTTGGTTTGGTTTGGTTTGGTTTGACTTGGTTTGGTTTGGTTTCCAAATTGTTTCACCAGCATTGTATCACTGATGTGCCAAGGGGCTTTAATGACATTCTCTGCCTGGACAAGGCGTTTTAATGACATTCTCTGCTACCGTACTCCTTTGACAAGTAATAAGGATTGTTCATGAAATCAAAATGGCATTTTTGTGTCAGTGCTTCACCTAGTAACTGATCAACATAACAGAAATTGGTGTAATGGCCTTATGCTGTTGGATTTTTTCATTTATAGGTGTGTGTGACACATCAAGTGTCTTTGATCATTTGCAGACTTTCTGTACGCTTAAGCGCTTTCCTGAAACACCGTAGCAGAGACTGAACTCGTGCTGCAACAGAAAACTCTTCTTGTACATGTATGTGAATTGCAGCATATTTATTGCCCGGCTATTTTCATTCTGGGGTCAGCAGGATTAAGTATAAAGGCATGAATTAATGCAGATTTTGGCTGATCTGAATCACAAACACTGTTCTAAGAAAGATGTTTAAAACCCAGCAAGTCTAAATTTACTATCCCTAGAGCTCAATATTTTGCTTAATGACTTTATTCTATTAGTACACAACAAATTCATATTCAAACACAGCATTAAAATTGAAGGATATGAAAGCAGACTATTGAACAGCTTGCAACAACATTTTACTTTAGCCTGTTCCTGCCAATGAAATGCATATTTTAGGGAAAAAAACATGCCTGAAAACTGCTTTAAGATCAAAAGATTGAAATTCTGCTGGGTTGTTCATGTCACACCATAAGAACAGCCAGGGGCAATGAAAATGGGCTTACTTTGTCTTACTCTGTTTAAAATTTTATAATATTAATGGGATTCGATTAATTGACCCCTTACAATTGGAAAAAATTAGTGAGTCCATTTTACAAAGGAGAACTGTTTTCTCAGTGCCAACAAATTATCTTAATTTTACTCAGATATAAGAGGTACTGTATAACAGAATTAGTTTAAGCCTTATTAAGATAATCTTGGCTATATAATCTATAGTATCCTAAAACACATTGTCAGCCCTGAATGTGCTATTTGAAGAGGAAAAGAAATATATTGCACAGGAAAAGAAATGATTCAAATTGCTCAGCAAACTGTGTTTGGATCCTGCTATTTCTAGTTGATACGAGCAAACAGCACCTGTAAAACATCTTACTTTATAAGGCAGTATAAAACAACATTGAATATAAATATAATATCCCCATATGTTTTGTCCTTTTGCGCATTTCCAAAGATTTCCTGCATGTATCCATCCAAATTTGCTTTGGTTAGATATGTATATTTTTTAGGGAGTTCTGGTATACCTCTGAATATCCTGAAGCTGTTGATGACTAGGTGTTTATTTTCTGCATATGAATGTTTGTGGGTTGTTTTTCTTTCCTGTTACTGTTATTTGGGGGCAAGTTTGGTTTCACCGAAGCATCAGCAGCTGAAGAAATTGTATTTACATGTGCAGACACTGAAAGCAACCAGTCACCACCACAACTTCAGAAATACTTTCTGTGTGTAAATTAGGCTGGAATTAGAATCGTTCCTTTCCTTCTTCTCTGACCTGTTCAGAATAGCTACAACCTGCTATTATGCTATCACATAAACAGTGTTTTCCAGGCTGGCTGTGTCATCTTTAACCTCTTCCTGCCTGTTTAAAGTCTATTTTACAACAGCCTTTTCTCTTCATGCTCCTTCTTCCTACCTGCACTCTCTTCCACCCTGGAAGATGCATCAGTCTGTAGCTCTTTCCCACTCAGGAGCTTTTCCTCATCCTGGATCAGCTTCCTCCAGATATTCTGGGCTTTATCTGCCCTTGCAGTATAGATGTTTCTGTGGTAGAGATTTCATCTTCTCATAGGCTTTGGAGGATTACTCCAGTAGGGTGGCTCTTGGCTGCTTCCTTCAGTGCATCTTCTACTCCTTCTTTATGCCAGTTCCTTCAAATGTCTTTCTTAAAATGGGCAAATTTTAACTTACCCATTCCTTCTCTGAGGAACATATTTTCAAGGAGCTGCTGCAAATATTTCTTTCTCAGCAAGCTTCATAAACAATACTTCCAAAGTTTTCTCAACTGCTGCCCTCAGTAGTATGCTCTCCAGTAGCCATCACTGGTCTGCACTGTCAGGCAGCATAGCATGTTGCTTATAGAATGGTGGACTCATAAAATAGTTAGGGTTGGAAAAGACCTTAAGATTATCAAGTTCCAACCTCCAACTTCCAAGCTGCTTATTTCCAGGATGTGTATGTCTAGCTGTTCTTGGCAGTAGCTATTAAGTAAAAATATTGGAAGTTTAATTAAATATGGAAAAAATAAGTAGGTAAGGACTTTGAACATTCAGGAGGTATATCTGAGTCTCTTTTGCTTGTTTTCAACATTTTTCTGGGTAGTTTCTGATTTGCCATTTACATGCCTGGTCTCTCCTTCCTTAGATATTGCTGATATGTATTGGCATGCATTATGTGCATGGGTACAATGTTTATCACAAAAAAAAAATTATGATTACTTTAGACATATAGTAATTACTTTTTAAAATTTCAGGTATTTTAAAGAGACACTGTTTTGATTGCTAGAGACATATCACCAAACTAATAATAAATATATTATGATAATGATCACTGAGAAAAAGAAATAAACTTGCGTTTTGTCCTTGGGTCAGAAAAAGCATGTAATACACAGAGCTGACACTGGAACAGTAAGTATCAGCTCTTCTGATTTTACTTCCATAATGTTTTATGCAAGAGGGTTGACTTTTGTCTGCAACCATGGACAAATGAATATTTAATAATAATGGGAAAAGAAACACTTCCTGGGCATACAATAATTGGTCTGTTCCATTTTTTAATTCTGTTCTACAAATGTCTTTTTAACTGATATAAGAATTTGACAGTAAAAGTACCATTACTTCACATTAGCACATTTCTGAGTCTTGTTTCAGATTCTGGAGTTGCCTCTACGAGCGAACTAGAGTTCTGTTTCTTAAACTAAAGTGATTTAGAAATACACCAGAAGGATCTACTTACATCATTCTTTTGGTGCAGGGCTGTCATGGTCTAACCCTAGCTAGACAGCTTGTTCACTAACTCCCCCCCTTCGTGCCCTCCCCCTACTCCCGGAGGGACGGAGAAGAGTATGAGAAAGAATGCAACTCCCACGGGTTGAGATAAGGGCAGTTTAGTAACTAAGGTATAACACAAATCACTGCTGCTACCACCAATAATAATAATGATAAAGGCAATAACAAGGGAAGAGAATACAACACCTCAGCACCAGGTGACCGATAATCCGCCCCCCCCCCCCGCCCGACCAAGCACCGACCGACACCTCCTCCACCCTTGCAGTCCCCCAGCCATTCCGGGTAACTCCCATTTACCTCCTGGGCATGACGTGCTGTGGTATGGAATACCTCTTTGGTCAGTTTGGGTCAGGTGTCCTGTCTCTGCTTCCTCCCGGCTTCCCGTCCTCCCTGGCAGAGCATGAGGCTCACAAAGTCCTTGCCCAAACCAAAACATTATTATTACCAGCTCTGTTCCCAGCCGGAAAGTAAAAACACAGCACTGCACCAGCTACCAAGAAAGAGAAAAAATGACTGCTACTGCTAAACCCAGGACAAGGGTCCTCAAGTATACCAGATCTGAAGCACAGCATGTCACAGGGCACAGGCAGTCCTGAAGTCCCCTATATCCTGGTCAGCTATACTAGAGAGAAGTTTTTACCTTTCCCCAGTATAAGGCCTACATGTAGGAAACCAGCACTCTTGAGATCCGGTCTGCAGTAGAACAGAGGAGACTGGTAGCTCTGGGCGGTGGCCATGTCCAGCAGTTTCTTGAGGCAGAGGATCCTTCTCCCTCGATAACACGGTTTGCCGTTTTCAAAGTCAGAGAGTAGTTCTAGGAAAAATATTGTTTATACCTTTTTTCCTTCTAATAACAGTACTTAATGTTAACAGGAAAGAAACATTTTGTTCTGAAACGAAGAACAGCTACTTTCCTAATTTATATTATTTTATCTCCGAGAGCACAGTGTGACCTCCACATACTCCTTCCCTCTTTCACTTCTAAGAAATCTGAGACATTTTAGAGATTCCATTGTACATATACTTTTTTTAAGATATTTTTGATAGGGAAAGGCTATTGCTGCAATGATGAGTCGTACAGTCAAGTAAAGCATAATTTATTAATTTAATTGCAGTTTGCATAACACATCTATGCACAGGTTACCAAACATCTAAAATACTTAATATAGGCTACTAAAACCACACCAGTGCAATGCAAAAGCCCCTCAGAGCTGCCTGTGTCATACCTTCTGTTGTCAATCTATTTCCTTTTCTCCAAAGTTTCTCAGATACCACTCCTGCACCAAGCAGGTTTTTATATACCCTATTCTCATTGCCTCCAAGACACAAATATTGATTATTACTGGAGGTCTCGTTTTTTTAAAAAGCACTGGTTGAATACGTACACCACCTGTAAGAAATCCATTTCTATTCAGTGCCCCAAGATGATCATTCTTTTATTCTGATGGCTTCTTTCCAAAATCACCAAGTAGCTCTCTGTCGAGCTCTTTTGATACCGCCTGGCTCCCAGTCCAGCATTTGAAGTATTACTGAATTTTCATTTGCAGGCCTTTGTTCTACTGTGGAGGTGTGAACTTACCTATTCAGACATTCATTTCACATTTTGGTCCCTAAGGCAGCAGAATGAATTTGCTTCAATAAAATGTTGCAACAGCTGAGCTTTTATTTCGCATTATAAAGACAAGCACAGAATCCTTCTTGGCATAAGTTCTGTTTAAGATGTTTGGGCTATACTGATTTATTCCTGCTGAGAATTTGCCTGAAAGGCTTTACTCTCTAGCCCATTTTTAAACTTTCTTCTGTTTTCTCTTCTAGGGCAACAGGTTTTGGCTTTTTGAATGCACTATGCAAAGCAGCAGCTGTACTTGGAAACTTAATATTCGGTTCGCTTGTTGGTATCACCAAAGCAATCCCTATTCTCCTTGCTTCTACTGTTCTAGTATGTGGAGGTCTCGTAGGACTTCGCCTTCCTGATACAAGAACCCAGGTGTTGATGTAATGGGAAAAAGCCATTTACTATTTATTTATTTATTTATTTACTTGTACAGATGTCAACCCTCCTGAACAATGGTGCAAAGGCTTCAGATTCTCAATGCTGAGTAGAGTGCTCAAATGTTGGAATTCAAACCCAAAACACATTTGGAGTGGCAGAGATTTAGAAACCTCTGTATGAAAATTTTAAATTTCAATTTTGTTTGCTTGCATAAATTGCTATTCAAAATTACTTAAAAATGTAAAGCTACCTCTTAAAACACATCTGGTGACATGTCCAGGACGGTAAAAACCATACTGATGATAAGGTATTTAAAACGTGAGCAGGTCATATTGTTTAAAAAATTCGGCCACTGCATTTGGAGCTTTTGTAAGAGTACAGATGCACTAGTCCATTACTTAGCAGTATTGGTGCAGAGAATGTTAACGTATCAATGCATGCAGCATTAATTAGGAAACTCTACAGACCACATCAGGGCTGATAATAGTAGGATCTCTTTAAAATGTTAGCATTAAAAATTCAATACAAATAAATACATTTATAAAATTATCCAAAAAGAGGGGCAGATCCTCTGATGGCATTGCTTTCAGTGGAGCTACAGAACTTGTATAAGCTGATGAACTATTTACCATCCCAAGTTTCACAGAACAAATCTGGTATAACACATAAGGAAAAAATTATCAAGATTTTTTCTAATTATGTCTGACAACATTCACTAGGTGATTGAACCATTGCCAAAGAAATTAAGGTCTCAGATAAGATCATACTGTAGCAAGATAGATTTTTTGGGTTTTGTTATTACTTTGTCTCTTGCTCATTTATATGAACTTGGCTTTGGGTAGTAATATCTATCACCGCATTCTGTGTCAGTCATTGTCTTGGTCATATTGAAAGAGTCACTAAAAGTCCACATAAGAACATCATTCCTTACATTTAAAGTTCACTGTTTATTTCCTGGTTCTAGAAGTTGCATTTTTCAGTTACTATCAGATGCCTGTGCTCCACATTGTAGCACCAGAATGTTACCCCAAGAAGTGTTTTTCTGGTATTAACAAAAGAGAAAGTTGGCTGAATTAAAAAAGCATATGTATGGAAAACTAGTGAGTATTTTTTTAATGTTGAAAACTTAAATATGATATAGTAAAACCAAAGTTTAGTAATTGTTTTTATTTTAGAATATAAATGGTCAAGACTTACTAGATGAAGTATTTTGTATTTAAATATGACTTAAACACATCTTTTAAATTTCTAAACAATCATGTTAAAAGGAGGAAGTATTATTTTTCATCAAGTTCCAGGTTAAAAAAAAAAAGCTGGCCTTGGTTTTGCATCTGTGGCTTCTGTCCACTAGTCATAGCCTTAGTATTATTTCAAGGCTGTTTTCTCCAATGAGATTATATTTGAGCTCTCTTTCTCTGTTACATTCATTAGTAGCATGAGTCCACCTTCTTGTACTTACTGCGCAACGTATTTTGAAATCTGAAGCCTCTGTACATGTTTGGAGTAAACATCAACAGCAATGGTAAAATATAACATTGTCTTGCTGTACACTGTCCGCTTGAAGTAGTATATTCTGCCCATCTCTGTATGTTATTCTGAAAAACACCCAGATCCAACACTTCATGCCGCCTGACCAGTAGGGTGAAAATGTGCCATAGAAAAATAAGGTTTGACTTTTGAGCGCTGTGGTTCAAGACTAACATACTAAAATCTCATTACATGCAAAATTATGCTGATCTGAAAGCTGGTTCTTACCATAAAGCCTGAGTACATCATCAGTGTGCGACCAAGTCTGGATGAAGTAGAATATAGCAACAATAGGAATCAGTAAAGGTGAACAAGATTCTCGACTACACAGACCTTGCATGGTCCAGAATTAAAATTAATGTTCTAAGGTAGGAAAAGGGAAAAAAAGAATAGCGTTTAGGAAAGGTGAAAAAAAAAATTGAAGGAGGACCAAATTAAAAAATCCACGAACATTTCCACCATATGAAACAAAACTTAAATTAGAATTTAATTAACTTAGAATTTCCCTAACTGGTGAACCAGTTGGCTCAACAAATTTGAACCAGGAACAAGCCAGCATCAAAGCTGTTTGAACAATCATTCGGGCTTGTGTGCAGTGAAGATTTGTCTCATATAAAGACAAAAGAAGTGAATGCAATTTCAAGCTATAAATACTTAGGTACATACTTGATCTATGGAGATCTAGACACAAATGTTACTTATGTTACAAACAAAAGTGATTTGGCTGGTCTGTAGTGAATCTTTCTTTCTTTTTTCTTTTTTCTTTTTTTCAGTTTCCAAAGCAATATCAGGTAATAAATATTGGACAATAGGAACTGCATATCCTTTCTTTGTCTGTTCACTTATATCTCACGTAAAGAACCACTTAGTGTCTTGGTTAGATACCGAATACATCACAGGAAACTGACCTTGATAGGATTTGTGTATGAGAGCTATGAAACATATATAATAAGAACTGTTTATTTTTCTGTTTTGGTCACTGAACTGACTGACCACTAATTGGAAACTCTTTTCAGTCTAAACTGAAGCAGAATATAAGGTCTAGTTCTCTTCTTCACTAAAGTTGAGACTTATCCCAGTGACAGCAATGACAAAAAGTACAATGGCTTTTGAAGACAGAGAAGACTGAAAGCATTTAGAATTATATTAAACATGATGGTCAACTACTTTATAATTCAAAACCAAAAACTACAGAAGAAACCACGTTTTTATTTTTGTCAGAGAATATTTATGTAATTTTACCCCTTAAAGGTTGCCTGACAGCAGAGCTTGATTTAGCAGACTCTTATTTCTTGAAAGCAACTTATTCATTGTGATTGAACATTGTAACCAGATTGGTTATATTCATGTTAGCACCTTCTTGGTTGGAAGTATGTACTACTACATTTGGTATGCATTGCACTGATTACTGAGCACAGACTCCTATCAAGGGAACCAGGTCTAGGTGTTAATGGTTTCTGGAGTCCTGAAGGGGATTGTTAATGAATAATGTATTGGGAAGCCTTCTTCCTCTATGCTTGATTTTAGCCAGTGCCTTTCCAGAGGTATGTACTACAAATTTTTTACACGGGTAAAAAAGTGTTAGCCCTCCTTCCTAATGGCTCCAGTAGTCTACTCTGTTCGTAATCTTAGAAAAGTGGGTCAAAGTAAGACTGCTAACTCAGACTCTGTTCTCTTTGTCTTCCTGCTATTCCATTAATTCCATTAATTCCATTAATGAAGGGTGAACCTTAAAGATAGTCAAAACTCACTGATCATGCTCACTTGCTTCTGACTTCATAGTAACATTCAGTAAGGTTTGCTACCTACTTTTCGCAATTTGTCCATCTCTGTTTAAATGAAGATTGAAAGTGACATCAGAAGTCCTTCAGATTATTTTATCCTTTTGAAGCAGCCAGAATCTACATTTCCTTACATATAGAGAAGGCCGAACAAATACAAGGAGGGGTCTCCTGTCAGAATGGCCCTTGCTGAGCCTTCTCTGCTCTAGGTGCAGCTGTGAGGTAATTTTGTCTGTGCATCTAGTGCATCTAGTGTAGCCCCATGTGAAAGTTATATATTCTCATTTAGCTTTTTCTTCTACTACGGATCCTTATCTTTGTGAAACTGATCATGAGACACAACTGCTGATTCCAATTCTTAGAAATATAATATAGTCCTCAGCCTCCCATATGGACAGCTCTGTGTGATGGGCTTTAACTCTCTTCCCCATTCTGAGTCTTAAAAAGATTTTCATTAGTCAGAGAAAGTTGTTTACATCCAGTTGCATCTTTTTACCTAAACAAGATGATACCATACTAATTCAAGCCATGTTTCCTGTTTAATAACCTGGAAATGCAGTTGAAATTTCAATCACAATGTTAAAAAATGAATCCTTGCACTCAGGGGGTCAAACACACAAGAAGTGAAAATACAAATCCTTTACTTCCTCTGGAGTCTTGAAAGAAAACACATGTTCAGTAATCATACTGCAGAAGAAAACATGTCTGAGAGACTGCTTTTCCTCTGCATTTCCTGCCTTCGTGTTCATTAATCTTACTGTAAAATATTAGGTACTTGCCTGAATTAGTAATTTCCAATGCTGCTAGTTCACAAAAAATAGCATGAAAAGACAGACTTTTCTATGCAGTTTGGAGGCAAGGCAAGGATCAAGAAGTCCTGTGGAATTAGCAGAGACATATTTGCCAGAAAATCTGGAACTTAGTTCAGAACCTGAATTAAATAAAAATCACCAATGTATAATGCTAATTGCAGGTATCCCTTACCTTCACTTACCCTTATCCAGCCTGCAGCCAGTCCACATGCTGAAATAAGCCTGATTCCCATTCTTCTAATGTTGATAATTTCAAACAAATGATGCAAAATATTTTTTGATCCATTATCGTTACCTGCATTCTTTATTTTTGTTGCAGTGGTGAATACCCTATTTCTTAATGCAAAGGAAGGATTCTCCAATATTTAGTCCTACTTGGGATGGGTAAGATTTTTATATAGAACTTCATCCACATTCAGGACCTTTCTTTGATGCAGGGACTCAGCATGTCAGAAACAGGAAAAACGACAAAATGGACCTGATTTACTTTTCTTATTTGATAGCAGGTTGAATTATCTCCAAAGACGCTAACCTGTAATATGTAGCCATGCTTTCTAGCCCTTTGAGTATATACTGTCCAACTAAAAATGAATAAAGCAGTAATTTTTCTCCTCCCACAACATACACACAGCTACATTTAGTAGGACCAAAATTCTTAGGAAAAAAATGGGGAAAAAATACAGGTGTGATTGCTTTCTGGGGTAGATGATCTTCCCTGCTTGACAAATATCTAGAATATATTGCTTGCTTCTGACCAGCATACAGCCCAATAACCAAAGACTGGAGGTTACTTAATAACAAAGGTGTTTGGATGAGGATAACCTGACACAAAAGTATTGTCCTTTCCATCCAGGGTAGTCATGAGTATATATTTTAATGCCACGTAACCAAGATTTGTACGGATCTTGCCCCTACTGTGGACTTCAACACTTCTGAGCTGGAGCTAGACACATCAGTCTGCAAGTGAGAGAGAAATTGCTAGCAGGCTGGCTTTCGTCACTCTCTCCACAGCTAGCCACCCAAACTCATTTTGCTTGATCCTAGGGATTGGCATTTTTGCTCAGCCTCCTACTTTCTAGTTTTGAGCATCTTCTACCTGCCACTCAATTTTCACCCGTAGTCCTGACCAAACAAGTTGAAGATACTTGCTGCTAATGGACAGCACTCATAACTCATTGCAAGCACAGTACTCTGCAAAAGTGCAATGTTTTATGTGTTGTTCCAGTTTCATCTGTTGTCTAGCACTAGAGTTGTCACCCAGCATTTCCCTCTGATAAGATAATAGTGCATGTTTTCTAACCTTTAAGACATGTCTTTTACCCTCTTAATGTCTGCCTTGTAAATATACACCTGTCCTCCACGGGCTATGTGATAAAAGTGATTTGTGAATCTCATATAGGCCTGTCTTACCCTTTTAAGAGGTGATACTTTAAAAGAAAAGGTTCAGGAAAAAACAGTGAAAGGGAATAAAATCAAATGCAAACCAAGAAAAGTAAGGTTTCAAGGCCTAGGCTTCTATTACTTTCATTTGTCAGCTGTTTTCCTTGAATCCTAGGCTGCAGCTATTTAATACTGTATATTGTAAAGAAGTATTACACAGAAGTGAACACATAGACAGACACGTCTGGCTGATTATACATGCATATATACACAAACAGTGTGGATGTAAGACTTACAAATCACATTCTTCTCTCATTCTCCATGACACTGTTATTTTTGCATCGTGCATTATGCTTAGAACTTAAGTAACATCTTGCTCCATTCCTTGTGCAGAACCCTTTGCTTATTCATGTGCAAAATTTTACGGATGCCAAAATTCATCTTAGCTAGTTACTAGCTTTCATCATTGGAAGGGAACTCCTGAAATGCTCTGAAAATGGGTTATGACTTACCTGTAGCCTTCCCTGTTACTGCCCCACTATGCTAAACAGCAAAATAGCATGTGGTCAAAGGCACTGGTCATGTTCCAGTGACTAGGAGACACAGCACTCTCAGATTCACAAAATCCTAAAAGCTATGAAATTTGCCTTACACAACTAGAAGTCTTTCAAAATGTTCCATGGGGATCTCAACTTGTAAACTTCTGTGTAACATTATGAGAAAATGTTTGTGTCTTGCTGTATTGTATGTTTTTCATTGTTTCTGCATACATAGCTGCTGTTGTTCTAATAATGTGGCCAAATAATTGTTTGCTGCTGTTCTTGTCAGCAGTCTTTGACCATACTGAAACAGAGCCATTGCCAGGGTGTCTTTCAATTAATGAATAATACCTCCCACAAAGATCCTCTACAGTAATTACAGCTATAATTCAAGCAAATCTAGAGTGAAAATAGCAGCACATGCACACAGAGCAGTAAGGGTGGAGAGGGCTCTTTCAAAACCTCTGGCATCTACTATGTTTCTCCTCCTCCGTTTGCAGGACATGTGCTCCTTGCAGTGTGCTTCATCTGGTGAAGAGCACACGCTACAGAGCTAAGAAAGAAGCAGAAGAAAGAGTGTATTCCTTCCACAGGACTTAACAATGTATATTTGCTATAGCAAAGCCAACTCTATAAGAAGGTTAAAACAAACAAAGCCAAGCAGCTTTGCAATTAGTTGGGTTTTTTTATAATTTTGTTTTTTTCTCCATGTGTTGTAGGAGCTGATAAACTGAATACTAGTCTATACCAAACCTTTAGGGGGAGACTATGAAAGGGTAACAATGCTTAAATGACAGTACTTTTGGAAAGGTAGCAGGCCTTTCCAAAAGGAATGCATAGTCACTGAGAGAGACTGTGATCACAAATAGACAGTTTTAAGTAGAAAATTGCTGTTCAGATTCAAAGTAGTAGTAGATAATATTAGCTTCTATGCAGAAATTTGTAAACATAGATTAAAATCTATAGTTCAGAAGGAAAAAGAGAATATTAATATCTCGGAGAGACTTACAAAACACATCTGCTCATTAGCTCTTTTGGACAAACCATACAGCTCTTTCCTGTTTCTTCCTGCCACAGATCCCTTTCGATATTGTGACTGATTTCATTTGGGCCCCACTAGTGAAATTAATGTTTTTACTGACATTTGCAAAAAAACGAGAGCAGGCACAATATTAGGCTGTAGGAAAACCAGCTTATTTATAAAGAGTTTTTAAAAGTGCACCAAGCTGCTCATGACTGAATTGTCTTCTTAGTGGTTTAGGATCCTACAAAGTGTCAAATTAAGCTTGTTTTTTATGTGTAAATTGATCCCTGTTTAAATCAGTGAAGCGATTTGCATGATTGAGATCTTAGCTTTCTCTTTCAAAAATGCTAAATACATGATTCTGTGTACTATCATCCTGGGATTGCTGTTGCAAGAGAAGTGTGGGGTTTTAGACCTTCTTTTTTAGCATGAATAACTTTAGCCTAGCTTTTCCAGATGAATGTAATGTTTCCCAAACAGTAAAAGGATTTATAATAGCACCACATGCTGCAAGACTAATGAATCAACTGACAGCTTATTATTCTATAGGACATTGTATTAAAAATCCCAACTAAAACTTCACCCAAAATTGCTGTATTACTTTCGTCTGCATAACATTGTAACAACTAAATTGTATCCCATATTTGGCCTCAAATATATGTGGCAATGTACTAGGCATAATTAATTTTTTTTTTATTTTAAGTGGGCAGTTTCCTCTGCAATAATGAAATACGTGCAGAAGTCAGACATCAAGGATAAGGCAAAGTAGGGCTTTTTGCCTTCACTGTAATTTATTGTCATTGTCAGATTGCTGACTTTCTTAAAAACTTAGTAGCATTTTCCAGTGCTGAGCCACAGAAGGAAAATATATATTCTTTCCTAGTTTTTCATGAGCTATGTTCTGCTCCCAGTTTATCCTACTAAACTTCCAGTCAAGTTTCCAACTGCTCTGAGCCAACTGGGAGTACATATTTTCAAACTGTCTTTTGTGTACAAAAGCACAGGTGTGTTAGTGTGCATATACTGTCAAGAAGTTCATAACCATTTCTGACAGTCTCCATTTCTTAAGGTGAGGAAACATGTACATATTGTATATATGGTAACGAGCTACTTTGAAGTTGAATTCCCATTTATACATGTTTACTTCTAGATCTGCTAATCTGCAACAAGATCTTGGCAATGGTCCTGACTTCTCTGTTTCTTTCTTTCTTTGTTTTCCTTATGGCTGTGTGTGATCTCCTGCAAAGCAGGCTGCAGTCATCACTATTGTATATATGTGTTTGCATGTGTGTGCCTTGATAAATTCTCTCTTTGGAGTTCTGAATTTTTCATTTCAAGTCCAGCTGGTACAATTGTGAACTCATCTTTCCAGTATGCGCCTCTGTGTTGGATTGAAACTTCAAAAATGTTTGACCAAGTGTTTTGATTAAGTCCCCTGAGGAAAGCTCCTTGTATACTTGTGAAAGGGCATGCTCTGTGTAAGATGACTGTGTACAGTATAAATCTATAAAATGTGGAAGTGTTTATACATTTATCTGCCAAATATTTATCATCCATGCAACAAATGCAAAAGCTATTTAGCGTACATCAGATTAATAAAGGGGATATTTTGCTTCACTATATTCAAATAAAGATTTGTTCTTTGCAATGGATATATATCAGGTGTGATGATAGCCAGAACATCATCCTCTACCACCCATAAAATGCCACAAAAACAGCTGTTTTATGATAATTAGTGGTTATACAAAGGCTCTCTGTGTAACTCACCTTTAATGCCTGCAACGGAAGTTGCACATGTATTAAAAGAAAACATGGAACAATGGAAATCTAAATGGCTGTAAAAAAAGAGCAAAAGTTGCTATAGTTGCAAGAGACAAAGTTCTCTAGTTAACTATCTGGGCTTCATACTTTAGTGGTACATAATTTCACAAAATAGACAACTGACCTTTCACTGTGTAACTGCAATACAGGGGTGCGTTATCTCCCAAAGAGTCTAACTCTATGTGAAATGCATGCTGCTGCAAGGTATGATGACCCATGTATCTGAAAGGCCAATGGGAGTTTATACAAAAAAACTATGGGTCCATGAGGACTTGGTATTCACACACACAAAAAAAAAAAAAAAGAAAAAACAAGAAAAACAACCCAAAGAAAGGAGCCCTGCAACAATGTAAGCTCTTAATTACATTTGTACACTAAAAGCCTCCAAAAAGCTTCAACAGATCAAACATGATAGCTTTAAAATAACAAAAACTGCTGAGTTCTTTATATTCTGCCACCTCCGTGTCTGGTTCGGAAATTCATTTCCAAGTATAGGTTATTCTAGACAGATGATGGACCAAACAAAACACATTTGCCTCTTCAGCTGTGTCACCAACAGGGAAAAGATAACCAATGCTTGAATGGCAGCATTTTTCAACTCATGCAACAGCATATATGGGCATGTATGATTTTGTGGCTGTCTTTTGGCAAACTGAGTTTTTTGTATTACAGTACAGAAAAACTTTCATCTGTTTATTAAGTACAAGCAACAGAAGTACTAATCCATATTTTACATCCACCTAGATGTACACCCTTTCCACCTGTATTTGAAGGGGATTAGTAGTATAACTCAGTGCTCTCGTCCTCTAGTGGAGATGAGGATTTTATGCTTGTATCTCCTAGTCTCATTCTGGGAACAATCATACCATAGAATCATCAAATAGGTTGGAAAGGACCTTAAAGATCATCTATTTCTAACTGCCTGCCACAGACTGAAACACTTTCCACTGGACTAGGTTGCTGAAAGTCCCATCCAACCTGGCCTTGAACAATAACAGGGATGGGACAGCCAGAGCTGCTCCAAAGCCTCACCACCCTCACAGTGAATAATTACTTCCTAATGTCTAGTATAAGCCTACCCTCTTTCAGTTTAAAACCATTCCACCTTGTCCTGTCAATACATGTAAGAAGTCCATCTCCAGCTTTCTTGTAAGCCCCTTTAGGTCCTGGAGGGCTGCTAACAGAAAATAAAAAAGAGGCTAGAAAAGAAAAGAGGTTGAAAATCAACTCTTCCCTTCAGTAGCAGGGAATCTTGTGTTGGACAACATCATCCTGCAAAAAAGGCACTACGGCTTAAGGACTTCATTTCTTGGAAGAATTTTGAAAGCGTGGATGAATATACTCCTGGATGACATAGTTATGTTGGCAAAAAGGTGATGCTTAATTCAGAGCACTGTGTGTGTGTTCCCCATAGACTTTCCTAAAAATACTGAGCTGAACCAAAACTCATACCATTCTGTATCTTTTCTGGTTCATATATAAACTTTTACAGTATACATAACTTTCACAGTATACATGTGAATTCCCTCTTTCTACAAATGCATTTCACATCATGTTACTTATGTCTCTTAGAAAGGACCTAGCTGGTGTGATTAGGATTTCAGTAACAGTTTAGTATTACTATAGCAGACTAAAGTTGCATGTGCAAAATAGCTTGGGAAAACACCAAAACCACCCAAGACTTCCTGGGAGAGGAAGACAGAGCTTGAAGAAAGGGCCTGACCACATCACCTGCTAAATTATACAAACACAAAGGTCTGTCAGCAGTGATCTGCTAATCACTACTGACTGCACTGCTGTCTTCAAAATGTTGTATGATATTTGCCCAGAAAGCCAAATGCTGTCACTACCTTTAGATCTAGAAGTGGAAGCTGCAAGTATTGTCATCAGTGGTAATGCCCAAACAAGCTACATCTGGAAATGCCTACTCTAATCAATACAGGCAATACTTTCAGCTTTCAACATGAGAAGACAAACCATTGTCAGCCTTATCAATCCTTGAGTGACTACTGCTATCCTTCAGAAAAGCCAGACTGTGGCAATTCTAGTCACAGAATAGGAAATTGTCAAAGTATTCCCCAAACATATTTTCCAATGCTGAAAAAAAAAAAAAAAAACCACTTAAAATCATTTGCTACATGAATGAACCGTGAAATATCTGCTATAAACTCTTAAAATGTTGGTTGGATATCAAGACAGTTTGGTTGAATTCTGATCAGATACAGCCTAGGCTGGAGATCTGATCTCAATTCTCACAAAGGCAAATGGCACTTTTGTGTAAAAAGCTTCGTAATAATCCACAGAGTTGTATTATAGCAGAACAGCAGTGGTTTTGCAGGTGGCTACAACTCTGAATTGTGCATTTTACAACAGGTTTTATCATAACATATTTAATTGTGTCTTGCGCTCATACAGACTGCAAATCAATTATCCCCAGGACACTGAAGAGGTTCCTGACTTTGAATAAAAATATCTTTCGCTTTGCAGTCGGACCAGATTTTACAGAGACAAGGAATGAGAAATTAGGTAAAACTAAGAGCAATTCACCTTCCCAAGCATTCTGAAAGTGAAGCCATTAGTGGACTCTCATATCTCCTACATCATTAACTTTGAGGGGCTGTCCTTAAACAAACTTCCCCAAAGACTCTCTTGCAAACTCCAGATACAGCTTATAAACAGCACTGCAGCAATGGTGGCACAGCTAGTCTATTCACAAGGCAATTGTCCTGGTATGTAGGATTAAATATCAGTTAGGATCTTTTTTCCTAGATTTATTTCCTAACCAGCATTTCTGAGCCCTCTGTGAACTGCTGTCTATAAGTATGTTCTCCTCTCCTTCCCATTCAGTATAAAGAATCACAGATATGATTGCTGTGTAACTGATCAGTAAAATTAAATGGAAAATGAGCTCAGGCTCCTGAAGAGCAATTACTCAGCATCTCAATTTTCAGTATGCAGGAATTTGACTTTTTCTTTGCAGTCCTTAACTAAAATCAGAGCTTTTTAGTTTTTAATAGAATGGTGAATCTGATCAGAAATAAAAAAGTTCACTAGCTGTTAGTACAGAGGTTGATATGAGTAGGACCAAGGAACAGTAAGATATTGCTGTACTCCTGAGATACAGCAATATCAGTATTACATTGCTAGTTTGAACTCTTAACTTGTCTTCAGTAGGGTTGTCATACTGTATTTCATGAGCTAAAATACATATTAAAACCTTAACAGTTAAAAGCTGGAAAAAGAGGCATACAGACCCCAACTGCCAGGAAAAAGCCTCTGGACTTAGAGTGGCAAAACCATATTGAAACAATTGACTGATCATAAAGTAAAAGAAAAAAAGTTGGATAAGAGTGCACATTGTTAAAGAAGTCATCCTTAATTAAACATGTTACTTTGCATTGCTATTATTGCATGAATGTTGAAACCAAGGAAGAATACATGTTCATGACAACACAGGACCCTCCCTACATGGAAACATTAACGTTGGCCACATCAGGGGGACATATTCTACTGCCAGTAATCTGTTTATAGAAAATAAACAGGTCGACATAAAAACAGTGTAATTGCCAATCTGACCTACAGGTGGAGTAGGAAAAATAACTATTGGAAAGGATCAGGAAAGACCTTATTAATATAAAGCTGGTTTCAGCTATCATTGCCCAGCAGCAGGCTTTGATCTTTCACTTGTGGTAAATCCACTGCCTAGGTACCAGGCGTCTTATACGATGGGTGAGCAAAGTGCCCTGAGCTGGGGACTGGCTCCCCTTAGCCACGCATTTTGATGGGTCAAGTCTAGGGCAGAGGGCAGCTCCGGGCCTCTTCACAAGCAGCGATGCCACAAAGCAGTGAGCCAGTGTCAGGGTCCCAGAGCTCACAAAACGACAAAGGCTTCTGGTTAATTTTACCTGGAATTTCATATACCGATTTTGACACTACAGATGCAACTGATTTGGAATCTAGTTATCTGAGGAATACCCTTTTCCCCTTAGAAAAAACAACAAAGCCACTTCCAGGAGTGTAATTCAAACTGAAATGATTTTCATTTAAATAAGAGGAGGCTGCTGATACTGTGTTCCCTGTGTGAAGGGTCCTGGATGCTTGAATTGGCTTTCCTGCCTGAGCTTCCTTGATCCTGAATTTGTCAGTCTTTTAGACACAATCTTCATTTTTTTTACACTAATGTGAATAATGAGGAGCTTTTCAAAAGGCTGGAGCTCTGCCAGTGGAAAAGTGCTGGAAATAAGGAGACCAGAATTAGTCTAGTGGAAATCCATGGGAGTTCAGCCTGTGCTTTATCTGTGGGGCAACTGTTGGCAGGCAAGAAATAATTGTAGGGTTGCCGTAGCTGTCACTTGGTATGTTGTAAATGCAAAGCTCCTAACGCTCTGCTTCGAGAGTAATAAGTAAATAATACATTAATGAGTGAATAATGTATAGACTTTTAGTGGAGTGGAAACATTGCTAAGCACTTGCAATCACAAAGAAGCACACAGATGCTGTATTACAAAACCAAAAAAATCCCACCCCAACCCCCAAAGAAATCTACCCCCAAAAGAAACATTGCCACAAGCAGACCTCATAGCTCGTGGATAACATGTGAGGAAACAATCAAGACTTTACTTTTGCTATATTCAACCCAATAAGGAATGCTTTTTTTGCTGAATCTGTGAGCTGGAGCCGAGCACAGATGTTCCCGGCTTTCAAACAGGTCTGAATTCATTTTTATGGTCATTCATTTTGTCTAGACAAGGAGGGTCACTCCACTACGAAGTACTCTGTTAAATGAATAAATATTTATTCCAATAGACAAATGGAAAAAGCTCTTTTCTGGCAGAATTCTTGCAGAAAGAACCTCTGTACTGCTAAACTCTTGCCTCTTTTGCAGGAACCAGGGCATTTGTCCAAGATGTTTTCAACAAATACTTCTTTTTTAAAAAACCTGTTCAAGCAGAGAAACTGGTTTCTTAGGTACTTTGGCAGGCAGGATTTAACCAAGTCTTGCCAGGATGGGAAAAGTGGAGGGAGTGCTCACCTAATAGGAAAGGACATACAAAAGTATACCTTAGAAATGCACATTAGGTAAGGCTGGGATGCATAACATGAAGAAGTTAGAAGCAGACACAGCAAGCTACCATATAACCCCATATTCAAGCTCCACCACTGCTTCCCACTTTCAGCACAGGACATATCACTCCCCTCTTTTTTATCCTTAAGCAGTTCCTTGGGAGCTGAGTTAGCTTCTGAAAAAAATCACAACTTTTGGGTGGGGAAGAGGAGCATTAAGTCAGTTCAGACCCATAGCTGAGATAATGGTGTGATCCTGCAGATAACCCCATGAGCACAACAGCATCAGTGTGAGTAGTGCTTCTCTGGTTTCTAAAGTGAAATTTGGGACTCAGAAAGAGGCACTGCATAGTCACAATATTGCTGTTTCCATGGGGGTAGTGTTTGAAATGAAAATTCTTGGATTCATGGCACTAACTTGGAAATCAGAGGGTTTACTGACAAAATTATGGAGGATATATAACTTTCAATATTTCAGAACTTTATTTGCAGGTTTCTCTTCAAAACACAAGGTCTGGAAAGGCTCATTTTCTCAGAACAACTGAAATGCAGATGCTTAAGCATCTTCTTACTTTGGTAGATGCAGCTTTAAGGCGAACAACATGAGATCTGCAAGTGGTAGAAAGAAGAGAGACTTCTAACACTGAAGTTATTTCTCTAATCATGTTCTTTTTTGGATGTCAGTGCTATACAAAATCACTCTTTCGTGAATATTTTAATACATATCTTCTGGTTCTTTCTCCAAATTTTCGGCTCAGAGTTACTCTTATGTTTGTTTTCCTTCTAACCCACAAACTATTTATTTTGCTTTTAAAACATATGGTTTTCAATTTCAAGATAAATAACAACATAGTTATTATTTTTTATTTAGGCTAATGCCCAACAGGCCTCAGTTCAACGTATTTTCAACTACCTCAGCTCCCTCTAGCAACTGTTACAAAATCTGCAGAATGTGTTCCTCTAGACACTAAGTTTTGGTATTTAGTGTTGCCTCTTGACTGTAGGCCAGGACAGTTCAGAAGTTAAAATCACTTCCTCAACAGGAAGGAGCCGTTGCTGCTAAGAGAGAAGTGTATTTCAGCACCCTTGTTCCTGGTCTCCATTTTATCCACCAATGCAGTTTGCCACAGTATTTTCAATTTGTGAAATGTCACATTTCTTTAGTGAATGTGACTAACATAGCTCCAGTCTAGCTTGAGCTTAATACACTTTTAAAATCAGGCTTTCTGCTGTGACTACAGGCCCTCACTGAGTGGAAGGAGAGTGCCGAGAGGGAAATTAAGGAAGGGGAAAGCTGGGTTGCACCATTGTCTCTCCCCTCTAGGCACACAAGGGCAGCAATCAAAGGCAAGTGATGATCCCCACTTTTCCCTAGCAGGGGAGTGTTTTTTCCCCTAGCAGGCTGTGTTCTTTCAAGGATCCCTGTGGCCAGTTATGTGATGACTTATTTGTTTACTTACCTCAGAACAATAAATAATGCATAACACAAATACCATGCTGAGGAGGAGGCTGTAACCCAGCCTGGTTCCCAGTGCTGATTCCCACCGCTGAACATCTTCCCTGCAGAGGCAGCGGCTTGCAAGGCCCATGCAGACCATACAGGCATCCCTCACCGGGGGGGCACTTCCCTATTTTGTGTTTCCTAATGTTGCCTGAGTATCTCTTGGCCTTTGGATTGGATTCTGAAACACAGCAGTTGTGGACTTTTCACTGCAGTTTGTGTAAAATTATTTGTCTGGGTTCTCCCAGTGTTCCCACAGAAATCCTCATCAGCGTATGGGAGCACTAGCTCTGCCACCATGGCCACTAAGAGCCACTGTCCCTTCAGTCACCTCTAATTTCCATCAGGGCTGAGTGAGCTCTCCCAAAATGCTGAAGTACCCAGGTCCATTTTGGCCCCTGCTCAGGGGAAGATCTGCTGGCTGCACAAGGAGTGTTAGGGACAGCCAGGCATTTCTGGTTACGACACACTGCTGGTTGGGTCTGCACAAGTGCCAGTGTGACAAGTACAGCTTGAGCTTGCCAGCCTTTAATTAGGTGCGCAAAAAGAAACAATCAAAAAGGTCCTTGTGACAACTGGGACCAGCCTGATGCTAATCTCCTGTATTGTGCTGCACAGAGTCAGACTGACCCACCTGAGGAGCAGCTTCCCTCTCCTGCTTACTGAGAGAAACTCTCCAGCCCAGGCTTTCACTCCTGCAAAAACAAAAAGGATACTGTCTTTCTGCAAAATACATAATAACAGACATTAAAGAAAAAAAAAAAAAACAAGAAACACACACAAACAAAACCCCAAACAAAACCAACCAAGCAACCAAAAAACAAATACCCCCCAAAAAAAACCCCAAAAGACAAAAACCCCCAAAACCAAGCCCACCTCTTTTAAATTAACAAATGTAGTTTTCCTTTCTGTCGGACAAATGTAGCCAGCCAAGGCATATGATTTACCAATAAAATAAAGGTATTGTCACAGAAAAAGTGACATTGAAGCCGTTGTGTTCAACAAAAAGCCTAGTGTCTCTAATTACCTGCATGTACTTGCGTCACTGCTACATAAGCCACACAAGAATTCCAAATATCAATATCCTCCGCAATATGAAATCCCTTTGTACACAACAGGACTGTCAGGAAACATGAAGTAACAGAGTCCTCTGCAGTGTTTTTGATCCAAGTGTAGGCAATGAGACGTAGGAAGGGTACATTTTAATCTCTTCCTCCTATCGGCTTTCTGTCTGCTTGTTTCCCTGCTAGAACTGGAGCAGTCCGTAGCTGCTTCTGAAAATACAGAGAGTGTATATAACACAACCCATTCACCCCAAGCTTGCTTCCATGCTCTCTGCCTACTCGCTCACAGGCAGGTATGGAAGCTGGGGCTGGACTATTAACAACAATGCTAATGTGGGAAACAGCACAATGTCCTTGATAATATAGCAAGGACATTGATCTTAAGCTCCATTAAGGGACACAGAGTGCGAACAGGAAGTATTCACATGCAAACATTTACTCTAGATAGCTGGCTACCCTGATTTCTGAAGTGCATGCTTCTTAGCAAGTATACAAATGGAGTGCTTAAGTACTGAAAAAGTGAATATGGTCCATAGCTTTAGGTCTGGTGTAGGCTGCCTAAAAATCAGTGGTTGATTCTACATCATACACTGCAATCAGGCTCCTGTAAGACAATGGGAGAATGCATGGTGTGCTGCTTTTCTTGTAGGAAAACATTCCAGGCAGCCCGAGTGGGCACTGGGTGCAGCTGCAGTGGTGCTTCAGAAGAGAAGAAGGAGGAAGGAGAGAAAGGAGGTACAGAGGTGCTGCTCCCATCCCTGACATGTAGCACTGGGCAGCTCGCTGGGGCAGACTGCAACGCCTCAGCCTAGTTCCTGCCAGAAGCGTCTAAACCTTCATGCCATGAACAGCTGATGGAGTTTGCCTTTCAAGTTGCAAAACCAGGGATTAACAAATCCAGCACAAAAGGTCATAACCAGACCTGTGTGGCTGCTGCTTGTTACTCCAATATTCTTTTACCTGTCTCATTTCCCACTGGGAGTATTTGTTTCCTGTCGTGCCTGTTGTTCTGCAAGCATTATGGAGGTTACTGCAGCCAAAAAAACACTCTCACTTCTCACTACTCCGGCCTTTCATTTCTCCCATCAGGCTGCCCCCTGCTCTTGCATTCAAGAGGCAGCAGGGTGAAAGCAGTGCAGGAACTGCTGGCCTAGGAAATAGCCCTACCAAAAGGGAAAAAAAAAATAAAAATTTAATTTTTCATCTGGGTCAGTTAGCTTGGTCCCCAGGGGGTGAGTAAAATGCTGGTGACAGCCTAGGGCAAGGGGAGCCATAGGGTGGAGGAGGCAGAGAACATGTCACAGGTACAGAGGCTTAAATACAAGGGTGAACATTTTCTCAGGCACAGAGTCAATGTTCACGCATGTGACACCACAACTGCACACATCTTTGTCTTTCCAAACACAGCAAGTGAGGGAGCACAAAACCACACCAGAGACTGGCACTGTATTGCAGAGACCCTCTGGGGCTTTGCCAGATGGTTTTTACAAGGGGAGAGACCTCTCAGCCGCCGTGTCACACTACATCTACGCATCCTGCAGATGAGGCTGAGAGCTTTTCAAGAGAGGGGTGTAATTTGAAATGTGATGTAATTTAAAACGTTATGACCTCTGTCAAAAAACAAACAAAAACAAAGACAAAAAAATCCCCACAGAAAACCCTTTTCAGAGGAATAAAGTCACTTGATTTTAGTGAGAATAAATATTTTAAAGAAAATTTTGAAGTGTGTGATTTTGACTGAAGCATAAAAGAAATCGAGTGAGAAAATGTACTTCAGTATTTTCCTGACTGAGGCTAAGTATTAACGGCATAAAAGGCAGTAAAAGTGGTCATTTAAAGCAAATGTAGTATTTTCAATCAACTCAAATGCTTTTTAAACTGTGGAAGCCAATTTCTTCATTTTCATGTTGAGTTTTGTCACTCACTTTCTTTTATAAGAGAAGAAGCAAGAAATGAGTGATTCTTCAAAATTGTTTAAAAAGAAAGCATTCAGAAAGTCAAGTGCAGACTGCAGCTTTACCAGTGCCTGCATCACACCCCTTTACAGTAAGTAATTGTCCCTGCACTCTACTGATGGAGGAAAAAAGAGCAGGAAAAATCAAAATGACCTGAAGAAAAATAATGGCATTTACTGTTGAGTGCTGTTTTTCCTGTGTACCCTTTTGGTCTTTTACTCTTGAATAATCCATGTTTTAATTACTGTCAGGAGTGTCTGTCACCCTTCATCATGTTTTCAGCCTGCAACCTGTACCCAGCACACCTGGAAACAAGGAATGAGCAAAATTAAGGTCTTGCAAACAACCTACAGGCATCCTTAAATCTGTGGAAAACTACAGAGGACTCTCTAGATCCAGCACTGTTTTATTTTGAAACAGAGGACTGAAATCTTCCTGACAATCTGCAAACACTCATCAGAGTCACCTGGCTATGCACTAAACCATGAGCATGCTCAGGTGGGTCATGTCCCACTGGCTCTGTGAAGCTAGTCATGGCTGTGTACAGTCACGGTTTCACTCTCTGTTCTCCATCAAACTTCACATCAGGGGCTTAGAGACTGCCAGGAAGATACAGTCCTGCCCTATAATACACTTCCATTTTAGAAACTGATGCCCTGCCCATCTCCAAGTGCTTTTCAGATGTTACCTGGAGTCTGACAAAACACAGACCTTTCGATCTATGGATTTGTTGCTCTGCTGTCTACAAGGAAACCCTCTCTGATGACACGAGGGACACCCTTCATGGAAACCATGAAGGCAGGCATGTGGTCTGCTCTCTCCAATACTCCCCAGAAAGTGTCACCAACATGGCACAGGGCTATGTGGGTGCTCCCCATTCCAAAGCTGCCCTGCAGATTGAGGTGGTGGCTTCCTGGTGCAGCAAAACACTGTGGACTGGGAGAGTTTTCAATAGATGGAATTGCAGGAGGGACTCCTGGGCTTGGTTTTTCACCTCTCTTCATAGCTCACTATGCCACAACACCAGAGCAGAGATACCTTGGCCTTTCTTATGGGAAAGGGACTGATTGGTTTTAATTGTTTTAATTGCTTTTTTTTTTTTTTTTTTTTCCGGGAGTTGGTTTGTTTTTTTTCTTTTTGGTTTCGGGGCTTTTTGTTTTGGGTTTGCTTTTCAGGGAGGTGGTATTGTTATTTGTTTGGGTTTGATTTTTCTTGGTTTTTTTTTTTTCTTTTATTTTTTATTTCTGTTTGTTTTGTTTTGCTTTCAGGTATTTTTGCTTTTCGGTTTGATTTTTTTTTATTTTTTTATGTTGGTTTTTTTTTTTTTTTTTTACATTCTTTCTTTTCCTCTTTTTTCCCCCTTTTTACCCCCTTTTTTTTTAGGGGGGTGGTGGCGGTGTAGGGGGAGGTGGTTCTTCCTTCTTCTCCCTTTCCTCTTGTTTTTGTCCCTTCCCGCCCCCCCCCCCCCGCCCGGCGCTCAGAGGAGCAGACCCGGGTGGCCCCGGCCCCGCGCGGGGCGGTCGCGGCTGCGGGCGCAGCGAATCAGCGGTGCCGAGCCCGCGCATAAGAAGGGAGGGCGGGGGCCAGCGCCGTCCCTCCCGGTAACGGCAGGATGCACCATGAGGAGCTGGCGCCCCTGCAGCGGCCCCGATATGGCTGTGAGTAGGGTCGGGGGAGAGGCGGGCGCCCCGGACCTCTTTTATTTCCCCCTCCCGCCTTTCTTTCTGTTCTGCTCTCTTGCCGGCTTTCTCGGTTTAACTCTGAAAGAGGGACTTGGAGGGAGATAAAACCCGCCCAGCACACTCTGTTGCAGCGATCCGGCTTGTTTTAGGTTAGCTCGCAGTGGGCTCCGGCTGGGTTTTGGACAGGTTTTCATGGAGCTGTGTTTTGTTCTGAAACTCTCCGAGCGGATTATAGCTGTGACTGCGCACTGCAACTTGGGAGCTTTAGGTTAGAGCCGGAGCTCTGGGGTTTTAACTTCATAACTTGATGTTATATAGGCATCTCTTTGGGTTGTAACTTTATAACTAGTTCTGACTTTAGCTTCGGGTTGTAACTGTGTAACCTTTGGATTATCACTTTAGAATTTCGGAGCATAAAATCAAAACTTTGCTTTCTGATTTTATAACTTTGGCTTAGAACTTTGTAACTTGAATAACTAGGGTGAGGCGAGAAAGGTGCAGGTCTCTTTTCAGACAGTATGCATTTACTTCCCAAACCTGCATTTAAGAAAATCCCTGAAGCTCGTTACTGTGCCTGTGGCGGCTCTCTCAGCACTGCTGTGCTGTCCTGGGATCCTGTACTGGGCTGTACTTTCCCCCTGTTTCAGAGCAGAGCAAGCCCCTGGCTGTGCTATCCCTAGAAGAGGTTCTGCTATTTCAGGCATTGCAAATTGTGAACATGCATGTTATTTGCAAAGCTCACAACAACCTTGGCATCCTGCATTCTGATGAGCAGCTTCACAAGTCTTATGGTAGCAGCTTTGTTTCGAAACAGTTCTGAAACCTCTGTTTTGAAACAAGGGCAAAACACCTTGACAGTGCCAGGGGTTGGGTCACTTCACTTCCACCCAGGGCTGAGAAAAGTCAGTGTTTGGCAGCTTTACCTTCAGTTTGGAGGATGCTGTGCTCTCCTGAGCAGTTTCCTCTGTTGATGCCTGTCAGTTTGGGCAGTCTGTAGAGCCTGCCAGTAGGTTTCATTTTAATTTTGCACAGCATAGCAGGTGGATGAGATGCTTTGGAAGATGTGTTCACAGTTGTTGGTACTGATAATGTATTTTGGAGTGGTTACTGCAGACTTAGGCTGGGTGTCCGTGCCAGTATGTTAAGCAAAACCAAGTATTTTGCTTGTGAAGCCAATCTCCCGCTCACCTCAGCTTGCTGTGCCACTGCCTGCATGGTGTTCAGGTAGTGTGCTGCATCATGCACCAGCCCCATGTTGGCACTTTGTCCACTTGCCTGACATGCAGAAACTCCTTAAATGTATGTGGTGTGCCCACCGTGCCCCTAGCAACAGGGGCTTTCCTGTACGTATCTGGTGTAGCTGATATCAGAACATGAGTGGACATGTAGTACTTGCTAGCCTGCCACAAAGTCCAGTATGGTCAAAGATGAGGAACTGACTTAAAGGGCAATCCTTTGTATCTTAAGAATCTCCAGCCTTACTTACTGTGGGGGAAAGAAGTACCATCTTAAGGATGACGAATACAGTTTTGAAAGGTGTGGGGGTTTTGGAGGGTTTTGTTTGTTTGGCTTTTTTTAAGGTGTCCCTGTCCCCTGGCAGTGGGGTTGGAAATAGGTGATATTAAAGGTACCTTCCAACCCAAACTATTCTATGGGTCTATGCCATGGGCTGTCCTCTTAGTATATATATTTTGTTATGATAATTCAGAGCTGTGGTGTTGAGTTGAGGAGGAGCTGGTGTGTTGAGTTATAGCCACTGTACAACTCAACACATCAGCCAAGGAGCTGGTGTGTTGAGTTATAGCCACTCTCTTGGTGCTTGGTCTCCTTCTGACTGATGCTGCCTGTGCTTAGGCACCTGTTATACAGCACTGAATCTCACTCCCTGAGTGCCAAGTATGGCTATTGTACAGGACTGAATCGTCTTTTTTTAGGTTTGTTTGTTTGTTAATTTTTAATTTTTCTCTGCAGGAGCCTTTGGGATAACATTCCTTTTAAGGGACTGGGCAAAGGCTCCTCAAATATACCAGTCTGATACCTAAAAAAAAAAATAATGTAAAAATCCACCAAAGAGTTTTATGGAAAACATCACCTATCAAAGAGCAAACCATAGCCTTGTCTGTAGTGATCTTATAAGCATGCTTTATCTAGACTGTATTTGCCTGCCATTTGGAACAAGGAGAGAAGCTACCCTTAAAATGTAAAAAAAAAAAAAAAAAAATAAAAAATTGAGAAGGCTCCCTAATTGGAAAACGCTGAGTTCTTATGAAGTCAATCGGAAATTGTAGGTTCCCTGCATGACTGACACAGCACTTTGGATCACTAGCAATCACTTCGCCATGTTGAACACCACATCTATGCAGGATTTCCTACAAGAGTTAATAAGTTGTTCAAGTTAGGCTATCAAATTGGTAAGATTCCTTGCTTTAGTGACCTAGTATTGTTTTAAACATTTAACTTGGACTTTGGACTTTGGCTTCAGACTCCTGGCAGAGTTTGTATTGCTCTGAAGAAGGTTAGCATTTTACTATGATAATTCCATGGTAAAAACTATATGGACTGATGGTTATTAGTAGCATTACATTTTGATAAATGGAGAGGAAGACATACACAGATCTTGGCTACTTTTTGTAGGCTGGTGGGTACTAGTAGGGAAAAAAAGTGTCTCTGAGCATAAAACTTCATAGCCCAAAGTAAATAACTGGGCAGACATATCCCTAACCTATAAACTTATTTTGCATTACAAATTTTGCTGGTGTAGTAACTGAAATTTACACACCTAGAAAAAAATCTTAGAGCTGATAATTTTAATCTTCAAAGTCAGGAAATAGCTGAATGAAATCAAACAAGAGTATCCTTTTATGGGTGGGTGCTAGCTCAGGGTGAACATTGTTCATGGGACGAACAGGAGCTCAAAGCAAAGCCTTTGAGACTTCTCTTAGCCTGTTAGAGACAAAGTATTGCGGCTTTTTGGACTGTGCAGTGGAAGATGCCTCCAGCTCTTCATGTTGTCAATAGATTAAAAGAGATTTCTGTTGGTGCTTCCCTGGGTCTTCCTGATATTCATGTCCAGCTCCAACCCAAGTGAGATCATACAAGTATAAGGAAGCAGCTTAATGCACAGAAACTGTGTTAACAGGCACACTACAACTGAATTTACATAGCTGGTTTCCAGTCTGGCTACAGCTGTTGCCTGGTTTATTTCTCAATCCCAGCACAATCAGATGCAGGGGTTCACATAACTGCAGAGAATTGGAACTTGTAATACAACTTGAGGTATGAGCCATTTTTGCAATGAAAGTGCTTGGTGCTGTTGAACGTTATAAAGTGAAAAAAAGTATAAATCTTATATGTGCCTCACATATTAAATGTGAAGTTTTGCACATATGAAGACAGCAAATCGGGAAGCAGTGTGTGAGAATCCCTTTTTCTTAATACTCTTTGGTCTTTTGTAGCTAGTTCTCACTGAAAACTGTGTGCAGAAAAAAAAATAAGTTTTAAATGAGTGTCTGAACTGTTTCACCATACTTCCAGGAATGTAATAAACCTACAGAGAGTGAGGCCATGAGTGGCTGGATTTGCAAAGGATTTCAGGCATTGCCATGTTCAGAGTAACTGAAGTAGCATACATCCCAGGTCACTGTATATTGAGTGGGGGAGAAACTAGGTGCTTCAGCACCACTAAACTTGTCTAATGGAGACAAACAGCTATAGAAAACTCCATCTCTCCTGCTGAAGCTGGAAAGCCAGCTTCACTGGGTGTAGATGGGTAAATACGGGGGAAGCTTGACTGCTATCCATGGTAAGGGCGTTGCTTGTACTTCTGGTCCTGGCTCCCACGACTGCTTCTGTTTGGCACTAAAGTGTAGGAGATGAGACAAATAAACATCATGAAGCTTCGGGAGGGAAGGCTGCCTGTCTCTACAAGCAGGGCAAATCTGAAGTGAAACAGAGCCTACACCTTTTTATGAAACTGCACCTAGCTTCTTTCTTCAGCAGGATGTGAAAGCTTACAAACTAGTAGCTTTAAAAAGCATTTAACTTTTGAAACTATAAATTTGTCTGCAGGTCTATGAAGCTCAGGGAAACAAATGGTTATATTTGAATAGAGCTGGGGAAAGAACTTTTGGTAAAAGTTCCATAGGATTTTTCTCACTGAAAACAAATGGGTTTTTTAAAGCTTGAGAAAAGAAAAAGAGAAAAGGGGGGGGGAGGGGGGGGGAGGGAGACAGACAACCAAAAAAGGGGGGGGTAGGGTTAGGGGCAGAAAACCTCAAAAACAAACCCCTCACCCAAAACCTTAGCTGTATCCTACGCATATATATTCTTTTGGGTGTATACTTTCTTGTAGCACTTGTGGCTTTTGAGAACACTTCTCCTTTTTTATTGATGGGTGTAATTTGGCAACCAAATATACTGTTTATCTCTTCCACCCTTTTGTAGATTGCTAATAATTAAACTGCTGAATGAGAACTTGAAAAGTTTAACTGCTTTGTTTAACCAAGTACACATAATTTATTTGGTAGGAGTGGTTCTTTGTGTGCTTTTTGTACAAAGCAGACTCATCTCCCCTGAAGTTTCTTGGTAAAGAAAGGAAGGAGCTATGTTACAGCATGCTTAAAGCTACTTGAATGCTGTTGAAACAGGAAATATTAATATTGGGTTGGAAACAGGATTTATAGCATACACGAGTGTGCTCAATCAAGTCCAATACTTGAGGCAGGGAATAGGAAGTACGCAGATTTGCAGCTCTCCTCTTCCATTAAGCAGTGCTTCAGTTACCTAGTTCTAGCTCAGGATTTTCTTGATACTATTGCTGATTTGAGCTGACTATGATTTACTAGGAATGATCTTATATGTAAGGTGGAAAAAAAAGCCTGGCAGTGATAGGCAGGACTTGTGGGTCATATTTCAGTGAGATGATAAGCGAGTGTGCTCTCCTGTGGTCTGCTCCTTGCAGGAAATTATTAACCTGCTGTTTGCTTCTCTTGTTCAGGCTGTTTCGGTAGGTTTTTTTCTGGAACAGGTGTCCTTGTAGTGCCACAGGTTGTAGAATGAAAGCATAAGTGCTGGTCAGGGCTGAAGTTGTGCTCACCTGTCCTGGAGAGCATGATCAGGGAGGGCTGAGGCCAAATGCTTGCATCCTGAGGAAGGGAGGAATGCTGGCTGCAGTCACCTTTTTGCTGATCCCTGATGAGGTAGGCTGGGGTGAGAGCTGTGCCCTGCATAGCTCATTCGTGGGTCAGTGCTTCCTGTGCCTCAATGTTCACCATCAGAAAACAGTGGCATCCTCTTCAGATTGGTGCCAGCTGGGCTTCAAAAAGGGTTGTTGGCAAGACACATACTGCCTTATCTTCACAGCTGGGGAGAAATGGGGGCTGCTGAGCCCCTGGAACAGGGACAGGTTTGTGCTGGTGACCAACAGCTTGCCCCAGCACTCCTGGAACACCAGCCTGGTTCATGGTGGTGATGGGCTGGTGGGGCAGGCAGTGCCTGCAGGGTGCTCCTGTAGTGATCAAGGGCCTTGGTAGGGTGTCGGGGTGGTACATGTGGCTGGGAAGAGAGAAGGGATGGGGCCATGGTCCTTGCATGGAGGTCTTGAGCATAGAACAGGAATGCTTTGGTTTAATCACCTTCCTTGCTACCCATCAAGGGGTATACTGAACCAGGTGGTGTTCATACAAGCTCTGCATGGCTCCTAAATACCTTCTGATACATGTAAGCAAATAGCTGTTAAGAACCTGTGCTGGTGGCCAATTTTGGTGTTAAATTACTATTTCATTCAAATGAGCATGCACTAGCAAGAAAAACTTAGCTGGAGGAATTATGTCAGTTCTTAGGTATCACTTATTGCCCAAGTTAAGAGGTTGGCCAGGTATAAATTCTTCAGGAGTCGGATTCAAGGAGCACCTTAGAGCTCTGACTCACAACTGCTGGCAAAGTGCTTCCAGACCCTGAGGACCTGCTGCCTCAAGGTGCGGTGCCTGTCTGAGCTGGCAGAAGCTACTGCCCTCACCCCAAGTGCTTCTCCTGGGTTGGGTGTATCAGGCAAAGTAGTCTGTGGCTTCAGCTAAAGTGGGTGATGAAGGATGTGGTCTCTACAAGTCGTTCCCTGTGGACTCTGACCTGCTTCTTTCAAATGCAGTAGAAGCTTTTGTGGCACGTAGCAAGGTGTTTAAACAGATTTTTAACAGGCTCCAAAGTCTGAAGGGAAATATGTAATCGTGCATGCTATCCATCCTCTTCTTTCTATTCCAGCTGAAAATTAAGGGTATCTCCTGCATTGTGCTTGATTTGTAAAGCTGCTCAGTACACTGGTTACATTTGCAGGATCAAAGCTTCACAGCTTCTGGAAGTACAGCACAGATGAATACAAGGGCAGTCAGAATGGCAAGTGCTCAAACTCTATCCAGAAATGTGCTTCATTGAGGCAACCACACTTTCACAGGGTTGTAGCATCCATGTTTCAAAGTTGTTCTTGGCAATCATAGGTATATGATTAATAGTCTTGTTGAAATTATTAGAAACAAAATAAAAAGCTTGAACAAGGACACTGGTTTGCTTTTCCAAAAACACGATCCTGCATCTAGGGTCATTATCTCTCATGAGAGAAGTTGCTGGTTTTAACTGGTGTTAATTACACAGTGATGCCAGCTCCCACCTTGTTGCAGACTGTTGCAACTGGTGAGGTTTCAGCAGCCTCAACTTGCCAAGGTGCCTTCAGCTGCTCTGTCAGGCTGCTGTGGTCTTTACCTCTTGCCAGCCCTTCTACAATGGCACAGAGACCTAATGTGTAAAGAGACTAATCTCTCTTTGCAGAGCTGATTTGCATTGCTGGATTAGCAGTCACTTCAAGCCTCTGCAGGGGCTGGCTGCAGATCTTGTTGCTGGCCTGAGGCAGGGGGGACTTTCTGGCCAGGTGGGGCTGTGGCAGCCAGAATTTAAATGTGCTTAAATTGCTCTGGAACCGCACCCTGAAGCTGTGGTGTATGTTTTCAGCCAGTTCTGCTGGTGGAAGAAGCAACCTCCACTCCTTCTATGGGGTTATTTTGGGGTGGATTAGATCCCCAGTTTGGCTCACAGCACGAACCTGCAGACAGCTCTGCCAACACGATGTAGTTAGCTGGAGCAGGGAAGAGTACAAGGGGTAGGGAGAATGGCAGGTTGAGTTGATTTAAGTTGTGCTACTGCTGCACATAGAGATTTGGAAACTGTGTGTGTGCAGTGGGGAAACAAAATGTTCAGGAAGCCCACAGGTGAACTGAGGCACATGATAAGAAGCAGTGATGCTCCCCTTGGGTGCCTCTACTGTGGTGTTGCTGGTGCCCTGCCTGCCTGCCTGCCAGGACTGGGGCTGCTCTCAGCTCTCCTGCTGCCCAGGGAGTTTTGAGTTACAGAAATGTTTTTGAGGGAATTTAGTTTCTAGTGCTGTAGCTTCAATCCCTAAGTGTCAGTAAAAACATGGCAGTGTTTGCCAGGCAATGCAGCAGTGGTAGGAAACTTGCAAGAAATACTTGTCTAAGTACAAGATTGCTTGAACAAGAAAAGTAAATGCTTTTTGTACATTAAGGTTCAAGATGTTTTTTCAACCCTCTTCTGCTGCTAAAATTACTCTTGACTTGCAGGCACCCAATAATGTAGGGGTGAGGTGTCACTTGTGGTATGTGTTGCTTATTTCTGGGATTTTTAGTTCTTCATGCCCAACTGATTTACCCAAGCAATAACTGTCTGGCCCCTGTTCAGTGGTAAACAAGTCTTAAATTCCATATGTTCTCAATACAGTCTAGCAGAACAACTAATGCATTGAAATATCAGCATGGATATGTGGTGGTGTAACTGAAAAGGAAAACTAAAGGGTCCAGGGGAAAGCAGGGATTACATTTAGAGCCATCTGGGGCAGAATTTTTACCAGGAAAAAATTACCAGCTCTTTTTACAAAACCAGGCACATAGTAAATGTGATTTCACTACATCTGAACTCAGAAGTTGTTTTGAATAATGCTTTTCAGACCATAGTGTAAATTTCCTCATTGTGATTTAGTAGATGCTGAGAGATGAACCAGCCTTGGTTTTGCATTTGAAATTGCATGGCAGCCAGCTGCTGAAGGTAGGTAGACAGATTGCCTGCAAGGATTGGATGTGATTGACTGCTGCTTTGAATTTATGTCACCTTTGACAATGATAATGACATTTAAAAGTTGTTTTAGAATGCTCCAGTAAATAGACAGTTTTTATCATGTGTAAAGCAAGCTACAGTTTCTATTTTCATACAGATCATGAGAAATAAGAGCATAAAGTTTTGCTGAAGATTTCACAGTTGTGAGTTATTTCAGAACAAAATGAATCAAGTATCTTAGCATTGTGGGTAGCAACGGGCAAAATAAGGGCTGGTGCTTCCTCTAACACTGAACTATGGCAATAAAACTCGGTAGCTTCCTGTTGGTTTTTTTTTTTCCCCCACTTAAATTTAACTAGTTCCATAAATGTTTACAGAGGCTTCTGGTAAAAATAGAGGTGGATTTCTGTAGCATTCATCTGTACCCTTTTTCTTTAAAACTGTGGTGGCAGGGTGCTGACTGGTAGGCTACTTCTATGCAGGCTGCAAATGTTGCCCATTGACAGGCTTATCTTAGACTCCACAGAAGGACCAAAAAAGGAGCAGTCAAGACTTCTGGGCTCTTACAGCACTAGCAGAATTGATCTGTGCTAACTTCTTGGTCACATTTGAGATGCAAATTTGCATCTGATCAAGTTACTACAACTTAATTTCCTCAAATTATAGACTTTCTTGGAAGCTGACCATTTGCATGAAAACTGTTAGAAGTTATGTAGAAGTATTCCACCTGAGCTTGCTTTTGACAGCTTTTAGTGTGCAGGCCAGGAGAAGTACAAATACTAGTGATGAACAAGGCTTGTTGTGACACTGGGTCTCTCTAGAAATATTCCCTATGTAGAACAGGAATGGCAGAGATTCACATGGATAAGATACTGCTGATGGAGTGGCCAGCTCCCTGTAGCAGCTGTGTGAGCTGGAAACCAGGGTAAAACCAGGGTAAAACTTGGAAGAAGAAATATTACAAGTCCTAGCAAAAGTCTTGATTTTTGAAGTACTACTTCAACAAAGGAAATGGACTGCAGCTGCACAGAAGACTGCAAGAGTCAATGCATACGACTTTCCTTGTTCAGTAGACTTCAAAACTTGCAGACGTGTAGCTTCATTTGATGCATGTTGCTCATACTACGGTTGCCATAACAGTGATTGAAAGCTAGCTATGCTTCCTTTAGCTTGGTGGTTTTGGTAATTCTAATTCTATTCCAAGCAGAATTCTTGTTTTGAGGTGTTTACACAATGTTTTTGATACTTGATATTGGGTGTTGTCACTGAAGTGGTTTCCTAGTGGAAATGCATTCAAAGCATCAAGGAGGCTGTCCTGTGGTCAGTACATGCTGCATTAAACCAAACTTTATTTTTTGGAGCGGGCTATAGAGGGGACATAAGCAAGTAACCTGAAGAATGCAGATCTTCAAGACAAGAGATTGACAAAGTTTTGTGATGGTTTAGAGGAAATAAGAATTTAGTAGAATGAATGTGGTTATACTTGTGAGTGTATGACCTGGGTGAAAACTTGAGTGCAGTTGTCGATGACTTGGTCTGGAAATGGAAGTACTTGGTTTATTGATAAGTTAGAAGGAACAGCTGGCTCACTCTGTATGTTATTTTGCAATGATAGGTACAACAGTAGATATGTCATTGTCACTTGGAGCAGTCTCAAGCTTCCATGTTTAGGTCCTGGATGTAGTGAGTGAAAAGGTGGTGGTTTTTCTGTTCTTCCCAAACCTTGCCAAAGATTAGGAACTTAACCTTTTGTGGGTTTTTGTTTTTTGTTTTTTTTTCTGTGGTTCTAACTCCTGATGATGAAGGAAAAAAATAACTCCTATTACTGGGCATGTATGTAAATGAGAAATAAGAGCAGGATTTGTCCAGAAATAGTGTGGGCAATTGCCCACAAGCAATGTTGCCTGCCTGTGTGGTGCTCTCCTGAAGTGAACCTAGCAGAGAGTACTGGGAGAAGGTTACCCTGGAGCCAGCAGTATCGGCTCCAATAACTCTGCAAGCACTTGCTTGTGCACTGCAAAATGGAGGCAGCCAAGCAGGCTTCAAGTGGTGAAGTTATTACTGATATGAGACCACCTCTAAACTGGTTAACTGCATAGATACACTGAATCAGCCTTCCTCCTGTGAAAATCTGTCATCTTACCGATGAAACAAGAACAAAGAAGGCGCAACTCCATTCCCTGTGCCTTTCTATACCTGTGTCGACCAACACAGTTGACAAGGCTAAGAGGTTCTAGGATGGGAACCTACCTTGTGAGCCTGATGTTCCATCTCCATCTTTTTTTTCTTTTTTTTTTTGTGGTTCTTGCTAGTTCTGGCCCATCTCAGCTGCAGAAACCATTTCTGACTGCACAGTGGTTTTAGGCATTGCTTCACAAGAAGCTCAGCTGCCTTCCCAGTGGAGCTGGGAATTCTGGAGGGGGCAGGAGCCACCATGGCTCTGTTCAGCCTCTGCCTCTGTGTGCCCAAAGGTCCTGCTTATCACCTAAGCTTACCATACCTGTATGTTAATATTATGCATGATACATCATTATTTTTATGTTCCTGTGAATTTCAAACAATTTTTTGTATTAAAATTGTTCAATCCTATTTTATGGGTCTGTAGGTGCAAACTAAATTTTCAGATGTGTTATCCCCAAAGCTTTTTTTTTCTTTCTCCTCATTAATATTAATAAAAAACCACTGTGTCTGTAGATTAAAGAATCTGAATTA
Source organism: Neopsephotus bourkii (assembly GCF_033783945.1). Classification (NCBI taxonomy): domain Eukaryota; kingdom Metazoa; phylum Chordata; class Aves; order Psittaciformes; family Psittacidae; genus Neopsephotus; species Neopsephotus bourkii. The sequence goes on from NW_026901564.1 coordinate 137,554, forward strand.
CAGACTTCAAAGATACTGACTGTAATAATTACTAAGGAACAAAAAGCAAGACAGCTAGAAAGAAATGTGTTCTCCAAGTTTAAGGCTGCAAACTTCATGGCATGCAGGCTTTTCTTTTTTAAACACGTGCTTGTGTTCATCCTGAAGAAAAAATGTGCTGCAACATTTCAGGTGATTTCTGCAGCTCCTTTCCAAGTGTAAAGAGAGTAAAGCAGATGATTTGTTCAGACCTTGGCAGAAGGGGGACTCTGAAACAGACCAGCTGTGGAAGGACCAGGAGAGGATACACTGCCAAAGGAAGAATTGAGACCAGGTGTTAGGTCTGAGGGTTTCTACACTGCAGTGTTTCTCAAGGCAATTTCAAATCTACCCAGTGCTTACATGATGCCCTTGCTTATGGCTTTTTCTAGACAGGTGTTTCAGTGCTTCTAAGTCTTATGGCTCAGACCCTGTGACTCATGTAGCTCTTGTCTGAGTTATCTATTGACACTCAGACACAGCTTTCTCCTCAGGTTCTCTTTGTCTTTCACTGCAGTGTTCCTGCTTGTCATTCTCTTGCTCTTTAAGCTACATCTTACCACATTTCTTCCAACTGATTTCTTCCAGCTCATACTCTGAGTTTGCTGGTAGGAAGTTTTTTGATGTCAGCCTTCCAATGATCTGAATATTGAATCCATTCAGTAACTCTTCCCCTGTAAAGAGAGTATAATGCTAGACTTTTCTTCAGGCGGCGTGAAGGGATGTTCCCTTCCTCTCTCACTCACCCTGTAGCTGTTCTTGCCTTCCTCCTTTCTCACAGCAAAGAGTAGCCCTTCCTTAACCAGCCTCCAGGTAGTAGCAGTTTACTATTCTGATCTCAGACTGTAATGCAAGTGGGAGCTTTTTGACACTTTCAAGATTGAAACAGAAATTGAACAAAGTTCTGGTTTAGCCAAAAATCGTGTGCAGCATTTGCAGGGCACAAGCTTAGTAGATTACTGTCTAAATAGCCATCAGTCATCTGAATTTGCACCAGAGAAATAACAGTGACCGAAGTGTTATGTTCTTCCCTGCAGACTTCAATGAGTTTGCCTTTTGGTGAAACTGCAGTAGCTCTTTTCAGACATGCTTAGCTTCTTGAGTTCCTATGGTCCCTCTTTGCCACAGTAAGCCTCATACCTTACTTTGGTTCTCTGTGTTGATCAAGTCTCTAACAATTAGGGTGATCTTAGCTGCTGTTTGCAAAGCAGAGCATCTAAACTGGCATCTGTAAGAGTGCAATAGAGCCCTGGGTCAGCATCAACATGTGCAAGCAGATGAGGGGTGGATGATCCTGAGTCTGGGTTTTGTGCTGCCACTGTGGTGAGTTCAGTCTTTGCCCTGCCCTTCCTCCTGATCATCTCCAGCCCTCTTTCCTGTTCTTCCACTCCATTTCTGCAGTGGCTTTCTGTACTTGGTCCACAAATGTTTATGGGTGCGGTTGTAGTTACAGGCAGTGGTGGTGTGACTACATATAATGAAAGTGCCTTTGGGGTTCAGCAGAAGGCTGCAGGCACATCTCCTTTTCCTGTTAATTTGTGCCTCTCTGTCCAGCTCCTTGAAAAGCATGAATGCCTTTCAGATGTGCTTTTCACCTTTTTTGATACCCTTCAAAATATTTTACCTTCCACAAGTTACTTCTCCTCTTACGTAGTTGTGCATATGCATTTGACCTAGTCATATATCTGCAATTCTTTTCAGAGGAAAATGAAATATAATTTTTTTAATGCTAGAAATAAATTTGATGGCATTTGTAGGCAAGTTACCTAGCATTTTTCTTCTGACTAAATCCCATTACAGACTTGATACTGAGGAATGTGTAGATGCTAATGTTTGCCTTTCATAGCTGAGTAGTGTGTTTTACTAGCCTGGCAATATTAAACTCTTTTTCATTATTTCATTTACATTCTGCTTTTAAGTTGAACTGAGTTCGCAGTAGGTAAAAAGTAAGGAAATGGAATCCATATGGTAAAATTTTGGCTCTTTTGTTGAATATTGTTAATGTTTATTGTTAATAAAAAGCAAGCAGGTTAAAGTAATTCCAGTGAAATGAATGGAGCAAATGGAAAACGTGTCAAAATACATGGAATTCAAATCATAAGTTCTTTATTTAAGAAAGCAGTGAGTGTATAGGGCTGACAGAGGAACCTTTCATGCTTTGCTATTTGTTTCCTCATGAATTCGCCTCTGGAGAAGGAAAGCCTGTTGGAAATTCCTGATGGAATGTGCAATATTCGTTTGAGTGCCTCAAGCCTCCAGTGATGTGTTAATCTGATCAACCAGTCTTTTCAAAACATTGCCTTTTTTAAAGCCCACGTGAAATATGTCATTCTTCCTGTAAGCATGTGTAAACTAAGCAGACCTTCCAACCAGACTGACTACTTCCCATTGTAGCCTTTTTCGAGCTGCCTTCAAGCTTGGCTGTGTTAATGGCTTTTAGACTAGGCAACTAGAGATAATATGGCCTGTAAGGGAAAGTAACAACTTGTAATTGGTGTTCACTGCCTCTTGAGGATGCATCAGTTTGAGAGCTTTCTCAGGCTTGTAACTTTTTTGGTAAGGTAGACTGAGGGTTTATATTAACAAAGAATTTTAAGGTCAACTGTAAAGTCCATAAAAAAGAGCTAGAGTTTTAAAAGTGTTCTCTGAGAACCTGAATCTCAGGGAAACCTCTTGTGCTTTGAGGTGACCCCCTTGCAAATTGTGCAAAGGTGAACAGTTACAATTTTAAGGATTTATGTGAAGTATTGTTGGAGACAGTGAGACTGGCAATGCAATATAGGTGGAAGGTGGAAGCGGTTGGGCAATAGGCTGATTAATTGCATTTCGTAGTTGTAATTGTAGATGGCAACACTTGAAGCTAACCAAAATTGTATGGAGCTGGATTTTCATATACTTCCTTCAACTCCATTACTCCGTCTCCTTATTCTTCCAGACATACAGAATAATTATACTGAAGTTCAGATAAAATGAGCAGTGTCATTTTTCTGCACAAGGGTAAGGGACCCTACTAAAAAAGATGAATGTGTGTTATCATAATGCAATAAGATGTTAGAAATACTTAATGTACTTCAATGTATTTCCACTACTAAAGTCTCACTTGATGGTACTGTAGAAAGCCTGAAATTTAAAAGTGGAGTAAAGCCTGTATTTACCTATAAGCCAAAAAACCCCCAAATTACTAAATGTTCTGGCAGTACAGGTAGTTACTTGCTGAATACAAAAGCTGTCTTGTGTCTGTGTGGCTAAATGAGACTTTCTAAACTTTATGGGAATTCAAGTATCTCCATATCCATGGAGTCCTATTGCCTTCTTGACAGACTGTGAAATGGAGCAGTTTTGACACTTGGCTCCAGAAGCAAGGGCTGTGGTTGCTGTTGCATCCTTGTCTCCTTGGTATGATAGTCCTAAGGTGCACATATTGTAATAGTGCTAAGAGTCTGTAAGTGGATGTGGTTGGACCTGTGGTAATAGACACATGACAGTGAAAGAAGTCACTTTTCAAGGAAACAGGGGGAGGAGGACTCAGGAAAGTGAGCACACAAGAGTGTGACTCTCTGTGAAAGCTCAAGGGAAAGATTAGTTCAGCAAACATCTTTAGTTTTGCATCAGGATGTCATTTTACTGTAGTTCTGTTGGCAACACTCCCACACTAATGGTGTGTGCTTAATTTCCACGTTTCTGCAGTGTTTGGGCAGTGAGATCTGGTCCACAACAGTGGCCTTGAAGATCCTGTGCGACTCACAATTTGTAAGAGTTGGATAACATCTATCTGCTGGCCAGAGGATGCTTGTATAGTTCTGTATGAAAATCTGAACCTGATTGCTTTGGGTAATGTAATAACTATATTAGGAGAGAGATAGTCATTGTTAGGGGAGGGAGAGAGTAGAGCAATGTTGGAAAGATTTGGAAAATGCCATATTGAAGAACCTTATAATTGAGTTTTCTGTTAATCTACTATCTCAAGTGAATCTGCCCTTCAAGTTCACAGCTGTGGCAGGCTCCTGAGTTTTTGCTGTGTCTGCCTTTGTCCAGAGCCCTTTCTTGGAGCAAATAATCAGGGAATGGACTGAATTACTTCAACTGGAGCCACAGAAATAGGCTCAGGTCATTTGCTCGTACTGTGGGATATGTGCTAGCTGCTTGTGACTGTGATTCTTGACATAAAAAGGTGTTTTGATCAGAGCCTTAAATTTCTGCTAATATAATGATAGACCTGTAGGTACTAAATATCTTAATAACAGAAAGTTTGTAACAGGTGTTTTGTGCTGTAAAGCCTTTTTGTTTTTCCTTAGCATATTGAATGATCTCCAATACACAGAATTAAAGTTCACATAATTAAAGTTGGCATCTTTCTTCTGCACATTTAATAAACTGTTTCATTAGGTACCTATGAGTTGTAAGTGGAGGCTCAGAAAAGGATTCCTCCTGTCTCTACAGCTTTGAGCAGTGTTTTTCTGGTATCTGTTCCTGTAATCCTCTCCATATAGTTTCCAGCTGCAGTTCTGTAAGCTCCTGCCCACTGCAGTAAGGGCACCTCGGGTACCAGCAAGCATGGATCAGAGCGTCATCAGCTTGGACCTACTCCAGTTACAGGGGTTGGATGGTGATACATTGGTGAAGTAGTAGCAACTGAACTGCCAACCTAGGAGTGGCCATGGAGCTGAACTGCCCTGAGCAGTCACTCCTGGAGTGAAAGTACAAACTTTACTAGGAATAAAAAGGTGAATTTACTGAATGTATTGACCTCTGAATTTATTGACATGGAATTCATTGGCCGCATTCACACAAGGACAAAATAGTTATATGCTGGCATATAATAAGGTTTGAAGTCACCTTGACCATCTAAAATTCAAACAGCTTTTTCTTGAAACTACAGCACTAAAATGTGATGGCAAATGCTTCAGGTTCACAGCTTATCCTTGTGGTACAGGCAGATATAAATGGGATGCTGCCTAGAGCCTGTTGTAATGGACTCGGCTTTCATTGAGGCTGCCTATAGCCAGCAAAATGTCAGTCAGGAGTTTTTGTGCAAGAGGAGCTTAGCTTCTTTTTTTGTGTGTGTTTTCAGCTGTTACAGCATGCCTCTGTTAAACACTTTTTAGTGTGCTAGTACTAGGGATGTAGGGACAGGCTTGGGTGGAGGAAACAGAAAAGTACAAGGAGGGAATAGCAGAATATGCAGAATTTCTTGCTAGTGGACTGGAGCGCTGCCTTGCTTTACCTACTGTATGGCCAGGGCGGTACACATCTGGGGCTGCCAAATGTGAATTAGCTAAAGTTTAATTCAAATACTCTGGTGAAAAGCTTTCATTTCAGCATTTTACAATATTTTTCATGTACCTCTTTTTCTGCCTCAATCCTGACTTTTAAAATTGTTTTCTGTCCCTGAAAAGGATTTTGTTCTCTCCATCCTCTGTTATGTCCTGTGTATTGAGCTTGCCTGTTGTGGTGCCAAAAAATCCCTCTTCCTCCTTGATCATGATTCACTTTCCATGGGAAAAAAACCTCTGGTGGCAGGAAATGGAGGGGAATAGGCCCTGGGAAATAAAAGCTTCTATTCCTTTCTTTGCCTTCTTCAGTATAAGAAGTCTTTTGGTATGTCTGTGGCAAATGCTTTATTAAAGAGTCTGCCGGCTAGAAGGAGCCTTGTGCTGCTCTTGAACTATTGCAGACAGCCATATGTCTGAGTGCAAATGGATGATCAGAAAGCCTTAAATTCTGGTGGAGGTTTTTGCAGGGTTTTTTTTCCAGTTTTAAAGTTTCAAGATAACAAAAATTGTTTGGGAATTGTGATCCCTCAATGACTTAGTTATGCCTAGAAAAGTGCTCCATAAATTTATATTCAGAAATCAAATCAAATATTACTTTTCCCTGTATGCTCTTTGGTTGTGTATAATAGAAGTTTTAATTTTAGCTTCATTTAAAAACATAATCCATGGAAACATGGGCTCATTTGAAAAATATTGCAAATTAGATCTGTAAAACCTTTTTTATTTAGTGTCATTTGAAATATAAACATATTAATAGCAGAGATCCTGTGTGTTCAGTGTTAATGTGGATTATCTCTGTGATCCTGGGACCTCCAGAATACTTGCCATGGTTGTGATAAGAGGGTTAATTCTGAACTTGGGCAACGTTTACACAGCCAGTACCTATTCTTAAAATTCTTGTGTAAACTGAGCAATCTTACATGAACCTGATGTTTTGAATCTCTTCCCAGACACTTAGTAAGGTCATAGCTCCAGGTTCTTGTGTACCTGGGCTAATTGCTGTTTTCAGTAATTATATTGCAGCTTTAGAAATGGTGGCCCTATTTCTGAAAACTTACTCAAATCCAAAAGGTTGAAATTCTTTTATGCTGTCAACTAGTGCCAAGTCAGATCCAGTAAATGCTGCTTGTGCCATGTTGAGTATAGGCACATGGCGTGCCATAGGTTGCATTGGCAGCCCTGTCATCAGCAGCTAAAAGAACTCAAAAGTATTTATCAGCAATTGGAATAGCTATCTTGGGTCAGGGCAGCCAAAAATTTTTTTTGCAGTCCATAACCAAAGCCCAAACTAGTCCTAGCTACTGCCTTGCCTGTTCTGCTTCTTCAGTGATGGTGGTATACAAGACAAATATCTCAGACAAAGATAAGGGTGGATGCAAGCGTGCTGTGTCAGCTGATGGAAGATGCTCAGATGTCTCAATTTATGAATGTGCCCTGGTACACAACATTTTCTTTTGGTTTTTTTTTCTTCTAGTGCTTGTTTGAAGTCAGGTGTGTCGATCTAAATTTAGTACTGCTTACTGCTCCACGCAGCCTTGCATACACACTCTTCCTTTAATGTTTTTCCATGAAGAACTATCTATATTGAGGGAACTCACATATGCTTATATGTATTGACTGCTGTCCAACAGGGTGGCAACACCTAAAAAAGAATTGAAACTGAGAGCTTTTTGGCGCGCTACACTGTCACTTTCTTTAGTTCTTGTCAGTAGTCCAGACATACTCTTAATATGCACTCTTTGAAGGAATATTTGGTATTTTCCTCTCAATTCCAAAGTCAAAGTCGCAAAATTGATGACTTTAATAATAAGATACTGGTTTAGATACCTTTCCCCTGACCCTGCACTCCCCTATAGCTTGTATCTAATGTGTATGCAAGTTCTGTGGTATTTGGATCTTTTCAGACACAGTGTTGTGTGTCTTTCTGGATCCTGCTTGGCCTTACCAAGTGAGCTGGAGGGCTTCAGGTGATGCTCAGCTCTGCTTATTCTGCTTGTTGGCATCCTTTATCACAATACAGCCTTCCCTTGTAAGATGAGTGCTATCAAGAAATTACTGATACAGCAGAAACATGTTTGCTCTTTCAACATTCTGCCCAGTCTTCTGACTAATACTTGGCCTGCTAGGCGTAGAGACCGAGCTTTCTGTCCTCAGACCAAGTTCATTTTTGTGTTGAACTTGGTGTGGCTGGATTGATGGATGCACTCATAGGGTGTTTGAAGTTGTAGAAGGCTATATGCAGGACCCTAGTAAAAGCGTAAAGCCTTTGCCAAAATACATTGCAGTAGGCTACACTTTAAGCACTCAAGTCTAAAGTAGTTTCCTCGGCAGTTTAGTTGTGGGGCCACCTCTATTCTACAGGTTGTCACTGCTGTTTCTAGAAGTGTCTATAACAACTTATTTGATATGATAACACTGTTGCTTTGAAGCCAGTATGTGCGGGAGGGGAAGGGATGTAATCAGCCTTAATCAGAAGCCAGTGTTGCAAAAGACTCCTCCCAGCATAAGCACTGTAGGTGTTGGCACTCCCTGTGCTCTGCCTTTTTAGTGCTCAGATATTAAACACAGAAACAGCAGCTTTGGTTCTGTTGGGAAAGAAGCCTGATTTCCTACCTGTGACCTGATGATATAGTATCTTGTCTAGAAATGAAAGGGGGTTTCCACTTTTCCGTTTTTACAAGTTACTTGTTCTTGCCTCTTGCCCTTTCACCTTATTATCAGAGGGTTTCCCAAGCAGAACAGCTATTACAATCTCACAGTATCTGTCAGTGCCTTTTTCCACCCTCTGAACCAATCTTTGCAAATAATTTTAAGGAGGGATTTGAGGCTGGCAAGGGCTGCTAGATCTGTGATGTCCTTGTTGAGGATGAGAGGGACCTTGTGGTTGTGTAGGTCCAGAATTAGATTATATAACATCAGTGTTAGTCAGGTGAATTCCTAGAGTGATACTTATCAAATGGGTTGTGTGTTTTTTGTACTCCTAATTTCAGACAAGCTGCCTTTTTTTCCTGTTTTGTTTATGGCCGTGGTGAGTTGTGTTTGGAGAGCAGGAGTAAATGGCTGTTTAATGAGCTAAGAGGAGCAGAGCAGATCTCACAGAGAAGGGAGAGCTATGATGTTTGAAAAGTGGCCCTAGAACTTACTGTCATAGGTGTTAAAGTGATACGTTAAATTTCAGTGTGATGGCTCATCAATACTTCTCCCTCACTTTGGGGAGCCAGGACTCCTCTGCAGCAGTAGAGCTGTGTTAGGGAGTGGGAACAACCAAGCCTGGATGTGCTGATGGCAGTGTGGGTAAGAGCAACAGCAGAGCAGCCTTCATGGCCAATTTGCCAGGCTAAGTATTTTACCACCTGCACCTCATGTTTGCCTCCAAACTAATGTTTTGGTTCATAGCAAGTGATGACTTGATTACAATATCTGAGAGCTCCAGTTAGAGTGAGTCACACTTATTGGAGTTACCAGACTTAAAAGGGACGCGGGGCAAGACAAGTATTTGTTTTATCAGTGCGTGAAACTTCTGGGTAATTAGGAAGAGCCATCTTAAAGGCAAAGGAAGATGAGTGATATAGACTCATAGAATAGTTAGGGATAGAATAGTTAGCGATATCAGGGCTTGTGGTGATTAAAACTGAAACTACAAAGCTTAAAGAAGCTATGTGATGTGTTAACGAATGCGTGGTAGCATCAGTTTGAAATGTGGGCAAGTAGTGTAAATTCTTAGTGTCTTCAGTAAGTGCATGTGGGATCGTTTCTCTGTTTGATTTATGTTCTCTTTTGGTTTTTGAGGTACAGGCTTCAATGTATGCATATACTTGAAGAGCACAGCTTCTTCGTTTTATCATAGTGCATTTTACTTGAGTTGCCTGTATTGGCTACAAGAAGGCACTTGCCCACTGCATGAGGCAGGTGTGCTGGAGAAACACTGAAAACTTGCTCATGGCATGCACAAACTGTGTAGCAGTCGAACTAACAAACATCTCATGGCGCCTTTGAGGAGGAAAGGGGACCACGTTGTTTTTTTTTACTGAGGATGCATCTTAATGTTATCAGCTAACCAGTTTGTGGGCTGCTGCAGAAAGTGTCTGGCCCAGCCCTGCACTTCCGTCCTCTCCCTTTGTGACTGCAGGTGCACAGCAGCTTAGGCCAATGACCTGATCTTCCTAGACGTGGGTCTCTTCTTAGCCACTGATCTTTGGCAAAGGCTGTTCCCTGTTCTGTTTCAGTGACGTGTCTTCAGGTTTGCCAGCTCTGACATGAAATGACAAAAGTATGCGGCAGAGAAGCATGGGGGAGAGCAGGGCCAGCGCTTTTAGGAGCCACTAGCACAAATAGGAATTTTGTAACAAACAGCATATATTTTGGTAACTGGTTTGTGCTGAAGGCTGTTTCCAAAAGGCTCACACACAGTGACTAAAATTCAGCCAGAAGTCAGTGTTACTGGATGGCCCATCAGATTCATTGATAGAAACATTTGTAAGAATTGCAAATTTGCTCAGAGACTCTCTGTACCCTACAAAGAGAGGAAGGCCAGTCATGGGTAGTAGTTGTTAATAATCAGGGTCATTTGCAGTTAGAGATGTGCACACAGTCATCCTTAATAGTCTGGAAGAGTGTGATTTGGTTGCAAAAATAAGTAGGAGTGTGAATATCATGTCTTGTTCGTTTGATTAGAATTATTACCCCCATCAGCAGGAGGCAACTCAATCTGTTGCAGTCTCACAGGTTCCTGATACTGCAGCCTGTTCCCAAGTGTCCTTTGAGGTACATTTGCAGTGCACTGCTGTCTTTATGTCTACTGCTGAGGCTCTGCTTAGCAGTTTCTTAGAACTTCTGCTTGCTTTGAGCTTCCACAGAGAAGTCCTGAAACTCCTCTGAGCATGTGTAAGGCGAAATTCTGCTGGCTCCCAGCCTCAGCCCCACGTATATTTGAGTGCTCGATCTTGCTCTCAAACCAGGAAATGCACAAAAACCAAATAGATTCTTGGTTTTGAACAAGCAGAACTTGCAAAATTCACTGTATGGAGAACAGCATCTTGGTGATCTGAATATCTTTGTACATGGTACCATAAAAGGCCTTTTTTTGATGGGGAATGATGACTATTTTAATGTCTCTTCTGCAGTAATTCACTTAGTTTCTCAGTAATATGATTCTAAGAATCACCCCTGACCCACATGTAACTTGATATGGGTTTCTGTTTGCAGCTATTGTGGATGATGAAAGGCTTTCAGCGGAAGAAATGGATGAGAGGAGACGTCAGAACATTGCTTATGAGTACCTGTGCCACTTAGAAGAAGCAAAAAGGTAAGTAAATGAAAGCACACTTATATCTCGCCTTTAAATACACAAGTTCAACCCTGTTTTGTCCTTGAGCATTGTAATTTTTATTCAACTTCTTGAATTACTTAGATTAACTTGATGCTGGAATTTTATAGCATTCAGAATGAGAAACTAATGCCCAATGTGAAAAGTTTGATTCAAAGATGGATTTAGAAGCAATCAAGACAACCTTCTCGGAGTTAGTGTGGTGACTGTGACTGTCTTCAACGAAAGTAGGGGTGGGTAATAAAGCCCAAGGCTGTGGTTTTGTGAGAAGCTGAATCAGGCTTATGACTAACTGGGAAAGTTTTTGTTCCTGGCTGTGTGGTGGTCATGCTCCCTTCTTACTGGTAGTTCTTATGAAATGACTCAGGTTACTAAGATGGTAGAATATCACCTGAGTTAATGATCCATATCATCTCAGTGTTTCAGTGGTAACTGCAGGCAGGGCAATAAGGTAACATGGACTCTGTTCTTTCTTTATTGGTCAGGAGTACTCACCTCTTGAATCGGCAGTCGATAATGAAGCACTGTTCTGCAAATGCACAGGGATTTTATCATTCTTGTGCAAATGTACTGTACTACACTTCATTCTCAAAATGAACATTGGACAAAATTTTTGTAATTAGTGAGCAAACAAACAAGGTACAATATCCCTGTACTTTTGGAGTAGCTTGAAGAGTACTGCTAATGTCATGTGTGAAAGCATATCTTACATTCAGTCTGATAGCGGTTTTTCAGAGATGCCTCTTGTACTCAATTTATTGCCCTGGGCAACATTAAGTGTTTTGCTTCTGCCTCTGCATTTGTTGATGAGGGTAGTTTTAGTCTTAACCATTAGTTGCAATGACTCTTAGAATTTCCTAGAGAAAAGGAAACTTGAACTGTGATGATTAGTAGCACAAGCTGTGAAACCTCAATGTGATGACAAACCATAGGATCTTTAGAAAGGAGCAATCCAGTATATTGAGCCAGGAATCAAATGTAAAATGGGCCCTGGGCTTTGTTTCCACACCATTCTCCTGACCATCACTATGTGGCACTGAGGGTTACCTATTTAGCAGTCATGGGGCAGCTAGCTGCCAATGATTTTGTGCTAGGAACATTATTTTAAAAATCAGCCATTCTTACTTCCTGTTCACTATGCTGTCCCATTTGCTGTAGTAAACATTGCCTCCATTGTTTTTTCTTCCTCTTTCCACTGCAGAGTGGTTCCCTGTTCACATATTTAAGATGGCAATTGTCTTACTGCTGACAGAGAGGATTGGCCTGCTCTGCACTCTCTTGTTGCCTCCCTCGTGTGGTTGCAAGAGACTGTCCCTGATCGGCTGGATTGGCTCACTATCCCAGCAGGAAATTAGTAGCTCTTTTGCTGTGTTAGTTTTCTAGGGGTTTAGTGAGCTGTCTGATCTGATCAAGGGGTCAGAGGAGAATAAGTGTCCTAACAAGAGGAGGGGGATGGGGTGCAGTTGCATGCCTGGGAGAGGGGAGGGAACAGGTCTTACTTGCTGAGACATTAAATTGGCTCCACCATCTCAAGAAACCTCAGTGAGTCAAGCTTTGATTTTACTTAAGGTTCCCCTTAGGTTTGTTGCAACTCACCTATCTGCTGGCTCTGGCAAGGTAACAATAACAGCTGGTCTCCAAATCCAGCCTTCTTTCTTCTATTATTATTATTATTAACAACTAATCTTCCAGGCTTTTTTCACTTTCTCCCCCTTCCCAGGGCTGTTGTTAATTTTGAACTCAAGTCCTCTAGTTCATTTGAAAAAACTCCCCTGACATTTTCAAGAAAATGTGAAATTGTTTTTTCAATTAATGACTTAAATTAGTATCTGCTATGAGTAACTCCCTCATCTTCCTTGTATTTATTTTGATATGGGTTCATGCTATTAGTTTTGTAGAAGAAATACTGCTTTAGTCCTGCCATCAGATGATGGGACTTTGCAGCCAGAACACTTGCTCCCAGGGCAGTTAGATACCTGGAAGTATTTCTGGATCTCCATTTGGAAAACTGGAATTTACTGATAATGTTCTTGGGCAATGCTTGGTATTGCATGAGGTGCTGATGAGTGCTGTGGTGTAAGAAGCCTTGTGCTTTCCACACCAAGGGGTTGGGTTGTCACAAGTGAAAGTGATGCAGTAGTCAGATGTTGTTGGATATCTTTTTCCTGTGCCTCAGCTCTGTGGAGAGAGCTGCTGTGGCAGCAAAAAGAGGGCGAGGGAAACTTCTCCCTTCACAAACAAGATAATTCAGTTGCATCATGCGACTTTGTCCTGAGATGGACTCTTACTAATGGCAAAAAACATGTACAGAAATATTGCAGAAATGAGAAGAAATTTCTGCATCTAATGGCTGTGTAACTCCTAGCCTGGCTTCCTCAGGAGCTGAGTAATACCATTCAGGAAGACTGGGATGGCAAAGGTGCACAACTACGTTCTCTCCTGCCCTGACCCTGTAGAACAGCAGCATGAGAAAATGCCATACATCTTGTCACTGGACATTACACATCCTCTCTGTGTACTTGATCAGGGCTGAAACATGTTGACGTGCCATCTCTGCTCTGTGTTTGCATGTTTTTAGCATTTTCTTTGTTACAACAGAGCGTAAACAAAACTGGTGACTCTGGAAAGCAAGATAGCAGCCTCAGGGGGAGCAATGGCATCATAATTCAAACTGCAGTAAAACAAGACCAGTACAAGCTTGGGAGGCTTGGGTGTAGGGTCCAGGCCACCTCAGCCGCACACAGTGGGTCCAGCCCTTCAGCCATGCTGCGTGCAGTTTTTCAGGAGGCACCTGCTGATGGATTGACTTTTGCTGCTCCTAAACAGATCACAGCTGGGTGGCCATCCCTACCCTGCAGCACTAGAGCAGCCCCTGTAGGATGCATGTGCTCCCAGTCCTTGATCTTGTGGCTGTGGGTCTTAGTCGGAGAAGGCAGAAGCCTTTTGCCCCAGGTGCAACACTGACGGTGGCTGCTATCTGCTTGCCCTTCTGGGCAAAACCTCTGAGTGGGAGCTGCCTCACTGACATATTTGCTTTCTGTTTACAGTTACAAGCTCTTTTTCCTTCTGTAAATCTTGGCTTTGCATAGAGGATTTTATAGTATTCAGGACACTATGGATAGCACTGGAAATAGACTGAAATAGGTAAAGCAAGATGAGTTTTCTGTTCAGTTGGCAGCTGCCAAAATGACAGCGACTACTGTTTCAGCCAATCAGCAGTGCAAAAACACCATGTGTCTTGGTCCATATTGAAGATTAGTAAATACTGATATAAACAATAAGTAGCAAAAGGTTGGGACAGAGCATGGGTGGGACAGTACAGGGGTTATGTTGTTTTGTTGGGGTTTTTTTCCCTCACTTTATCTGTAATCAAAATATTATTGCATAGCATCTCTGCATTTTGAAATGCCAGAGTTAATTAAAGGTTGAAGAATGTGTACTTTCAGCTGCTTTTTGGACCACTGTTTGCACACCCACTTCCGGTAGCACAGCTTTAATGAAAACTTTCCAATTTTAACATGGAAGAATCCTGTCCCTGGTAGCTGATGTTTCTGCATATACTTTCTCTGCTTGGCACAGTATTTGTGTACTGCATAGGAAATTGTCTTTTAAATACAATGAGCAGGCTTGAGGTATCTGCAGTGGCTGTTAAATTTGAATATGGAGAAAAATATTTGAATTGGAGAAGAATATTTGAATTGGAGAAAAAACATTTTGTTCTGTTAGACTGCTGTCTCCTTTCTACCCCAAATCCCTCATCTGATAAATGAAGGTTTTGGTGGCTTGTATATGTAATTTGATTTATTACTTTTGTTTTTAAGGGAAGTTTAGTGCATATAAAAAAACAAAACAGAGAAAAATTAATAGTATCCAGTAACCTTGAACTCCTGAGAAGAATAAAATCAAGAAAAGTAATTAGGAGTAAGAATTTTCTCAAACAATACAGCCATGGGTACCTTTAACAGAAACCTTCCAGGCATTACACCAACACATTTTCATTATTGCTTGGGAAATTATTCTGTTAAACAAAAAAGGCTTAAAGTAGGCATGTCACAAGCTCTAATGTCTTATTGGATTAGCTGCATTTTAATTGATAAAATTTACCAGAACATCCTCCTTTCCAAAGGTTATCTTTGTAATACCCAGAACATCAGATTCTGCCATGAGTTTGACTTTTGCTGTTGCATGTTTCTCTGCAGATGTGCAATTACAGCACTGTAAATGATAATACAGATTTGAAGGGTTTAAAACCATGACTGAAGCTTTGGCAAATAGTGCAAATCAAGTTTACAGGAAATCTGTTGTGTCTGGCTAGGGTTATATACATCCATACTTAAGCAGGCGCTGTTTCTCTTGGCTTCTTAGGAAATTATACCTTCTTATGCTAAACTTGAATTTGGACCATGGGAGGCCTCATTTTACTAACCTTGTCCCTCTCTGTATGAAATGGGATACACTTTGTTTCACAAAGTAAATGTCGCAATTTCATAAGCAGAACTGCCAGTATTTGTCATACTTCTTCTGACTTATCTTGCTCAGCTGTTCAGCAGGACAGGAACTTGTGTGAAACACTGAAGCTTTAGCTTCAATGTTAAGACAATGAAGACACATTAGGAAAAATATAGGAAAACTATCCAGGAAATTTCATTTGAGGGGTAATTTCTTATTTTGAAAATGTAAATTCTCATTCTTGTCAAATTTCATTATAACAGAAAATCAAATAATATAAAAACCTGTCTCCTTCATTGCTTGGTCTCCAATAAGTAGTTGCAGTGTTGGTCACTGAAAAGATCACAGTTGGAAGCTGCAGTGTAAAAATGTACATGCAGTTTAAAATACTTTGAAGTCCTTAATTGACTTCTGTTACAGCTAAGGGTTTTGCAGTACTATAGCATCATAGGAAGCTCAAGTTGCTCCAGTCGTCAGGACTGTGGGGCCATGGAGATTTGCTTTGGAGCCTACCCCATTCCTGGTGTCTTACAAAGGCTTGCTATTACAGAATCACAGAATCCTAAGGGTTGGAAGGGACCTCAAAAGATCATCTAGTCCAACCCCCCTGCAAGAGCAGGGTAACCTAGAGTACATCACACAGGAACTTGTCCAGGCGGGCCTTGAATATCTCCAGTGTAGGAGACTCCACAACCCCCCTGGGCAACCTGTTCCAGTGCTCTGTCACTCTCACAGTAAAGAAGTTTTTCCTGATGTTCACATGGAACCTCCTATACTCCAGTTTACACCCATTGCCCCTTGTCCTATCACTGGACATCACTGAAAAAAACCTAGCTCCATCATCCTGACACTCACCCTTTACATATTTGTAAACACTGATGAGGTCACCCCTCAGTCTCCTCCAAGCTAAAGGGACCCAGCTCCCTCAGCCTCTCCTCATAAGGGGGATGTTCCACTCCCTTAATCATCTTAGTTGCCCTGCGCTGGACTCTCTCCAGCAGGTCCCTGTCCTTCTTGAACTGAGGGGCCCAGAACTGGACACAGTATTCCAGATGTGCCCTCACCAAGGCAGAATAGAGGGGGAGGAGAACCTCTCTTGAGCTACTAACCACACCCTTTCTAATACACCCCAGGATGCCATAGGCCTTCTTGGCCACAAAGGCACATTGTTGGCTCATGGTCATCCTCCTATCCACCAGGACCCCCAGGTCTCTTTCTCCTTCACTACTATCCAGCTGGTCAACCCCCAACTGATACTTGTACATGGGGTTGTTCTTCCCCAGATGCAAGACTCTACACTTGCCCTTGTTGAATTTCATCAAGTTTCTCCCTGCTCAACTCTCCAGTTTCATGCTGCTGTTTCTCCATGAGCAAAGTTATGGAAACTGTGCAGTCCTGGCAGCTCATGAGTGAATTAATGCTACCAAATTCTCTGGTTTAAGTCCTTTTCTTTCAGACTGCAGGAAGTCTTCAAATTTTCATACTTAGACTTAAATCGATAAAATTGTAATGTAGTTGTACAACTTGTTGATTTTAAGTAAAAAATACTAAGATAATGTTTACTTTTGGGTAATCTGTTTTGTATGGGGTTTTTTATTTGTTGTTTTTTTTTTCCCTCAGAAGAATCAGTTTTCTAGGAGCAGTAGTCTACTGACATGTAGATTATGAACTTTGGCTCATGTTCCCCTCTGCCTTAAGCCTAATAAAGCACCAGTGAACATGGCTGACAGCAGATCTGTAAAGGTCAAATGTTTGAAATTAGGGTGCTTCATGAGCTGAAATCCTTGGAAGAATCCTACTTAGCTGGGATATACCTGTCCCTGAAGTAGGTCAGTCTGCACAGAAATACTGATCAGCAAGTATACTCCCTGTTTCATGTCTTGATCCTCAAGGGTACTTACCTAGAAGAAAGGCTGGCAGCTATTGAATTTGTTCCAGGTAGTTACACAACAGTGCAGGTATGCCAGAGTTTTCATATGCAATTGTGAGTAACATCAATCATCAACCCAATAATTGCTTGGATAATATTGGCATATGAAAAGTGTTACTATTAAGATCTGAAGGAGAGAGAAAACTTTGTGTTAGTTTCTGTACAGGATGCATTGACCTGCTCACTGGGATGTTGAGGTAATTTGTGCACATGTTATGGGCCATTGCTTAGCATATATAGCAGCAGAATGCTGCTGCTGAGTAATGATGGATGTGACCTTTGTTTTTTGGAGACTAAATCATATGGCACATCCCATATCATGTGCTGAATCTAACAGTATAGTCTCTGAAGAGCCAGCTCTTTCTCAGTTTTCCACCTTTCTTTTTGGTACCACTCTCTCGTAAAAGTTATTGCATTTGGTTTTGTTTGGAGTTCTTTGGGGGGGGGGGGGAAGAGCTTTCTTTTTTTTTTTTTTTTTTTTTTTTTTTATAAAGAGTGACAAACCTGAAGCTAGTCTGTGCTTCGATGGCATCATATGGGGATAGTTTGTAGGTTCAGCTTCACCAAGAGAGCACATGGCATTTTCATTTTCCCTCCTCTTTCTGCTTTGCAATTTGGACTTTCCATAGCGCAACACAAAAGCCTGCTTGCCTTTATACTCCATCCATAAGCTTAGCTGTTTGTCAGATCAAACTGATGGCTTCATTCTGCACCCTGTGTAGCTCCTAGTTAATATTAAGTGTAACCTGAGGTGGCCTCCTAAGGTATCAGCAGTAGCTGAGTTGTTATGGTATGGTATGGAGTGCACCAGGAAGTAGGGGAGCAGGCTGTCAGGGAGGCTGGCAGAGATCGCTGACCAAAACTGCTACTTCTGGAAGGATGGTAAACGAAAGTTTGAGCCTAAGTTGTGATGGGAGGAACACAGCTTTGGTTATTAGAGGTAGCAGTGGTACCTGAGGTTTGCACCTTGCCTGAGGTATTCGTATAAAGTTGCTGTTGGGAAGAACCTGTGATGGTAACTGAGGAATGGAAGGGCACTGTTTCATCCTTTGCTTAGTGTTGAAAGGCTTACATTTTGCTCTTAAGCTTTGGATAGGTCCTTCTGCATTGTTTGGACTCTGTTCAGTAAGTCAGAGTGTAGTTCCTATTCATCTGGGAGCAGCCAAGTCCTGTGTTTCCCTGTCTGTTAATGACAGAATAAATGGCTGTGTGACCATGACACCTGTGCTGGGCTATGGGCTGTGGCGGTTGTATGTATGCTGCACTGGTTGTGTAGCTGACTAGCAAGTGGTGCCTTCTGGATGGCAAACTTCCCATTGTCCAGTAACTCTAGTGCAGCATTCAGAAAGCTTTGTTTTGTGGTTATATGTCTGTTTGCTTTGCATTAGTGGAGGAAATTACCGAGGCTGATGGAATCTGCTTATTAACACCTCCCTTGTAGGAGTGTACTTTTCACATGCTGAGATCCTCCTTTTCCAAGTGCAATGTCCTGGAGAGCTGTTGATCTTTGGAAGATGTGTTTATTTAGGCACTTGTAGAAACTGCTGTGGTGAGATGTGAATGAGCTCTCATAGATCAGAAGAGGTGAGACAGCAGCTTTACTTGGTGACCTTTATAGCACTACCTTGTGTAGACCACTGCTGCTGGTGAGGAGCCCACAGATATGCGCTGGTGGGAATCTCAGTGTATTGGAAGCAAGAAATTGAGTGTTCACAAGAAACATACTTCCAGCTTTGTGGATGCCTAGAGCCTGGAGAGGGCTCACAAGTCAGCTGAAGAGCAGCAAAAAGGAATTCCAGCAGTAAGTCAGCTTCATCAGGGTCTCAATGTACATGCCTTAATGCAAACACTCTTAGCAGGGGGAATAAACAAGAGGAGTTAGAGGTGTGCACATGCCTGCAGGACTGTGATCTTCTTGGCTTCATGAGAAGTGGTGGGATGGCTTCTATGACTGGAGTGCTGGAATGGAAGGGTACAGAATGGACAGGCAGGAGGCATCATGAGATGGTGTTGCCCTGTATGTCAGTGACCAGCTGGAGCACTGCCTGGCGATGAATGAGGAGCTGACCAATTCTTGTGGTTCAGGATTGTTGAGATTTTTAAAAGAACCAATGTGCCACTATACCTCCACTTTTGGACTGGAAAAACAACAGGGGGAGTGAAGGGGTCATTGTTCACTGAATGTGTAGGTGTGACTTTGCACCTGGCTTTTGACTTCTAGCTACTGCATGCAAGCACTTTATCAGGGAAGGCAGCTGCTGAGAGATATAAGTCTGGGTTTCCTTAAGAATCTCTTTTAGGGCAAGTACCTCAAAAATTGGTTAGCTGGAGAAGAAACACTGACAGTTTGTACCTCCTATCTTTAGGCATGGAGTAAGGCTAGAAAGTGCTTTGGCTGTTGATGTTTCTCACCACAGACCATGTGAATCCTGTGTTAGTAGGCACAGCTATTGCAAACCCCACCGTGTTTCCCACCACAGGATGAGTGGCAGTCTTCTGTGAGGGACTCTGTTGTTGACAGTTAAGACTGAAGAACATGCTTTTTAGAGCAGCACATGGTCAAACTTCTAACTAAGCTAGTTAAGTCACAGGGTTTTGTGGCTCAGTGTGTGTACTGTATATTGCTCTTGACTGCTGTTGCTCTCAGTGTTTCATGTGCTTTAAGAAAGGTGGCTTTTTATTTGCCTGCACTGAAATTCAAAGATCTTTTTAAAAGATGGGGTATAGCAGCGTCCCAGATCTGCTAAAACCATGGATGTGCCTTGCAGGAGCTCATATATTTGTGAGACCACCTCTTCTCGATGTTCTGGAGTCACTGTCATTTGAAGCTGGCAGTGTGACAGCCTTTCATGGTTGCTTTTGCTATTTTTGTTGGCAGGTGTAGAGATAGATATGTACAGGCCTCTATGCAGGGCTAACTAAACCCCTCAAATTCTCCCCACCTCATTCAAGATAGGGAGGGCTGTGAAAATGGCTCTCAGAACTTCAGTCTTTGCCTATTTTCTAGGAGCCTTTATTCCAATTGCTTGCACACTTTCTGTGGTGCAGAGCAAGAGAGATTTCTAGGTAATCTCTTCAGTCCCAGATTTAACAATGATAGGGGAAAACGTTCTTTAAGCCAAGCCATTACTTGGAAATTTATGTGATTTATCTGGTTTTCAACCAAGCTCAGGAACTCTCAGGCATTCGTGAACTAGTACAACTTACACTAATTCAGTACGTGTGAAGGTGTTTTTTCTTTAAAACCCAAATTAAAAATATTCCTTGCCCAGGTTTTTATTTTGCAGTTCAGAATCACAGGAGGCGGTCAGAGGTCCTCTTAGACAGGAATGCGTATGTAGATGAGAAAACAATCCATGAAGAAAAACATAGTTTCTGTTTGTAAAAAGATAAACAGTAGCCCCAAATGTCTCTGCTGTAATTGCCCACAGTGTATGCATTCAGAATTAGCCTTGTATTCGCTGCAAAATGAAGAGGTGAGATAGTGGTTTTCTGTTTCTGCAGTGGCAGCAGTACATGGCCTTGAACACATAACGTATTCCACTTGCTACTGGATGCTAGAATCCTTCTTGACAACTAAGGCCTGAAATGGGTTTCAAAAGTAAAGACTGAGAGCTGTGAATGGGTTTTCAGCCTGACAAATTTGAGTCTGGGGGAAGGGCTGTGAATGAATCTAAGTGAATGAATGGGGCTGCTCTTTAGCTTGAAGTGCTAGGAAGGATTTCACATAGCTTCCAGTGACTATAAATGCTACATATGTTCTGGCTTGCAGGCAGAGACTTCCACTAGTTGCAAGTGTAACTGCTCTACCAGCTTGAAGAGGAGAGAATCTTGTGGGTTTTTGTTTTTATTAGAATTGATTTGAGAAGTGTTGACAAGTGAGTTACTGTGGCGTCAAGTACAGATTTATTCTGGCAGGATGATGGTTAGCTGCATGCATTGTTTTCCAGCTACCTAGAGGACAAACAGCTAGCCTGCCCTAGGGTGACAGCTCATAGATTTGCAACTGTAACGACGTTCTGTAAATGCCTGTGGTGCAGGAGTAACCTAGTTGTTTTGCGAGGCAGCAGAGATGGGAGCCTGGATTCTAATCCTGGTTCTTATTGCTCCCACCTGGGTGGGTTGTCAAAGTTTTTGGGTTATTGGTGATGCCTTTGCCCTGCAAGGGAAGTGATAAATCTAGTCTGACAATTTCAGCTCTTTTGTCATCTACGGTGTGTTAACCATTTCTAAAATTTGGTTACCATCAAAGCAGATGGAAGCATCATAAAATTTTGTATGGTAAGTAAAAGAGGACCTCTTGTAATGAACTATATTGCCATAAAACCAATGCTTTTCATCACCCCTATTACTCTACCTTGTAACAGTCTGTCTGTATTAGGGCCAAAGGCATAATTTGTGCATGAAGACAACAAACGCTGCAGTAGCTCCGCAGGCAAGCACCTTGCACTGCACAGGAATTGTCTTGCTATGTCTTAGTTATGCTCAGGGCACTGATGCGCTTGTTTTCCAGTGGGAGGAATAGGGAGAAGCAATGTGAGAAGGAGAGAAAGGGGAATGGTTCACTGGTGTTGTGCAAAAAGTACCCAGAATGGAGGCTGAAAAGTGGGAGCAATTTGTAGAGGACCATTTAACAGAAGGAATGGACCCTGGCTGCTGCTCCTGAACTGCAAGGCTGGGTGGGTGCATGGAGGATGACGTTGCATGCCAGCCATGCTTGCCCACAGGGCATCCTGTCACTGGTCTTACAGAGAGCGTCAGAGCATCAAATGTCTCACAAGTCACACTCAGGCAGAAGTGTCTTTAAAGCCTGGCTGTCAAATAGGCTGCTCTAAGGTGGATAAATAGCATTAATTACATCAAACATCTGCCTATTCATTGTGCTAAACCTTTTTTTCCTGTTAAAGAAACAAAGCAATGAAATAATGTGGCATTGGTGGACATTAAAAACTGGAACAGCTTCCAAGCTGCCGACTGCATCACCTCCCTTACCACGACCCAAGGAAAGCACAGTGTGCTTTACTCAAGTGCATCTGCATTTACGTGTTGCATAGACTTGGTCATGTATGTGGGATTTGCTGTGCAGCGTGTTTGGGGGAGTGCCAGCCCATGGTCAGCTGGACTGTCGCTGCTGGAAGAGTTCAGTGGGATTCATGACTTAAGCAGGGTTTTGGGGCTTCCTGTTTTCCCAATCAAAATCTACAGAATAGGGAAGAGTCAACTTGATACACCCAGTAACTCCTTAGATGCAATTTCTTCAGCTGCTTTCAGAAACAAAAATCCAGACTTTTAAATTATTTATGCTGAACATGTGCTTTTGGGAGAGGGTGCATAAGTGCTGTGGTTTATGTTATAATATTGATGGCAACAAAAGAGCCCTTTGCAGCTTTTCGGATTTAATAGCATGCTTTAACAGCATTTTTGAATCTCCTGTATGTGTCACCTTCTTGTTTTCCTCCCAGAGAACACTGATCTAACCTTGTGATTCATTTCATACTTAATACTGGGATGGCTACCATCTGTTTTTTGGAAGAGTGCATACTTTAGTAAATGCAAAAGTAAAGTATTGAGTAGTATTGACATATTTCTGTGTTCAGTTTAGAAAGCTGGTGAATGTTTTTTTAACATTCCTGCTGTTTTCTGTTCTCACAGAGAGGGACCTTGATCTGTTGCTGCTAAATAAATATACTTCTGTTGTGATTCCAATTTCAACATTTTCACCACTTCCTCAAAGTCAAAGTGGTGTCACATGATGGTTAGTACATACTGTTTTCCTTAGTGAGAAGTAATAGGAGAGGACAGACTTTAAACCAGGAATTTATTCCAGAAGGTGTATTTTACTCATGGGCTTATGCACTCTTAGTATGTTAAAAAGAAGCTAGGAGTACATGGAGGCTTCTCAGTATTTCTCTAGCATTTTGTGTTCCTTCTAAAAGCTGCGTAATCCCAGAAAAGTCTGTAAGTAAGAAAGGTGGTGTCTGAGTTTTCAGCATCTGAAATGATCAGAGACTAACCCATTTGCTGTGGTAGTTACTGGCTGAGATTGCAATGGTATTTTCAATGTCAACAGTAACTATTTTGCATCTTAACAAAATGTGTTAAACAACATTTTCAGCCCTTTGTAGAGATGTATAGCAAAAGATTGAGCTTGTCCAATATGGTGGACTAGGAAAGCAGGAGTTATTGGAGGATTTAACAAGATTGACCTTTAGTAACTTGAGATGCTAAGGAAGAGGTAATAGACATCTGCTGCTGAATTGAGACCTCTTCTGAAATCTGTAAAAGGCTCCTGATGTACTGAGCCTTCACTGGGGTCAACAAAGCTGTTTGTATTTGCTCTGCTCTCTGGAAGTGAGGCCAAAATCTCTATTGGCAAAAGACTGTATCTAATGCAGGTTTTGTTTGGATTTTGCTTTAGTGCAGAAAGAATTGGATCTGTCCATCTTTAAGGACTTTTCTTGTGGCTTGACATTAGATTTCAAATAACAGGGTTGAACTCCACTGTTGCTTCATAGGCTTTCAAAAACATTACTTATATTGCAGTCCCTTAGTTTCCAGCAAGTTCAAAGATGAAATATGCATGCAGTGCTTCTGACTTACAGCAGTGTCAAGATCCATGTGTTGCAACTGAACCTACTTTCTCAGGGCAGAGTTCGCCCACATCAGAGGGCCCTCCAGTTATGCTGTGTCTGTGCCGTCTGTGAACTGAATGTCACTGGAAGAATTGTATCTTCTGTGAATACCCTGCTTAGCTGGTAATTTGATAGCATGATTAGATTAATAATCAATGCTGAGTGTGCTGTGTAGCCTTCATGTAGTACTGGATGCGAATAAGCAGGTGACTGTTACTAAAAACTGTTAATGCCTACAGAACACCAAAGGCTTATGATTCTTCAGCAACAAAAAAAGGGTAACAAGAAATTTGTAGAATGTTTTGTTTTGATAAGTCATTAGCTGTCTCTTGCTTTCAGGAATGTGAGGCAGTAGGGCTGAGAGAAAATGTGAGGGATACTTGGGAGTTCTCAAAGGAAAGCAAATTCCTTTTGGCACTTTTTTTTTCCTCCTGTTGTCCTTCAGTTGGTGAAAATAAAGCTGAAAATGAAAATGGCAGTTTGGTGTTCCTGAAGGTTTTAAGAACAGTACCACAAAATAGTCCTCCCTTAAAGCTAAGAGACTAACAGAATAAGATGAAACAAACAATTTTTGTAAACTGAATATTATGACAAGTTTCTTGTGCTTTTGGAAGGCATGAAAACCAGCCCAGTTCTTTGAAGAAAATAATTTTAAGCTCTTGGCTGGTGATAGTGCTAAATCACTGAAGGAATGACTTCCTCTTGTTGGCTTTAGGTCTCCCACTTCTCAGTTTCATTTTCAGTCAGGTGAACAAAGTTTTCTGACCTTTCTCTGCTGGTCACTTTCTTTTCTTAGCCATCTGTTTCAGAGAATTGTGCTAGGACATGCAACAGTATGGTGGAACAGGCACCTTACAGGGAGAGCATGGTTTGCTTGAGATTCTGTAGGAGAGCAACAGAAGGAGATATAGCAGAAGAGACTACAGCTGAGGCTTTCTCTTCCTGCTGCAGAAGAGGCATATCTGGTTTTCTCAAGACTGACCGAGTATGGATTTGGGAAAAGGATGTGCAAACCTGTTACATGAATTAGGTGTCCAGGTATTTAAGAGTAAGTATTCAGTTTTTTGAGTGTTCTTAGTAAAATAAGTATATGTCTAATGTAATATAAAGATCACCTTGAAGCAGTGAATCTTTTCACGTGGCTGCCTACCAGTAAAATTTCTGTCTGGGGAACATTAGAGCATGCAAGTAAAACAAGAAAATTGCTTTGTTTAGAAGTACAGCTTTGGTAATGTCTGATAAAGCACTTTCTAAAATAACAGTTGTTAGAGCTTTTGCACAATACCACTTTCATCCACTTCTGGCATTTAAATGTTGAAATACTATTGAGTCAGTGTTGCAGAATGTTTTCATGATGACCGTATTACTCTGAGGAGTCTGATCAAGGAGCCAAAAACTGAATAACCTCAGGCATTTTTTTCTCCTGCTGCATCATCTATTGGAAAGTTTCTCTCAAGGCGAACATTCAGAAATGGTGACGAAGTACCCTGACATAGTATGCCCTAGAAAGTGGCTTAATCAGTTTAAAGTGCCATCCTGACTTGAATAGAGGTCATGTTTTAGAGGTCATATTTTAAAGGTTAAAAGTGTTTGAGCTGGTGGTAAAAATTAGCTTTTGTTGTAATTCACTTCTGTTAGCTATGCTGGCCTATGGTGCTACAGGTGAACTGTACTGGGATTTTCTAGAGGTAGGACTTCTACCTACAAGGTATTGATTGATGTAAACCTGTCAAGACAGATTAAATACTTGGTCTGAAGAAGTGGCTTCTTTTTTTTTTTTTTGAACAGCTGCAAATAATAAATGAAATGACTTCATTCCACATCAGATTTTCAAGGTTGGAGACTGGGAGAAGTGTTTTGAATTATAAACTTGGCATACCTGCATGGGAGTCAAAGATGGCCTCCTGCCACTTTCCTGAGTGACGCTGTGTGAGAAGTACTCCAGTGGGTGCTTTGTAATGAACCTGACCTGTTCTTCCTCTTGCACTGGGAAAGTGTCAGTATAAGTGAGAAGGGAACGATAGCTTTCTTCTGTCTGACTTGTTTGTATATTCAGTGGGCTTGACAGTTTTCCATGATGCAAATGGTAAAGAATCATGCACCCAAGTTGCTAAGGAGCCCATTATTAGCTTTTTCCTAGAACTTAAAGAATGCAGTCTCTTAGGGTTAACTGTTTACCTGTTCCTCTCTGTGCCTTACCTGTTGAAAGCAGCAGCAGCAGCTCTGTTCTGGTTTAGAATTACAGCTGGCAAGTGTTGGAGGCACTGAAATATTTTTAATATAGACCTTATGCTAGCTGCTGAAATATGTCACGATCTCTTTTTCTGCAGTTTCTTTCCTTACATTCCCATTAGGTCTTGTATTAGGAAAGTGCTTCACTATCATATACAACAGAAGATATGGATCTACCAATCAGGAGAGCTAAAGCTTCAGACTTTCACACTGTTACTGCATTGATGAAATCTGCTTTTTTATAGGTAGTCACTTTGAGATCTGCCTTTGTCATGATTTTCTAAAGTACTCGAGAAAATAGTGTATCCCAGATACCCTGTCTACTAGTGGTGTGTGCAACACTGAACTTTGAGTGACCCATTTGACTAGATCAGGGATAAATACAGTGAATATCCTGTCTCAATATCTATAAAAGCCATTGCACAGTAAATATGGCACTGCTGTAACACACATGGCTTTCTGCTTGGCTGGTCAGAGAATGAAAACTTTTGAACATAGTGCAGTACAGATGGTCTACTGCTGTCATTGTGTGTGTCAAAGCATGAGATCTGGAGACGGAAATAGCAGTACTTAGACTGAATGTGCATTGGTAAAACAAATAGGTGAAAGATGTTCAAAGCTTCCCTCTGATGATATTGCAACCAAATGGTTTCATCAACAGTGAAGGAGGTAAAAGAAAGATGAAGAGCTGCGTTGGGCGTGAGGCTTGATGGGGCACTTCTGTCCCATCATCTGGGTCTGAGGGTTGAGGTCGGAGTCAGGGACTGCAGTTCCTGAGCCACTATTGAAAAAACCTTTTCCTGAGTTTGAAGAAAGTTTGTCTCACCTTCATCTGCTTTAGCCTCTGAGTATGTTCTGGGAAAATGAGCCGATGAAGTTGTGAAGGGTCTCTATGGCAAAAATTAAACCAGGATGTCAGGCAAACTGAAGTGCTACCTCGAAGCAGTGGAAACAGATGAATCGCAGAAGCAAAAAGGTGATCTGGTGGTGTGTGGGGAGTGGAGGTGGTCCACTCAGGGTGCCAGAGGAAAAGGTCCAGCAAACTCTGCAAGCCTCTCCAAGAGCCTGTCTCAACAGAATCACAGCCAAGCAGTCAAAGCAGCTGGAAAAGCAATGAAGGAGAGGATAGGGGCCTGAGGATGGCTTTTTGGATGAGAGCTTTCTCAGAGGATGAAAACAGATTGTTATTTCCCTGCCTTAAAAAGGCAGGTGGGAGGTGGATAAACAGGACTGCAAGGCTGTGCTGTTAAGGAGTGCACAGAAAGGGTTGCTGTTTAGTGTGATCAGAGTTGTCAGTTTTCTCTACTTGGTCTGGTTAGAGCGTCTGGTTGGAACTGCCGTGAAAAGCTTAGATGAAAACTCCTGATAACATAATATGCAGGGAGATGGCAGCCTAGAGGCTTGCCTGATGTAGGTTTCTTGTGGCTGCTGAAACATAATCTTACTGGAACCTCCTCTCAGTTTAGCAGCTGGGATGGGTATATTTTGTGTAATGTTACAGTGATATTAGTCTTGATTATTTTTTTTAATTCTTTGCAGTTTTGGGAATTCTGAATTGGTACAATTCAAATATTGCTCCTCCCAAAGTAGCTTAGATATGCTTTAACTATCAACACATTCATGCTAGCCATGTAGTTGTTGGGAGATATTAGTTATATAATTCTTAGGGGACTTAGCTACAGAAAGGGGAAGTCTACCTGTCCTAGGTAGTGCATCTCTAGCTTGAATTTCCTTTAAATTCCTTGAATTGCCCTCTTTGCCTCAAACATATTGTCTTTATTCTGAAAGACAAGAGGAAAAGTGTACAAGAATCACTTACTATTTCCCTGATTTTGTAAAGACAGTAAATGATGACTAAAGCACTGTAGCACTCTGTGCTCAGAAAATTGGTGATACTTTTAAGTTATGCTGCCTTCACATTTTAATCTGTTTGATGTAACAAGACACAGTAACTATATATTTTAATGAACTCTTGAATTCTAGGAAAGTTTATTCCCCTGGGCCAAATTTTTTGTTTGCAAAGGATGGAGGTTTGCCAATATGCTCTGCTTGAAAGGAATCATTGTGCAATATTTGTCCTTTTAAGCCACCCTACCCCGTAAGTACATGCTATCAACTCAAGAATTCTGCTTTTTACATGAGAACAAGCATAATAACCTGCAAAGCATCTGCATCTCTTGATTCTGCCTTGATGTTCAGACTGTGGCATAATAGGTGCAAAATTTGTCAAAATAAGTCATCTAGACATTTGGTTTATTAATAAGCGTGAGTTTACACCTTGGTGTAGTCTGTTTGCATGAGGTTTCATTTGCATGCAAATAACACTTGCCAAAGTGTAAGCCTCCCTGGCCTGAGTAGCTTTCCTCTTCTTTCACATTGGGACCCCAGTAGCTGTGATGCAACCTGGAAGAGAAGGAAGTGGCTGCCGTGGCATGGCTGCAGCTCCTGTACCATGGTTTTAGCTGGCTGACACTCTTTATCCCTAGAAGAGAGAATCAATTGGGCTTCAGTACAGCCATTTATTTTATGCAGTGAAAATACTATTGTGGTGGTGGTAGCAATATATTCTGGCAAAAGACACCCTTGCTATAGTAAAGGTGGAAGCCATATGTAGTCCGTCTTACAACAGAGATGCACACTAGGTTGGTTGTGCAGTTCCGGTTTCCCTCACTTCTGCTGGGGGCAAGCCTAGCTGAGGAGGGTGAGATCTATTACTACCTACCTGGAATTTATTTTTAGCTAGGAATTCATCCTGAAATGGAAATCCAGAGTCAAATTACGTCTGCTTTTTATTGCTTCAATGCTTCTTTTATCTATCCTGCTGGTTATTAACCCCTGCAATGTCTTTTGGCTTTACTGTGGAGAGGAGAAGGCAAGCTTTATTGATGGCTGATTTATTTATTATTATTTTTTTGATTGATATGCTTAAATGTAGAAACACCAGATACTTTTTGTTTAGCTGATGCTCTTCTCTGATCCTCAAAGGGTTATTTGATGGTAGCCAGATGTTTGTCATTGTTAATCCTCATCCCACAGATTCCAGGCATTAAAACAATGATTGCCTTTTATCCTTGAATTTGGAAGCTAGTGCAATTCACTTGATATTTCAGTTTAGTATTTGATGAAGGAATGCAGAGCAATACAGTAGGGTACTGGACAGTGAAGACAAATAGTGCTGGCTGTGGCTTTCATTGCATCTAGAAATCAAATTAGTATTCAGTATTTTTAGATTGTGTTCCTGATTCTCTCACAGTGCGTACATTTAAGTCTTCATACCCATCACTGACTTGCTGATAAGACATTGTCACAATTAAGTAGGAAGTGTGTAAACAAACCTCAGTACTGATGGCCTAACTATTCTTACTCATAATTATTATCTCAGATAATGAAAAGAGATGTTTGACTTCCCTTTTACTGGGGAACTCTCTAGTAGAGATGAGTACTAGAAATGACAGTAATGAGTCAAAGGCTGGTTATAATATGTGGAAAAATAATAATGAGGCTTCATGAAAACTGCTTTCTGCTGGATGCCAAGGTTGCTCCCTAGGTACTCATCACTTGTCTGAGGTTGTTGCTGCTTCTGTCAGGATACTTGTGGAGATTGGAGCAATCTTAGCAGTTATAGTAGCCTGTTCTGGATCAGAATGTCTTAGGCTTAGTTGCTATAGTTTGGTTCAGCAACTACATTTTCTTAGAGGTGGTTGCCAAGCTCATTTTTTGTCCAAGCTCTGTTTTCTCTGAAGTGGATATATTGGAGGAGAGCTCTGTGCAGGCGCTATTGAGCAGATGAAAATTTATCATGAAGGGTTTGTGTCAGGGCTTTGAAAGGAAGCACAAAAGCCCACTTATATTCTCATTTTCAATCTTAAATGATTGAACCCAAAGTACCATATTTGAATTCTTAAAACAATTCTTGTTTTAAAAATTATTTATATCCATGATGCAATTAAATACCACTTAGTTACAAAGAAAAAAGGTTTAAATACAGGTCAAGAATTAAAAGCTCAATATATCTGGTATGCTCAGTGATAGTGCTGAGCCATTTTGTTAGAAAGTAGCCTTTGCAGCTCAGTGCGTTTGTCACCTGAAGGGTAGTGACAGAGACACACAGCCTTTCTGTACTTTCCTCACTGCTAAATGTGGATGAGCCGTACAGCTGTAGAATCCAACTTGCTGTGTCCAGATTGCCAACTTCATATGCTACGTATGTGCTGCCATTTTTTTGTCACTGATCAAGATATGGCCCATAAATCCTAGGCTTAGAACTCAGGCAAGAATGTAAACTTACACTGAGCTGCACAACAGCTTAGCTGTTTCTGGCCATTTGTGCCTGAAAGCAGAGTAAAGCATTTTTTTTTTAAAGGTTCAGTACCATTGTCCTCAGGCTCATGGAAATCTGTAGGTTTGTCGAAGAGATCCTAAAGACAAACATACATAGAATAAGTATTCAAATACTTTGTTCTTTGTGGAGCTAAGAAGTTTTCATCTGTAGCACTAGCCAAAAAAATAACACCACCACTTGAGCATCAGCTCAACTCTCCTAAAGATAGTTTAGTCCCTTTTAGTCATTTGAACATTCCATGTAAATGCACTGAAAAATGTCTAGACATGCACGCACACACACACACGCGCACACACACAAGTATTGAGTGAATTGCAACCTTGCATGGCTCTAAGTGCTGTTTTTCAATCCCTTTGGAAGCAGCTAAGCAACTTTGAGCCTGCAGTCCTTGGGCATGTTGTTTTTCTTGTGCACCATCTGTGCACACCTGTGCATTCCCAGAGTACAATTGCTGGAATAAATGACTGGTTCTTTAACAGCTGTTTGAATAGTGTCCAATACTGTTGTGTGCAAAGAAGTCTGAATTGTACCTTAAATTTAGGGCTAATGGTACTCAGAACTGAAGCTAGTTACAAACCTGCTATGTTTCTTCAAGCTCTGGTTATACCTGCCTCCACAAATTGTCCGTAGACCTTATGAGTTGATCTTCTGAAGTACATTGTTCAGAGGAATTACATGTTTAAAAAGAAAAAATAAACTGCTCTGTTAATTTCTGAAATAGGGACTCAAAGAGTTATAAGACTAATTAGTAAACATATTTGCACATCTTTGTATGTGCTGGGGAGCAAAGTATAGAGTTATGGGTTATGTTGTCCAGTCTGTGTGACTGTCACCCCAGTATATATTCTCTGACATGCTTCTAATATTTAGGCTGTTATGAAGTTTGAAATGAGCACAAACATATCCTGGTCAAAAGGCAACCTTTTAGACAGAGGATGAGAATTGTCTTAAACTATCTGCTTTGAGTCTTCTGACAGGGTACCTGCCTTGTCCTGATGGCAGGAGGAAAATGCATTGCATTGCAACTGGTCTGTAAAGCGTGCAATTTGTCTGACTTGAAACATTTTACTTTGAATAATTTCATATAAAATCCAGGAACCAGTCGGGTTTCTTGACATTAAAATGTTTAGTGTTCTGAAATCATCATTTACATTTTTGTTACAAGGCAAACTATACATTGGTAAGTCTGTTACACTCCTGCAATGAAAGCACACCCCATCATGGTTTGGTGGAATTAATATTTTCTAGCATTCAAAGCTAGAGCTTTAAAAACATTTAAATGCAGAACAGCGTAGCTCAGCCTTACTTGTGACTGTTCTTTTTAAAAAATGCATTTCTGATGCAACATCTCAGATGTGTAGTGAAAACAGACAGGTGGAACTGAGGGTTTCTTTGGTACTGCAACCTGATACAAAATCCAAAACATAATGAAGATCTCTCTGCTCTCGGGGACTAAATGTGAAGTTCTGCTAGCCAGTGGGGGATGTTGGGCAGCTGAGCAGCTGGTCCTGTTGCAACCTGGCATCTTTGCAGAGTGATGCTGTGGTGGGCGTGACAGCACATGTGAGTTTTCTTTTGCATACTGGTCTGAATCACAGATAATGATACACCTCTGCTGCTCTTCTGCTGTCAGAAGGTTGAGACTGCCTGGAAGATGTTTCAGTGACTGGTGTGGACTGACTCAAGGTAGAGTGGAAATGGGAGCTGGCTTAGCATCATCTTTGCTCTGTACTCTTTTTCTGCTGAGAACTTCTTGCTCCATGGAGGGGAACTGGTATATGTGTCTGAATACTGATCTAGTGCTGTCTGGGAGGGGCTGGTGTGCTGGATGAATGGAGCACAAAATACCAGTGGGTGGTGTGGTCTCTGCTACAGCCAGAAGAGTATAGTTTGGCTTTGACCTCTACCTGACTAGGGGTCAGAAAGGTGAAGTAGCAGATGGGTGGTGTTTTTTAATAGTGTCTGTGTTGGCTTAGCATTGTGAAGAGCTTAATCACATGCACTGTACATAAGTTGGATATCAATTGTCAAAATTTTGGTCAATTTTAAATGTTCATTATTACTCTAGTGACCACAGGTAGCAGCTTATGGAAAAAGTCTGAGGTTTTGGTATAAGGTGAAGGGGGTGTACACATGCAGCAAATTCAGGCACAGCATTTCTGGTGTTGTTTTCAGGTATGCTCATTATTTGAGAGAGGATAAATGAGCGTTTGAGTCTGAAACAGGGAGATATCGGTACAGCAAACTTGTATCTTGCTCATGTATGCAGCACTGCCTTCAATGAACAATGCTCGTTTCTTCTTGGAGTAACTGTCCTTTGACTTTCTAAGCTTAAATAATTAACAAATCAATCATTTGCATAACTTGACATTTAAAGTGACTGATTTGGTGTGCAGTTAGCCTTCTGATTAGTAAATACTTTAAATGAAACTCTGGAGTTGTGCAAGATGAGATGCTTCTTATATACTCTGAAAAGTGTTTTGTCATATTTTACCTAAGCTACAAAATAAATGCAAAAAGGAAAATAAAGTATGTTAATATGCCCTATGCTTTTATATATGGCTAATGTTTATAGTGTCTTTGTTGGCTGTAGAAAGGCATTTTAATCTTTTTTCCCTGTAGTACCTAAGTTCCCAAACTGTGTCAGACTTTGAAACAAAGACTGGCTTTACAAACAAGATCCAATTAGTGACTAAAGAGGAAACATTCTTCTTGGGGTGGATAATTGTCTGGATTCAGTGAAGAACTGGAAACACTTCTGTGATAATTAGCATTATTCCTCAAGACAGTCTGTAATGAAAAATTGTTTCCATAGTCTTTTGGGTCTCTTTCAATCTATTTCTCAGATTGATTAATTGCATGGTCAGACAGGGTTGAGTAGAGAAGGCTTGTTGTAGTCCTGTGGCCCTGCCTTGTGCACAGGGTTAGTGAAACTACTGCTTACAGCTGCAGAAACGCTTATCTGGCAAATGCAGATAAAGTAACTTGCAGCTAAACGCATGCTCGCATACTTGCAATGCATTGACCATCAATAAACCGACGCATGCAAGCAAATGATCATGTAACTCCAGGTTTTGGGGACTGTATAATTGTATCTGCCTGTTCACTTCTTGAAGATGTTGCTTTTCATTTAAGTCAATAGTGAGATATTTTAGCAGCTCTTCTGTACTGAGCAGCAACTGAACTTGCATGGACCCCAAGGTCTGGAACAATAGAAACCTTTGAGTTGCATGTTCTTCCCTAGTGTGACTCTCCCCTCGTTTTGGAAAGTGACTCACAGGCTAAGCCTGCCATAGTTGCCAGAAAATGATGTAATTTGGATAATGTAATATCCCACATACAAACCAAAGGCTATTTAGAAATTGGGCTGACAAGAACAAAAAGGAAATATCTGTATATCAGATGAGTATCTCAATTTTTAAATCAGTATAATTGTGTGTGCTCTTAAATAGAGAGGCAATGCAAAAGACATGAAGAAAAGCTGCAGTGTGTTCCTTGAACTTTGTTTTCAGATAACTGCAGGGTGGGTAATCCTGTTCTGCTGTCTGCCTTAGCCAGCAGCAGTTCTTGCAGCCAAGCTTTGTCAGACCAGGGAATTGATCTGGTCAGCACCAACATATGTACCTTGGGGTGTTGCTTTAGTTCTCAGCAGGTTCCCTGGATCCATTCTCTACACAGCCTCTGGGTCTTTAGTGTGGCCAAAAATTGGAGGCAAAATGCAGGGAAGACTGAGCAGGGGAAAAAAGGGAAGGAAAATGTTAACTTGTCCAGTGGCCATCTATCTGTACCTTTAAAGCAGCCCTTAAATGATGGCTCACTAGACTGGCTTGATATAATTGCGTATGCAAATGTGTAATGTATTGACATAAGATGTTTCTTTGTATCACCTTCTCCAGCCTGCCAGATGATCCAAAAAGACAATGCTGATGGCCCTTGTGCTGTTGGTGGGACCTGGGGAAGGGTTGCCCTGGGGCATCCTCAGGTGTCCTTTGCCCAGCAGCTTTGGGTGGTCTAACCCTGACACACATCAGATGAGGATCCTGGCCAGTGCCAGGCACAGGCTCGCGAAATGCTGTGAACCTGCATCAAATAAGACTGCGGCCCAAAATTTTTCTCTTGTAAAATGGCAAAGGTGAAAGAGGCTAACAGCTAAAATTTGGTGAGGAAACAAGCTCCATTTTTACTGTCTCCCTTTGTTCCTTTTCTGTCACTGGCAGATATATCAACCTGAATTCTTCTGCTTTAGGAATGTATGTGGAATTCAATTTGCTGCAAACCACCACACTTTCAGATGTTTGACCCTGGCCTGGAAATATAATGCACTGTGTATCCCCAAGATAAATGACCTGAGCAGCGTGTTTCTTATTACTTCATTTCTGTCTCTGTGTTCTGTATTAAAAACTAAACAGTGAATAAAAACTGGTGTGCAAACTGACCCACCTGTATTAACCACAGCACTAAGCAAAACAACTCTATATGCTTAGCCTGTGTACTTCATTTCCATGCATGATAAAGTGCTGGCTTTGTCTCTTACCGCAGCATGCTTTGCTGCTCCTGCTGCTCCTGATTACTGCAACCAGAATACAAACAGATGTTCCTGGTAAGACTCTTAAACATAGTGTTGAACTCAAATTTATCATAATTTAAAACTCTTTCTGAAAGAGGTTTTTGCCCTTTGACTATCCATAGCCCAGATCTCATCTTGGACCCATAACTTAAAAGGAGGTAGAATGGTTTGTTATTTGACTGCCTTCCACCTCTGGAGTGGGATTTACCATTTATGCACTGATGTGACAGGCACTGTCCAAAAAAAGATTACTCTTCCATTAACTTCTAACTAAAGAGTACTGATCGTTGGATATTGCTCATCCCAGTGCAGATAATTGTCCTTCAGAAGTCAAAATGCATTGCCCAAGAGAAGCCTGCAGTGCATGGTTTTAAATAGGTGTAAAAAAGCCAAACCAACCCATAAATCAAATGTGCTAGGCATTAGGAGAACAAAGTACTGAACTACCTGATATGATTACTGCAAAACTTAAATAGGTTGCAACATATCTCGCTTCTCATTTATTTATTTCAAGCCCTGACCCTGAGTTGCATCTATATTCTGTCAAGATTTCTAGAAACTTTTGAGTATCAGCAAACACTCTGCTTTCTCTTGAACATGTGTAGCCTTCTCTCTGAAAACTCCGGCAGTGCAAACTCACATATGTTGAACAGAGCTGAAATGAGTCAAATACTTAGACTGAAGCTTCACTGTGACAAGATCTGTGGATCCAAAACTGGGTAACTGCAACATTCTTGAGCAACTTTATGCATGTGGTTGTAAGCATACATACTGTTAATAAAAGTTACTACATCAATATAAATTTATTTTTAGTCCTGGTAAAATAGCAATAAACTGAGTCAAAAATTCCATGAAAAAACCTTTTCTAGCTTTTTGAGAAGAAGCAAGATGAAGGTAGTGGCAATTGCTGAAAACTAAGAAAACAAACAGAACTAAGATTTGTTGTGCAGGTATTTTGTCATAGAAAATTAAGTCACTTTGACAGAGGACCAAGGAGAGACTGAGGACGTCTTCCTTAAACCAAAAAGCTATAATTCTTCACAGGTTTTTGTTCTTACAAGACAGTGCTGTTGTCTCATCTAAAGAGCAGAAATGGTTGAAATATGAATAATAATAAAAAGGCAGCTTTTGAGTTCTGGTCACTGTTGAATAGTGGTAATTGGCAATATAAAGACTGTTTCAGTTTTGCTCACCATCATTTCCTAATAAAATTTCTCAAAGTAAAGGCAGATGTGTGGTTACTGCTATATAGCAATTACTCTAATGTATGGTGCTGCTGCTGAAGTAAGTATGTATTTTCATTTTAATTAAAAAAAAAGTGCATGTAAAGTTTGTTTGATTAGAAACCAAATAGAAAAGGTTTAAAAATTTGCATAGAAGAAGGTCTAATTAACCATAATCAACATGAGATTGGGAGCTGATCGTTTGCTGATAAGCACTGCCAGTAATAGAATATACATCTACTGAAATTAGTTTAAAAAAGTAATGCATTAAAAAACAAACAAACAAGCAAACAAAAAATCCTGAAGGCTTTCTAAAAAATCTAAATCTAGGGCTTTTTTTCTAAAACTAGAGTTTCCTTAACTCTGTTTCTTGCTCCACACAGTTGGTGTTTCTCCATCCAGTGGTGTAAATACTTCAGCCTAAGATGTGGTTTACTTGTCATACAGCGCTGCAGTGGCAGGAGAGTGGCTTTTTTTTTTTTTTTCAATGCAAGCTAGAATGGATCAGAGAGGCAGTGTCTATGTAAAGTGAGCTGTGTGACAGGAGTGTGCTATAATTCAAGAATAACATATATTTATATATGTAAAATTGAGCTACTCAGGATTTGCTAACAACCTCTTCATATCTGAAGACTAGATCTGCCACCAGAGTGGCATTGAAAAGAACATCTTACCTTTCATTTAACCTGGTTGTAAAAGAACCAATTGACAAAGAAAGAAGAAATTATTTCTGAAGAATAAATGCTTATGCTCTTTCCCTGGTCAGCCATACTGAACACAAAACACTTGTGCAGATACCTAGAAAATAGTAATTCCAACTCTTTGTTTGAGTGGGTATCTTTGAGTTATGACATAATGTTTCGTGCATGCTGGACATATTCTGCTGCTTTTCAGTAGAGTTAAGGTAAGTAAAGACTGTACTTGCAGTGATCAGTTCAAGGACAAAATAATGTCTGGGATTTCTCTCAATGTCAGGTCCATTTTTACTGCTGAAAACATAATTTATATTTGTTGAATAACAACATAAGCTATGAGTATTAGTAGAAAAACAGTTGTTATTCAATATTTTGGTTTCCAATAGCTATCAAGTAAGTTCACCAAATTTGCTGCTTAGGAGCTGCCTACACCTCCTCTACCCTACTTATTTCTCATCCCTATTTGGCTCATTAGTTTGGACTTACGTTTTGCTTTACTTTAATATGCTTCGCCTGCCCCCCACCACCTTGATGTGTTTGCAGACTGCTGCCTTCTCACAGCAGTGACCAGCATATGTATAGCGTGAGTGACAGATTTTGGTCAGATGCTGGTTCACTCAGTGAGTAACACATGGGGTTTGCCCAGCTCTTGAATGCTCTTTCCCAGCCACTTCCTTTGCTTGACTGCCATGCCTCAGATAGTTGTCTTGTATGTTGGCATCAAAATTCCTCAGACATCTGTATGTGTGTCTCTATAAACATTTTTCCCACCTAGGTACTGGATTTTCAGGTTACCTTAACGAATCTGGTAATGTTGGTTTTGATTTCTACTGTATGAATGCTTGTTAGTTTTCTTCATGAGAAACCAACTCCTGACAAATCCTTACCAGCCGAATTATGGTTTTGATTTATTGTGGGGTTTAATTTATTTTTTTAATGAAGCTTTTAGCAAATTACTGCATAGGCTCAGTAGGGCTTGTTCTATGTGTAGTGTTGGGGTGAGGTACAAGGAAGGACACATGCAGGTATTTTTCTGAACGTAGTTTTAGAATTTCAAGGACCTGGACACTTGGTCCTCTTAAGTTTATTCTTAAAGATAAACCTAGTCCTCTGACAGTAAACATTTTGAAAGGCACTGAATGCTTTATTATAAGTTTAAATACTGTTGCAAAGGTTTGGCTTGTTTGAGAGCTTGATGGCATGAGAGATGGGGTCACTTTGCCTTTGCGAGAGATACTACTTGGCAACCAGATGGAGATATGCTTTTTCAGTTGCTAGAAGCTCCCTTTACTCTAGTGTGGTGATAAAAATGCACCACCAATTGAGGCAACTTGGAAATGGCTGTCTCCAGAAATATCTGCTGCTTATAAGCTGGTACAAGAAGCAGCTGAAGTTTTAGTGCCTGACTGTTATGAGGGAGCAAGAATGGCAAAAGCACTATGCTCATTCCTCTACTTCCATTTGAAGTAGAGGAAAGTTGTTGTTAGAACCTTTAAGAGTTTTTGCAGCCCAGTGAGAAAAAAAACAAAACCAAAAAGACTTGCATCTCTTCACAAGAAAAATCTGACCTGCATCAGTGGAGATGGGACATCAGCAGGGGTTTTAATTTCATTTCAAGAGCATATGCACTCCTGAAATATAGTCTCAGAGTGTAATATTCATGTTCAAAATTGAGAGCAACTGGGCTGTTAATTTTCTTTGAATATATGTGTTAGTCTTCCTGAGGAGGAAAAGCAGGCAGACATTTTGATTACATTGCATCTTCATATGGAAAGCTGAAGCAAAATACGCTGTTTAAGGATTTGGCTGGTTATCAAAGGAAGTGTGCAGAAGTTCTGCAAGACATACTTTTAAAATCTTAGATGAAGGCAAATGTCTAAGGAGGAAGATGCTCTGTGTCAGAGTTAGAACTGTGTATTATTAGTTTCAAGTTGTGTCTGTCAATGTAATTGTGCACATGCTCCACCACTTTTTTCAGGCTCTTCCCTCTTCTTTCAAAAGAATTTCTTGAGCAATTTTAGAGTCTATATTTCAGCAGAATCTCTGGTGATCACAGGCAACTCCCCTCCCTTGTTCAAGCACCTCTTCCAGTGCCCACATAGACACATATGATATTAAAACTTAAGTTGATCTGACTGTCATTGCACAATGAGGAATTGTGTTTTCCTTATAGCTGGGCAAAACTTTCTTTTGCTGTGGTCCTGCTACATCTTTTTCATGACCTGGTCTCAGAGACACCACCCCTCACACTCCCTTTCAGGCCTTAGTCAACATTGCCTAATTGGTTTACTCTTCCCCACTGTAAATCTTGCTATCCTGGCATCCATCCTGCTGATCCCCCTTATCTAGCTGCTGCTGTGGTTGGCTTTTCCTGCCCATTTCTCTTGCTGACAGGAACTGTGTGGCACGGTGGCGGTTGCATTCTTCTTCCTCTCACCCATTACAGTTGCTTTTCCTGCACTGGTGGATGACAAGTGTCTCCATGCCCTCCATAGTCACTGCCTGCCACTGTGCAGGCTGGTTGATTTGTTATTTGTGTTGTGGGGTTTTGTTTAATATTCTCAGCCAAGCTTTGGGCATGCTTTGGGAGAGATTGCCATGAAGGTTAGAAGTATCTCGATGACCCTCTTACAGAAGGACTTGAACTGCCCAAGACAGGCTCTTCACGCTGCAACTACCAGTAGCTCCAAATGCACAAGCCCTCCTAAAACCATACAAAAACATGTCCTAAAAATGATAGGCAAAAGTGGACCTCCAGTTTTAACATCATGTGGCTTCTATCTGTAACTTCAGCAACATCTTCCCAGCATTCATTACTAGCACTCTGCAGGTGCTGTACTCGCTTGGGTTAAAGTGCAGAGAAAAGGGAAGAGAAAAAGGAGGAGCAAATTCACGGGTCAAAATAGCAACCTAAGTCACTTAGGCCTTGATGTAAGGCTGAGAGTTAATCAGCGAACCATCACAGCTTGTTAACTTGATCAAAGTATCTAGGTCGTTAATGGGCTTGGCAGTGAGGTAAATTGACTTTATATATTTTTTGGTTCAAGTTCATGGGTGTAGGGGATTTCTTTTACTGTGTTAAATTGTTGGCTGACTTGATCAGAGACTCTGAGTTAACTGCTGTTGATGAAAAAAGTCAAGAGAGTGCTCTTATAAATGTAAAACGTAAAACATCTTAATATTTGTTTCCTCTTCTCTTACTAATTCCCACTTCAGTAAAACACAACTGAACTAAATATCTTTGGACAAGTCTTAATGTGTCATCTTGTTAATGTGAAATTGCATGTTAACCCCTTATGCTTTTTTAAAGATGGAGTAAACTGTGGCCCTGGCAAAGTAAGTTATATCAGTCTAAAAGTTTCCTAATGAAAGGGGACTCAGGGTGCCTGGGTGCATGTCCTATGTTTCACTTTGATTTCATAATAGAAAGAGATTGATGCTACTTCCATTTTCCAATGCAGAGGTTTTTATGTTAATTTTATGTTAATTCCTGTGCTTGAAAGCAGTTGGGAGATCTTGGAAGTACTCCTGTACCACCTTCCTCAAATAGGCCACTGTGTTGGCTGAAGCAGATTGCACCACCTTTGTTTCCATTGAGCTTCTCTGTAGTTCAAGCTTTTCAGAGAAATTACTTCTATAGAAATCAATGAGCAAACTATTCTCTAGGGTTCATGCATGTAAAGGTTTTCCAGAGGGTTAAAATAAGCTGAAATCTCTCTGGAAACACAGTTGTAGCACATAAGCTCTGTAACTATTTTAAAATAGTCTCTAAAACATGTCAAGTTTTTTTCCTTCTGTTTTTAAATTTCTTTGATTTTTATTTCCTCTTCATGCATGAGCAAGGAAACAAAGGAGCACTTTTTTTCACATTTGCCGCTTCGCATGAACAACTGAGGTTTCCCATAAGTAAT
Organism: Neopsephotus bourkii; assembly: GCF_033783945.1. Taxonomy (NCBI): domain Eukaryota; kingdom Metazoa; phylum Chordata; class Aves; order Psittaciformes; family Psittacidae; genus Neopsephotus; species Neopsephotus bourkii. The sequence continues at coordinate 178,152 of NW_026901564.1, forward strand.
CTTAAACATCCAAAAGTGAGTTTAATAAGACTTTTCATGCATATGACATCTTGTGTTTAAATAGGGTGACAAGTAATGGGAATCATGTTAGAGGACAACAGAGCCTGGGTCAGCTGTGACAAGTGGTGGTTCTGTTGCAGGGTGAACTCGTCAGAGCATGAGGGCTGGCCGGGGGAGTGTCAGCCAGTGACACAGATATTGATAGCTGGTTTGCACATTTGAATTATTGAATAATACTTCTTTTTGACAGACTGGAAGAAAATAATTTATACATTGGTACTTTAAGGCATGTGGTAGTGGGGCTTTTGGTTGGTGATAGGTGCCATAAGCCAGAGTTTTGGTACACCAATGACCTTTTTGTTGCTTTCGAATCAGTGTTCTCATAGCTCACTTCTGCCAGTGCCTAACATCTTGCTGGGAGACTGGCAGGCTCTTAACTGATTAAGTATTTCTTGAACCCTTCTTAGTGTTCAGTAACCTGAACACCGGGTCATAGATTATAGATTTTTATCATTTGTTGATTACTCTGATAGGGCTATTTCATTCTTTGTTCTTGTAGTCAAGATTATCTTGTGTGCGTAGATGTTGGGAATGGTGATCTCAAAACCTTTAAACTGAAGTACTGTCACCAGACACTGAGTATTGGTTACATGAGGTACTACTAATCACTGTTAATTTTTTACTATACTGATTGCAATCACTTTTTTCTTCCTAGCCTAGTCTTCGAACCACATCTACGCTGTCACTCTGTCCTATTGTTACCTAAGTGCATTAACATAAGCTGTTCCAAGGGAAGATTTTCGAGGTTTGCAGCTTAATCAGAGTGATCTAATTTTTAGTTTCTCAAATCTGTTTCTTAAAGTAGTGGTTTTATTCCTGACTCTAAAATACTGCCAAAATAATGTGTTTAAGATGGCCATGACTATTTTGGAAGAGGATCTGGTTTGAGACCATCTTAAGAATCTCAGCGTGCACAAGTCCATGGGTCCTGATGAAATCCATCCACAGGTACTGAAGAAGCTGGCAAATGAAGTTGCTAAGCCACTGGCCATCATATTCGAAAAATCCTGGCAGTCAGGTGAAGTTCCTGACGACTGGAAAAAGGGAAATATAACCCCCATTTTCAAGAAGGGGAAAATGGATGACCCGGGGAATTACAGACCAGTCAGTCTCACCTCTGTGCCTGGCAAAATCTTAGAGCAGATTCTCCTGGAAAGCATGCTAAGGCACATGAAAATCAACAAGGTGCTTGGTGACAGCCAGCATGGCTTCACTAAGGGAAATCCTGCCTGACCAATCTGGTGGCCTTCTATGATGGGGCTACAGAACTGATGGACAATGGTAAAGCAGTTGATGTCATCTACCTGGACTTGTGCAAAGCTTTTGACACTGTACCACATGATACCCTTGTCTCTAAATTGGAGAGACATCAATTTGATAGATGGAGCACTCGGTGGATAAAGAACTGGATCGATGGCCACACACAAAGAGTTGTGGTCAATGGCTCAATGTCCAGCTGGATACCAGTAATGAGAGGTGTCTCTCAGGGATCAGTGCTGGGGCCAGTCTTGTTCAGCATCTTTGTTGGCGACATGGACAGTGGGATTGAGTGCACCCTCAGCAAGTTTGCCAATGACACCAAGCTGTGTGGTTCGGTTGATACGCTGGAGGGAAGGAATGCCATCCAGAGGGACCTTGACACGCTTGTGAGGTTGGCTGATGCCAACCTTATGAAGTTTAACCATGCCTTTGCAAGGTCCTACACCTGGGTCAGAGCAATCCCAGGCACAGCTACAGGCTGGGTAGAGAAGAGATTCGGAGCAGCCCTGTGGAGAAGGACTTGGAGGAGTTGGTCGATAAGAAAATGAACATGAGCTGGCTGCAGTGTGTGCTTGCAGCCCAGAAAGTCAACTGTATCCTGGGCTGCATCAAAAGGAGTGTGACCAGCAGGTCAAAGGAGGTGATCCTGCCCCTCTATTCTGTTCTTGCGAGACCTCGCTTGGGGTATTGTGTACAGTTCTGGTGTCCTCAAGATAAAAAGGACATGGAACTGTTGGAACAAGTCCAGAGGAGGGCCACGAGAATGATCAGGGGACTGGAGCACCTCCTGTATGAAGAGAGGCTGAGAAAGTTGGGGCTGTTCAGGCTGGAGAAGAGAAGGCTGCATGGAGACCTCATAGCAACCTTCCAGTATCTGAAGGGGACCTATAGGGATGCTGGGGAGGGACTCTTCATTAGGGACTGCAGTGACAGGACAAGGCATAACAGGTTAAGACTTAAAGAGGGGAAGTTTAGACTGAATATAAGGAAGTTCTTTACTGTTAGGGTGGTGAGGCACTGGAATGGGTTGCCTGAGGAAGCTGTGAATGCTCCATCCCTGGCAGTGTTCAAGGCCAGGCTGGACGAAGCCTTGGGTGATATGGTTTAGTGTGAGGTGTCCCGGCCCATGGCAGGAGGTTGGAATTCAGTGATCTTAAGGTCCTTTCCAACCCTAAGTATTCTATGATTTTATGATTCTGTTTTATACATCTTTCAGTCATATCTCCTCAATAAAAATTCCAACTTGCACCGTAAAAATTGGAGGCAGGTCTTCACTAAGGCCTCATAGCTACACATTATATAGAAATTTTGAATGTCACCCTTAGTGTAAATTTGTGTTAACTGGCTTCTTCAACTCTCTGTAGAAAATGCTACGTAGTTTTGAAACTGGAGTAATGATATGATCCTGGAGAATGTAAAGCTCTGTTCAACAATTCTTATTTTTGGTCTTAATATTAAAAGATTGTAGAGCATTTGTGAGTTTGGGTTTTTGTTGGTTGTGTTGTTTTTGTTGGTTGTTTTTTTTTTTTTGCTGCTTTCTGTCATAGAAATGCTGCTTATCTTCATCTCTATAAAGCAGTGCTACTAATTTCTTGGGTTTTCATGTCCTTGTGGATTATTAAATGTTGCTATACTGCTGCCTACGTTTTTGTCATCTAATGCAGGTTTACTTGTGTCCATACACTTTGGAATTTTAGGTTGTTATTGAATAGGTAGGGAACTACTGCTTTCCAGCCATTGACAGTGGAGCGTATGGCTTGCATAACCATGGGAAGAAGAAAAGAGAAAAGGTAACTGTAGGTGCTGTGTATGGAGTTTCTCAGCTAAATGTCTTGGGTTTAACTTTGTTCCTTTGTCTTGCATTTCTTCTCTGACATGGGACAACGTTTAAACCTCACAAACTCCCTCTTGTTGCTCTTTTGCAGTGTTTGCGTAACACTAATGCTTTTAACAACAGCTCAGCCTTTCACAAGCTGGCTCATTCAGTCTTTCCACTTCTTTAACATCTTATTCTCTCATCCGTGTCTTTTAATTCTTAGTTGGCTGCTGTCCTCCATCTTTCTTTGAGTCCTAGCTGCCAGTCTAGCAGATATACTTCCCGGGTCCGTTTTCTAGTTTCTGTACCTGCATAATGGTTGCTACTTGTTTTCACAAATGTAGCCTTTGTCAGATGGTGGACAGGTAAAATATAATACCCAAACCCAAGCCAGTGGGCTTGAACTAGCCAAGGAGTCAGAACAATATCCTGCACCCTGCCATGCTTGAATTTGATTTCTTGCTCTGCTATGGGTCTCCTGCATGGCCTTGACACTTTCCATAGTCTGTACCTCCTTTGGGGGTTTCTGCTTACCCAGCTGCATCATTTGTCAAGTAAATATTGCAGGTTTGCAGGTAGGGCTGTGTCTTTCTGTTGCTGGTTTTGAATAATGCACTTAGCTCTAAACACACACAATGTACAATATTTTATGCTTAATTTACATTGGAGGTTCTTCCCTGTATCACTTTTCTCCTGTAGAAAAGTGTGTTGATTACAGACATAGTGGTAATGTTTATGCCTGTTGGATTACCTGCAAATAAAAGTAATAGCATATCCCTCTGGACAGATAAGGGCTAATACTTGAGTGGAAGGCACCATGCAGTGGTAACAGGCAAACACATAAAATAAAATACCAGATCTTGATGTAAAAATGACTGTTGTTTTGATGTTTCTTTAGCTGTCTTCCCATGTGTGGCTAGCTTGACAGCTGCTAGAAAAAGTACATCTGGTGATGCACTGAAGTTCCAGAGAGGGTGAACAAAAGATTTAGGATCCCTGATTGACAGGTTTGGCTTTAATTTTAGCAGTAGCTTCATTAAAGTTACTGTTGGATAGATCATTTCATAGAGACTACAGCTGTTTCCTATGGATATGGACAGTATCTACTGTCATGGCAGGCTGCTGACTTTGGGTAAATACTTACTGTAGCTGTGACTTAAGTAAGGCTAATGTGTGACAAAAGTATGAAAGTTGTCTGAAGGACCCATTACTGGCTATTTTACTGTAACATTTTTGTGGCTTGCCAGTGGCACATATCTTCTGCTCACTCTTCTGCTCAAGTGGATTGCTTTGAGGATTTATTAAATTATGCCAGGCCAGAAGCCTTTATATTGATAAATCTGAAATAATATCTGAAATAAATCTGATGGGGTTTTCATAATGGTGCCCCAAAGTGTATTTTCATTCTGCAGGTGTAGAAGACATAACAGAGCAAAGCAAATTGCAGTAGCATGTAGCAAGAGGGTATAATGTTCAAGCCTAAACTATGGTCTTGTAATCTGCAGTCACAGTGTTTTCTAAAGCAAATATGATGTGTTTAGTGGAATAACTTGTAACATTTCCACACCAACAAACACTGTACTGTATGAAAATGCTTTTATTACTGTGTCTGCTTCTGTTTGTCAGATTATTATCTATATAGATTTGCAAAATACTAAATTTAGATAAAACCACATACCAAATTTGGCTTCTTTTCAGGTAAAATCATTATTTGATGTGTAGGGCTGGAGGGAGAGCTTTCATATTTGCTTGTGGGACTTGCTATGGAGCTCATGTCCACACTCTCTAAAATTTCATTAGTGGTTTGAGTCTTTCGTCTGTCTGAAATTATACTTTCCAGGGGCCACTGAGCCACTGTTGCCAGACTAACACAGGAAAGACTTGTGTTTCTCCTGCTGTGGTCTCTGCTGCCTCTTGGAGAGAGGGCTGTTAAACCAGGTCCAAGCTCTGCAGCTGGGTGATGCACATTAATCTGAGTTGTGTTAACTTAGTTGCACAGAGTTTGCTAGTTTTTTAGGAGGGAACCTCTCCATTTCATCCTTTTCCGCCTTTTTCATCTGAATGAAAAAAAAATAATCCTGTAATATTTTTACCTAATTTACTCACATAACCTGTTGGTTGCTGTTATTCCTCTTGAGAAGAATTAGGTGAGGTTTCTTAGGGAGAAATACACACTGTGGCTCAACCAGTGCAGAGATCCCCTTTCCTGCTACCACTTTCTCCCCTGCCTCTTCAACATTTTTCCCCAGCCCTTAACAACTTGGAGCCAGCGCAATAGCAGGGGAATAAGATGAGGCATCTCTGTGACCATCACCATGGGCTTCATTAGCACTGGCCCCCACTTGCATGTTATCTCGCAGAGCAGTCATCCAGTTTGTGGTTGGTTCCTGCTGTTAAATCTTACTGTCTCTGCAAACAGAGAAGACAGCAAAGCAAAGCCTTTGCAAAGGTTGGGGGCTGTGATGAAGCACAGGTGCATGTGCTGATGTTGCCTTTGGGGTGTTGCTAGAGAGTCTCTAATTAATTCTTTTCCCCCACCACAGAAGTGCTGAGTGAACAAAACTTGGTTGCTTCTGTGTGCCCAACAGACATTGATGGCATTGGGACCATGCTGGGGCTTTGGAGCAGGTTTCCCGAGCAGCATCCTGCCTTGTGGACTCTAATCACTGATTAACCCACATAAGGGATGGCTGGATTAAAACAACAAATATCTGTGCTGCCATCTTGTGAACCAGAATTTCATAACACCTTTCAGGTTATTTTGTAAATATGGCAGTGTTGCTGTAGCAGCAGAGATCTGGTATGTAAAAACATTGCCAAAGCTATTTATTGCTGATTTAGTGCAATGTACAGGGCAGGCAGTTCGTCACTGTTGCTTGCTTCAACTCATTTAAATTGAATAAGAAATGCATCAGAATTGCTTTGATCATGGAAATGAATGTCGCAATAAACTTCATGCCCATGTGCACAAATAACAAAACGCAATAACACACAGTGAAATCTGTCTTCTAATACTTATGTACAGATGACCCATACATGAATGCTTCATAGTTTTCAGTGTGGCTCTTACTGAAAGTCAGTATCCTCCCTGGTGAAATCATACTTATAAAAATTTCAGGTGCTGCTAAACCTAACACTAGCTGCCTTGGATAAGCAAATTTGAATTTGAACTGATTTACGGAAGGGTAAAAATAAGAGCTCTAGAAGTTAATCCAAAACCTCTTGCCAAAGGATTTGATCCTCATTTTGCATGCTGAAGTTCTGAGTTCTTGTGTAACGAAGTGACTTCTGGTGTCTTCTACAGTGCTGTCTTCATGTAATTTCTTGCATGCAACATAATAGAAGTGACTGGTGGTGACATCTCACGCCTTCCTTCCCCACATTGCTCCAGTAGCCTACAATCACAAAATATTTCTCTTTCACACAAAGTATGCTTTTTAGGATGGATAAAAGTTGAGGTTCAGGAGAGGCTGTCACTGCAGTATGAATCTAGAGCCTCAAATTTAGAAGACATTGTTTTTAGAGTCTCTGGCTCCAGGAGTAATTTGGTAGCAGAGGACTATAACTGATTTGAGACAAGGCTTCCAAATGTAAAGCAGATTTGGGGCTGAGTGCACCAGAATGTGAAGAAAAAAAGGTCTGAAGAAAGTCTCAGCTACTTGCTTTGCCACTCCTCTCCACAGCTTCTAAGTGGAAGCTCCAATCTTTGCAGGTTTTTTTACACAGCTCACACTTTTGGCCATGATGATCTTCAAATTGTCCGTATCTATCTTTGTGTGGAAGCTCTGCATGCATTTCCTCTGGAAATAGCCTGTACCTGTTTGTGAAACAACCTCTTTATAAGGTTTCTGGTTTAGGGATGTATCATGCTAAAGCTTGCAGTCTGAGAACAAATTCCAAACTTAACACAGTCTTCCCTTATAAAAAAATCAATGCCACCAGCACTACTCCTGCTCAGCCAAACAACACACCTAACTTGCTTCTGCTGTGCTTACCCTCCTTTTTAAAGCAATATTTATGGGACTGTTGATGTGTGTGGGGAAACTCTATTTCATTAAAAACCAAAAGCAAATTAAGACTTAAGACATGAGGTTTCTTAACAAATGTTTACATTCAGAAATTAGAGACATAACAATGTGGAAGTCTAAATGATGAGTTCTCATGCTTCAGACTATTTTATACTGCTCAGTATCTTCAAAAAAAGTTTTGATTTAAAAATAAACCTGCCACTTCACAGACACTCAAAGTTAGAATCTACCAATTTGCTTTGGGACTGATTGTTACTTTTACTAACAGCAAGACTTTTTCAGCCTTTCTTTGAAATAAGATGATTGTATTGTAATCTCTAGGTTAACAGTCTGTTTTACTTGTGTTGAACCATACTGAAAGGCTGTAATTGTGAACCAAGAGGGTAGTAAATGGGTGGTAACTTATCTTTACCTTGTCTTCACTGTACCTTTGTCAGCAGCATCTGGTGTTCTGAGCATGGGCTCTGGAGTCCCACCTTTATCCGAAGGTTTGCTTCCCAGGAGGTGAAAACCTGATGCTCTTGGATCCACATCTTGCAGCATAAATGCAAAAGGGCAGGGCAGCACAAGTATAAATTTTGCTGCTATACCCAATGTGTGCTGAATGTGGTGGGCTCTGGGTGGGTTATACAATATATTTTCTCTGCTGAGTGCTGGCTCTAGCATTTCCAGTCCCTTAGCCAACTGTGTTTGCTTTGTTGACCACACAGCCTGTCAATGACAACTTCATAACTGGTTAAGTTCACAGTGCAGTGCTTCCAGTTCCCTTGACCTTGCCTTGAATGATATTCAGGGGTGTTTTGCTTCTAAAATGCAAGTCTGAGCTCATTGTACTGCTGCTTTTTTGTGTGGTCAAATGTGGAAACTGCAGTCTCTTGGTGAGCAGCATACTGTTAACTGCTCGTGGGTCTGGCACAGAAGTCATTGTTATCTTGCCAGAAATTCACTGCTGAACTGTTCTGCAGCAGATTGCCAAGAGTCAAACAGAATTGAGCAAAGCAAAAGGAAATTGTACCTCAACACTCACACCTGGCAGGCTTTCCCAGTTCTTTGTATTGGAATTAAAGTTTTGGAGATGAATTACCATTGATTAGGTCTCGGTTTGGGTTTTTGTCTAAGGTAAATCCTTTGTTTCTGCACTAGCAAGTACTGCAGTGTTATGAAAATCAAGCAGGCTGTATTTATGCATACTGGTATATGATCCCAAGTATATGTCCTTAGAAAAATATCTGTTAATGCATGTTTAAATCCAAATCCTAAGACTCAAACTGGCATTGGTAGCTCTGCAGGGCTGTTCTAATGATAGCTAATTTTTGGTGGCACTAGCCAGGACTTCAGGGGTGTTTAATGTTTTGGGCTGCTTCCTGAGGTTCCTTTGTCTACCACGGTGGAGTGGGGTTTCAGCTGTAATGAGTGATCAAATCAACCACCATGTTCACTGTGGCAGTTTTTCATGTCATACATTTGTCAGTAAATTCAGATTTTTAAAAACACAGTTGTAGGGATTGTATAGTGGAAAGATAAAGGCCAGGCTAGATGAGGTTTTGAACAACTTGGTCTAGTGGGAGGTATCCTGCCCATGGAAGGCAGGTTGGAACTAGATGATCTGTAAGGTCCCTTTCAACACAAACTATCCTATGATCCTATGAAATACACTTGTACATTTGATAGTTATAATAGTTTTATTTCATGAGCTTTGTACTAAAGGAAAACTTACCATCTAACACTGGGTTGTAGGCCCTTCCTCTTGTGTAGCCAGGGTATTAAGTAGTTTTTGTGGGGAACAGTTTCTGCAACAGTCTTAAATCTGATGCTGATACTGCAGTCCTGCATGCTCAGGAAACCAGTGGGTGAGCCAAAGGCAGTTTTGCTTTTTCAACCCCAAAGAAAAATAAATTTCTCCTAAGGTACTACAAATCTTTATTGTCAGGTGGATATTCTCTGTTTCACTTAAAGAAATGGAAGTAGAAGTATTTGTCTCTTTTTCAACCCAGTCTACTCCTCCTATCAGTAGCATGTCATATGATAACTTTCATAAAACTCACCAAACTGTGCCTTAAAAAGCAGAACCGCACAACCTTAAAGTAATGCTTCTTTCTGTTTAAAACCACAATTCCCTTTTAGCTGAATTGGTATAAAGGGAACAAAAAACTAGTTTTCTGCAAGTACGGGGGAGAAATGTGCTTTATAAATGTGCTACAATAAATACTAGGAGAAAGAGTAACAGAGTTGGGTGGCAGCTGTTTGCATAACTAAAACTTACAAGGCTGGTTGTGTATGTGCAGGATTTCATGCAAATCCAAAGGTTTTCCCTGCCTCTGATTAAGTGTGCAAAACGGACTAAATCTTTTCACAGTAGATCTTCTTGTAGCTAAGTTCTGCACCTTCCAGACATTGGTAAAACCTGTAAAAGCTGTAGCTGTACTCAGTCTTGAAGACTGATTCCCAAAAGGTTTACGTTACAGTTGTCTTACTACAGACATCTCAGTTTGTCTAGAATTCATACAACTTAAGGGGGGTTTTAGCCATAAATGGAAAGAAAATCTTTGTACCTTTCAAGTCTGGTCTATTCTCTCTACTATTTTTTCTCCTTTTTTTTTTGTTTCACTGAGCCACTAACATGCTTGCTCTAAAAAGAAATTGATTTTGCTAGTTTGTTTATCTGGACTTATCGTAATTACAACTGTATTCTTCATTACCCACCCACCACCTCTTTCTTTTTTTTTTTGTACCCCTCCTCCCCGGTTTGTTTCCTCATGTTGTTTCCTGTTTGTTCCTCAACGTATTGCATTTACCCACTAGACTGGGTAGCCTTCCTATCCAGAACAGGATGGTTCCAGATTAATCTTAAAGGTTCATCACCACACTGGAAACAAATCCAAACTGGTTTTGCAGTTGTTGTGTAACAGGAGATTTTTAAAGCTGAAGAGTAGCTTTCACCTTGGGTAAGCATCCCATTTAGAGCTTGGGGAATGACTCAATTATATATGGACCCTTCTGGGGGCCCATATATGTATCTTCAAAAACAGTTCCAATGTAATTTTTTTGGGGTTCCCTGGCCTGAAGATATCTGAAAAATCTTTCAATAAGGAAAAAATGAGTAGTATAAAGAATCCAGTGCAAGCTAGCAGTGCTCTGAGGGCAAACAGCTCCTCTCACTGGTGACGGTGCACTGATCAACAGGGTCAGCTTCGGCTCATGGTGATTGCTTCCTGTGGCTCAGAAGCTTGTTCTGCTAATCTGTACAACTTTTTTTTCTAGAAGGCATATTTTAAGAAATAAATTCTGTAAAAAAGCCAACTGGCTCAGGTGAAACCCACATTGCTGGGTGCACATATTCTTTGTTTATTCTTCCTTGTCCTCCTTTTTGAAGAAGACAAATGTTATGACATTTTGCCTTAATGTGTATATCTAGTCTATAAAATGTCATTAATGATGATGACTTTTGTGACCTTTGGCAATAACAGATGAACATGGACCAAGGAAACTTGTCACCGAACCAGCTTTTACACTGCAAACTACAGTTCTCCTAATCACACTCACTCCACACATTTTTGTGTGTTATTGTCCCAGACTTATGTCTGGTGGTTTCCTGAAGAGCTATTTGGGTAGTCTGTGCTTCAGTGAAACAACTTTCATATGTCCTGTAACAAATCCAAAAGTGTAATGGAGTAGGTAATTTATCTTGAGTTTTAACCTGAAACAAAATGATGTAGTGAGTTTTTTTCTTCTCTGTGGTGGGAGAAGAAACTGGCTCACTTTCAACTTGGATCCCAGCTTTCTGGTTTCTAAAGCCACCCCTGTGGAGGTGGTGTTAGATTTGTAATGTTGTCTCAGGCGGCATATAGCAATGCTGCCTCACTGACACTAAGTAAAGCAAACTAATTTCTTTAGTTTTGTTCTTGTCCATTTGTAATTGTATTAATGTCCTTCTAACAACAGAGAGATTGCTTAAGTGGGGGAAAAAAAAATATTAGGAAAGAACTAGCCAGATTTACAGCTCTTGTAAAGTGATTTAGCTGCTAGAGATAAGGATAATATTACAGGGCCAAAACACTTGGACCACCAACGTAAGGAACTTCTGGTCTAGTGATTAGGATTACTAACCTTTTTCAGGAGTTCTTTGGTAGCAGTTTCTCCTGGCTGCTCCATATAAAAATACTGGATAATACAGCTTAATGTCTGTTACTGGCCTTCTGAACTGGTTATGTATTTAATAATTACTGTTTTATATCTACTACCATATGTATCACATCCAAGTCTCAAAAATATAACTAGTTTGCCTCCTTGAAGGATTGAGTCACTCTTTGATGAGAAGTCATCCTATGTGATGGGGGACGGAAATGTTTTGGGTAACTCACTGCCAGGCAGACCTCAAATACATAAAGTACCTTGGGCTGTTTCAACAAAAAGCTTGACTGCTTCCTCCCAGCACTGGCATCATGTGTTTCACAGCTGGACATGGAGAGCTGTAATATACTGTGGGAGGAGGATGAGCTGCTGGAGTGCTCTGTGCTGAGACGAGCATTGCTGTGAGCACACTGGCTGCAGGAACCAGGTTTATCTAGCACATTATTGGCCTTGATGCTCTTGAGGTTCAGCCCTGGCATTCCTATCATGGGTTCTTTTTTTAATGCAAACATCAATAATGCATTGTAGTCTGTGGGTTTTTTTCTGGTTTCATCTTAAATTATTGCCTATTTAAAAGCATAGTTCTGTTCAAAAGATCCAAGTTAAATCCCCCCTTAGCAGATTTATACTTCAAAGAATATTGTTTGGTTACTGATGTGTCACACAGTGCAAACTCGATTCTCTAGTCATTTTGATCTGCCATGTGAATGAATGTGAGAATTTTGTCCTTAGCCTGTACCCTTTCACCTTATGATTGTGTTATGGTAGTGACATTAAAAGTGCAATGGTTGAGGCTGAAAGGTGTCGCTTTTATTAAAACCACAAATAACAATGTTTCTCAAATGGTGTCTCTGTAGGTGGATGGAGGTCTGCTTGGAGGAAGAGCTGCCCCCCACTACAGAGCTGGAGGAAGGCTTAAGAAATGGTGTTTACCTAGCCAAGCTTGCAAAGTTCTTTGCCCCTAACGTGGTGTCAGACAAAAAGATATATGATGTGGAGCAGGCACGCTATAAGGTAATAACTTTTTCTAGTTCTCTCACTGACAAGACAGAAAAAGGAAAAGTGATGTCTGTTTTCCAACTCTTAAATATACTGAGCATCGCTGATGTTCTGCACCTCTCCTGTAAGATTGTCAGGACTAGATGGAAGACACACAGCACTAGACCAGGATGACGTTAGAAATGTTTTACCCTTACAAAAACTGTTAGTGACACTTACTGTTTCTAAAGCTGAACAAATTACACTGCTGGCTCCAGGGAGAACATGAGCTTTACCATTTATACAATTATTCCTTGTTAGGAATAAGAGACAAAAGTAATTCAGGAATTAAACTTGATGACTAATCTAAATTTGATTCATCTTGTATGGAAAGACACTCATTTCATTAGATACTTGTGCTTATTTTATCGAAGTTAACACTGAGAAGCAAACCCAAGCTCCCAGTAATTAAGGTTTGCTTGCTGTTTGTGCCAGCTCTTCATTAACTCCAAGATCATCAATAATACAGAAATGTGTACATGCATATGAGCAATCCCATTACAGAGTGCATTGTTTCAACATGTAGAACAGGCAGAAAAAAATGAAATGGTCATTTTTAAGGTGTAATCACTGGCTGTTGTTCAAGAGTTGAGAAATTAAGCTGTTCTAGGTGTCGTATTGTTACAGAACCATGGTTAAGAATCCTGATTACATTTAAATGCTGCTTCTGAAAATCTCCAGAACTTCAGTCTGGGCTTCTTTTCCTCCTTTCCTCTGACTTTTTAATTCCTGCCTGCCTGGATTGTAGGGAGGGTCAGGTATACCGGTAAGTCTGATGAGTTTGTAAGAGCTCCTTATCCATTCTCCTTCATAGTAGCGCTGAGCAGTGTTAGTACTTCTGCATTTTGGAAGTAGTGGTTCCTAGTATTTGACAGCAAGCCTTTGCTCCCAAAGACTACTGAAAGACTGAACAAATGGCCACTTCAGTCAAAGCCCACTCAGCTGGGTACAAATCTGGCTTATCTTACTTAAAACAAGGCACTGCACAGCATGAGGATGTTGATGTATCGGGATGCCTTGTGAGCAGCAATGAGACTGTGACACTTTGGCCTCCAGGTTCAGACTGGCTTCATGTGACTTTTACCATCTTTTCCTTCTGTTTGCAATAGCGATCTGGCCTTCATTTTCGGCACACTGACAATACCGTGCAGTGGTTAAGAGCAATGGAGTCCATTGGTTTGCCTAAGGTAAGCCTTTAAATTTTAGCCAAGAAATCCGCTCAAGGCACTGACTCAATGAGATGCCCTTTAATCTGTTTGAGCATAAACAGTAACTCTACAGGGAAGGGGTTATTTGGGAAACAAATCTGAAGTGAAGGTAATGCTGAAAGCAGTGGGAGTGTCAGTTACGTGTTACTGCTGCTAGTGTGCATGGGCTGAGGCTACTGCAGATGAGTGCAATGTGTAGAAATTCTCAGAATGCTTCTCCTGTGGGAAGATAAGTAGAATTGTTAGCAGGGGTTTAGCTAGACCTTACTGTAGTACAGTCCTTGTGGGGGCCTGAGAGGAATATGGTTTAAAACAGAAAAGTTAAATCTTTGCTTTCTTTAGGTCTCTGCCTCTCATTGTGTCTCTTGCTGCTTCTTCTTCGTAATGTATCTCCCAGTTTCTCTGCCTCTACCCTTTTTTCAGACTGTCTTCGTACACTTCTGTGCACCTATGCAGCTATGCTGCTCCTCTTCTTCAGCCAGCTGCTTTATTGGATCACCTCTTGTATTTGTCTTTTCTTTCTTGTGAGTCTTCACTTGTCATCTCCCCTTCTGCTGCTGTTTCTGGGCATCAGTGAGTCTTTTTCAGGTGAAAATTCTTTAAGAAAGGGCAGTGTGGAAACACCTACCCTGATTGTTTGGACATTTTGGCACCTGCACAGCTAGGGGCAAGTAATCCCTCAACCAGGCTGCCCAGCAGCCTTCTTGGGGCTCCTAGCCTATGGCAAGTCACAGCAGGGAAGCTCAGGCAGCTGCCAGAAGGGTTGTAGGGACTACTGGCCAGTGACTGCAGGCAAACCCACTGCAGGTGCCCATAAGCAGAAAAGGGCATCCATGACTTCCAGCAGAAATGCTGCAGAGATGGGGAAGGTCCTGCCTTTCCCAGGTCGGGCTTTTTTCTAGTGTAACTTGAGTGATCCATTCAGATGGCTGATTTCCATCCTGCCATCTCTCCTCTGAAACACTTTGCTTCTGTTGCAGAAGGTGGTCATGGCCAAATGCTTTCCTTATTCTCCCTCCCAGAGCTATTGTGAGTGAATGATGAAGAGGGCACTGTACTACTGACTTACTCAGTCTTGTCTCATTAACTGTGGGACAGCACAGCCCCAATTTCCCAGCCTGGGCTGGAAGCGCACTGCCAACTCTCACGGTTAACTAAGTCTTTTTTGTCTTTTTTTTCTTTTTTTTTTTTTTATGTGAAACAGTGTTCAGTGACTGGGACCAAGGCCAGGAACAAATTAGTGGTAGAACCAGAATTGGAACTTATGATGTGACTTTTTGGCAAAATTGCTTAATATTCCTCTGTTCCTCTCTGAATATCTTTCTCTGTGTGTGATGTATTCACAAAGTTAGGGGTACTAGCAATTAGAATTTTGAGGTTTTAAACCATTCTTGATAAGCTTGGTTTGCAAGGAGGTGCTGCAAATTGTAGCTGCATCCCAGGTTTTGGGTGTCTGTAGGAGGATAAGCCCTACTGCTTGCCCTACTACTGGAACTTCTGCCAAAGGACCTTCTCTAAAAATCTTGCTGAAATTCTGCCTGCTTATCTTTCTGCTAGGCCCCCCCCCCCGCTCTGCCCCTATTTTTTTTTAATGCTTTATTGAATTCTTGCTTATGAAAACAACTGGTAAAGTTAAAATAACATCAGAAGGGACTGATTCACAGATGTATAGAAGTAATAGCTGAAATTCTGTAAGTTTAAGGTATAGTCCTGCAGAGAGCTCTTTTTAGCTACTTTTCTGCTCAGCAATATGTCTTCTTTAACTGTATGCTCTTTGTTTTTTAGATCTTTTATCCAGAGACTACGGATGTCTACGATAGGAAAAACATCCCTAGGATGATATATTGCATTCACGCTCTAAGGTAACTAGTGAAGGGAGTAAAAGTTAAAATAATTGCCATATCTAGGAGTGTAGGTCACGAAATGGCTTTAGGGCAACCAGTATATCAAAATCTGACAGAATTTACGTGTTCATTGATTTAAAATTGGAAACAAAAAGTCCAATTTTTTCAGGACTATTGCCCAAATTATTTTAAAAATAAAAATTAAAGACAACTGAATTTAGTGCAGACATTCCTCTCTCAATGAGCACACTCTCACAAAGTTCACATGTGATTTCAAAACACATACTGCAGTAGAAACCAAATAAAAAATTTTATGGGGCAGACAAGCTGATCAGAGTGAAAATGATGGCGAACTGACATCTTACTCTCCCAAAATGGAGCAAATAACTATTGTATTACGATGTCATCAGTGTAAAAATTAACATTTTCCAAGATTTTAAAGTTCTGAGCAACTTGATTTAGAATGTAAATTCAGGAGGGCTTTGACCACACCATTGAAGGTAGAGTTTAGTTTATCTAATTGGTTTTATATGTCCTGCCTCAAAGGTTTTCTTGATGTTTAGCCAGAGTGATGAACATTTGCCTCGTGCTGTCCTGGTGTGAGGGGCAGGGGTGTCAGCAGACAGCTCTTCCCTCTTGTGCCTCTCCTAGCTCATTTCCTGCACATGGAGACCTTTTCCTTTCATTAACTTTCTTGCAACTAGTCTTGCAGAGAACATAATTACCTTTCACCCCAAACACTCTTCTGTGTTCCTAATGGTGTTGTTCAAAGGCACATCAACCTCTCTAAGGCTATAGGTCAGAAACTATTCAATACATGCTGTAACTGAAACTTTCTAAGGTCTAATTCTTGAAATGATGTGGCTATTCTTGCACTCTGTGTGTACTCACTGCAAATAAATAGGTCATACCTATGTGCCATCTTAAGGCATATCAAGGATAAGAGGGTTATGAGGGGCAGTCAACATGGCTTTACCAAGGGGAAGTCATGCTTGACCAATCTCGTAGCCTTTTATGAGGAAATAACACGGTGGATGGATGATGGCAGAGCGGTGGATGTGGTCTACCTTGACTTCAGCAAAGCGTTTGACACAGTCTCCCACAGCATCCTTGCAGCTAAATTGAGGAAGTGTGGTCTGGGTAGTGAGGTGGACTGTGAACTGGCTGAAGGAGAGAAGCCAGAGAGTTGTAGTCTATGGGGCGGAGTCTAGTTGGAGGCCTGTATCTAGTGGAGTGCCTCAAGGGTCGGTACTGGGACCAGTATTATTTAATATATTCATCAATGATTTAGATGAGGGAATTGAGTGTACTATCAGCAAGTTTGCTGATGACACTAAGCTGGGAGGAGTGGCCGACACGCCAGAAGGCTGTGCTGCCATCCAGTGAGACCTGGACAGGCTGGAGAGTTGGGCGGGGAATAACTTGAAGAAATATAACAAGGGAAAGTGTAGAGTCCTGCATCTGGGCAGGAACAACCCCAGGTTCCAGTATAGGCTGGGGAACGACCTGTTAGAGAGCAGTGTAGGGGAGAGGGACCTGGGAGTCCTGGTGGACGACAGGGTGACCATGAGCGGACACTGTGCCCTTGTGGCCAAGAAGGCCAATGGCGTCCTGGGGTGTATTAGAAGGGGGGTGGTTAGTAGGTCGAGAGAGGTCCTCCTTCCCCTCTACTCTGCCCTGGTGAGACCTCATCTGGAATATTGTGTCCAGTTCTGGGCCCCTCAGTTTAAGAAGGACAGGGACCTGCTGGAGAGAGTCCAGCGCAGGGCAACTAAGATGATTAAGGGAGTGGAGCATCTCCCTTATGAGGAAAGACTGAGGGAGCTGGGTCTCTATAGTTTGGAGAAGAGGAGACTGAGGGGTGACCTTATTAGTGTATATAAATATATAAAGGGGGAGTGTCACGAGGATGGAGCCAGGCTCTTCTCAGTGGCAAACAATGATAGGACAAGGGGAAATGGGTACAAACTGGAACACAAGAGGTTCCACTTAAACTTGAGAAGAAACTTCTTCTCAGTGAGGGTGACAGAACACTGGAACAGGCTGCCCAGGGAGGTTGTGGAGTCTCCTTCTCTGGAGACATTCAAAACCCGCCTGGACACGTTCCTGTGTAACCTTATCTAGGTGTTCCTGCTCCGGCAGGGGGATTGGACTAGATGATCTTTTGAGGTCCCTTCCAATCTCTAACATACTGTGATACTGTGGTACCACCATCTTATTTCTTTCAAATGCTATGTGTTAGGAGTTGACAGTCTTGGTTCTGTTGTGGTGTTTGCTATTGGGCTGGGTTGCTGGTTTGGGGTGGGGGGAGGGTTTGGTCATATTTGCAAGTGTTGCTGCTTGAAATTCTTATGCCTGGTGTAATTCTAACTATAGAGTATCACCAGGACAATTTGAGGGTAGCTCTCACCTAAAATTTGATAGTGCAATCTGTTCTGTCAGCGGGTGTCTCGTATAAGCTTAAAGTGATTTATTGAATTAGATGTATGGGCCTCTGATGTTAACCAGCTCAGGTGACATGGTTTGCTGAGTGCCCCTCCAGCCATGTTATGGACTGACTTGAATTTTTTGCAGGAGGTGGAAGAACACAATGAGGTTTTCCAATATTTGCTCCCTCATGTATGGAGGAACACTTCATCAACTGTGCATTTGAATGCTGCATGAACAATAAACCCATCAATTAAATACCTTCATAAGTTCTGCCTAGTCTTTGCAACAGCAATAACTCTTTTCATTTTGAGCCGAATTTTGCAATAGGTTGACCTTTTCAGAAGTTTTCCTTTCGTGATCTTGACAGGCCCCAGCACTTATGCCAACATCAGAATTAGTCTGTATTGTCTTAGCTTTCACTTCCACATTTGTCTTGTTTAAATTACTTTTCCTTGCTGTGTATCAACGCAAAGCTATAACTCTGCACTTACAAGATAATATTTTAGAAACAGACTTACAGGCAGGATGAAGAATTGAAGAAACAATTCTTGAGCTTCATTTATTTCTATGTTTTTTCCTAAAATGTGTAGGTCCTTCACTTTCAAATCAGTTCTCTCCAGCCTTTCAAATTAAACTCCTCTGCTAGTATTAAATGGCACACAGCCTACATTGAAAGCAGTCTGGCAAACAGAATTAAGGGCAGGCCATTGGCTTGGCTAGCGACATTCCCAGTTGTACTGGCATCAGAGGAACACTGAACAGTAGAACTGATTCTGTTCCTCTTCTGCAGCTGGCATCTGTTCCCCCAGCTTCAACATCATGCACCCTACCCGCTTTACTCTCTGGGTTTGTTAGGGAATCCTCTTGCAGGGAGTCACCAACAGTCCACTGACCCTGGAAAAGTGCATATCCCTGCTTTTCTCAGGGTCCAGCACCACAGCATCCAGAAACAGCAATTTTAGTCAGGCTTTTCACCTTTGCAGCTGTAGCATATATACATGACCACTGTATGAAGAATCACCATTGGGTTGGAAAGCTAAATTCTAATGCATCTTGGAGCACATGCTCAAATTTCAAAGGCTTATAACTTAGGAAAATTGAACACTTTCTCAGAGGTGAGGGGTTGACCTACTTATTCTTTTCTTAGTTGTTACTAAGTCATTACTCTGAAGCAACATGATTCTTGAGCTTTCTAACAAAACTATGTAAATTTAACACAGGATATTTTCTTGTTCTTGTTCTTGGAAATCCTGGAGCCATCTTTAGTTCAGATTTTTCCTGCTTGAGTTCATTTATACACAGTTAGTGTGCATAACTAAAGTGCTTAAAATTAATAAGATTATTTTTAATTTCTCCTTTAAGAAGAATGAAATAGCCTTAACTGGATGTAGTAGGAGAAAAAATCGCCATCATTCCAAAAGGTCTATTTGACACCTGAAATGTTAACATTTCACAGGGAAGTTTCTGGTTATTTGGGGTCTGATGATCTTTGAGCTGCTTGAGCGCATGAAGAGAGAAAATTACTCTAAGCAAGATGGTTTAAATATATTTTTTAGGATATGTCCTGGTTGAGGTCTGAAATGAAGACCATTGCACCAACTGTATGTGGAACAACTTGCACTGTCAAATACAGCACTACTCTGTCCAGGAAGGAATGACGTAGCAAACAATTTCTAGATTCCTGTTGAATATAATTACCCTCTTGCTTTTTTCCTGTTGAAATCTCAGTACTTAAAGCCCATGAAAAATACAAAGGCATAGGTCTCATTTCTTGCACCATTTTTCTTGTGAAAGCCGATTTGGATTTGTTCCTGGACTAAATGAGGTTAAGAGCTGCTTCTCTTAAATTAAGATGCTGAGAGTGATTCATGTTAATAAATAGCAGTGCTTCTGCGACGTTGTTTTTTCCCCTTCCCCTGAAAAACTTAGTTGTCAAATGACAAATCTGCTTGCAAAGGCAAGTAGATCACTGCTACCTCCTGGACAAACTATCCCTTTGAAGCTGGACAGCTTCAAAACATTGTTTTCAAATAAGCACTAGAAAAACACACACATTTTTTTAAAGAAAAAAAGGCACACTATTTTCAGATCTGTTTTTTATGGCATGTTATATATGAGCTAACCATAAAACAAGACCCATGAACCTCTGCCTGGTATGAATGGCAGCTCTGTGTGGGTGAGCAAGAGGAACTTCACCTGGGGACTTCCTTTTCCCATTTGTTTCTCCCTTGCTCCTGAAGCCTCATATCCAGCTTTCTTAACGCCAAGATCCCCTGCTTTTGATTTTATGTGGGTTCCCTGAGGTTCAAGTTACACTATAAAAGCACTAAGCAAGCTGTTTCAAGTGAAATTATAACCTAATACAGAATAGAAGCGTCTTGGTGCTCCCTGCAGGACTCGAAGTACATTTTCAGCACCACCTGGTGGTTAATGAATTTATCCAAGAAAGGGAGTGTCGAAGTATGGAGCGTGGTTCAGTACCCTCCAGGAAGGGCTGAGCAGCAAAAGTATTAGTCTTGGATGTTCATACCACATTTTTTAGCTTTATCCTTGTGCTGCTGCTGGTCTCCATAACTGTTTGTATAACACCCTTCAGCTTCATACCCACCCAGTCCTGCAGCCAGGGCTGTTCCCCTGTCGCAAGCTTAAAGTAAAATCTCTATCAAAGCCCACAAGGGAATACTGGTACGTAGATAAGGGTAATGGAAGAACGTGATCCTTTCGTTATTATAGTCATGGTATAGAAAACTTGCATTTAAGACTGCTTTGAAAGCAGTGATTTGCAGGGGCTGCAGCAGTCAAAAGTGTTGACCTACATGAGAAGTGCTGTTGTGTCCATCCAGGTTGTGACAGAGCAGAGCAGCAGTGGTATCATGGAAGATGAACTGTTGATTCTGTTTGCTCTGAAATAAATGTGACAGCTACAAATACTTGCTTTGAAGACTCATCCTGTGATTTGCTAATAGCAAAAAAACCCAAACAATAAAACACAACAGGGAAGAGTACCCCTCTAGAAACAAAACCCCTAATCTGCAATACACAGTTGCAGTGTATGAAGTTGTGGTGAGGTAATTCAAATAAGTGGTGCAAAATAATCCTTGTGGAGGAATGCATTATCTAAGTCTGTTTTTTTTAATCTACTTTTTTGATCACAGCTTGCAAAACGGACTTGTTGATCTTCAGTAGAAATTATATATATATATATTTGATAAACTATAGAAACACCAATCTTTCACGAGTGAATGCATACCTTTGGAAGACACTGAGAAAATATGCATGTACTCATATTCTTCTCCCTTTCTCCCTTTCTCCCTTTCTCCCTTTCTCCCTTTCTCCCTTTCTCCCTTTCTCCCTTTCTCCCTTTCTCTCTTTCTCTCTTTCTCTCTTTCTCTCTTTCTCTCTTTCTCTCTTTCTTTCTCCCTTTCTCCCTTTCTCCCTTTCTCCCTTTCTCCCTTTCTCCCTTTCTCCCTTTCTCCCTTTCTCCCTTTCTCCCTTTCTCCCTTTCTCCCTTTCTCCCTTTCTCCCTTTCTCCCTTTCTCCCTTTCTCCCTTTCTCCCTTTCTCCCTTTCTCATTTTTTTTTTCTTTTTCTATTTCAGATAGCACCCTAGAGCTCTAGGAATGAGTATATATGGTTTTGCATGCTATATTGAAACAAAAATATTACTTCATGGATATCCCTTTAAATTGAGATTTCTTTGTTTTCCAAAAAGATAAATAGTTAATCACACAAATATATTTGAGATAGGCTCAGATGGACTTAGAGGTCCTTGTTCCTCTACATTTAGTAAGAAGGGTATCGGTGATACGCGTGTCTTCAGATATTAATTACAGGGAAGACACAACACAAGTCAGACAGTACATAGATCCAAAGCTATAAGCTGTACTAAAGTGCATTCACACCTTGATTTCCCCCTTCCCCCCCAGTGTGGGCTTTTGAAATTTTTTAACTGTCCTCCCTTAAGTTTTCCTACTTGTTTACACATCCCCTGTCATCTGATATATGCTGACAGTGCCTCTCTCAGGGATGCTTCTTTGAAATGTCAAGTAAAACCAGACTTCTCTTTCTGTAAAATTTGAAAATACAGAATAAAGAAAACTGCAGGGTTAATTTATTCCATATTGGCCCATGAAATTCAAGGGTTAAAGGACACGATTCATAAAAACACTTCTGTGCAGAAAATGGACATCTCAAGTACATGCAGGATTTTACATTTTAAATTTCTTCTTTGCAGTTTATATCTGTTCAAACTAGGATTAGCACCACAAATCCAGGACCTACTGGGGAAAGTAGACTTCACAGGTAATAAACTGATTATCTGATCATATGTTAGATGGTTTTATCACCCAGTAAATCTGCTAACTTTGTACGTATTTTCTATTACGGTCTTTCTCCTCCCACAAGGTTGTTATGAACACATTCTAATAAAGTACGGGGGAGGCTGCTATTTTTAATGGATGTCAGACTGGGAAGGAGGGAAGGGAGTGAATTTGCATGGAATACTTGTCATGTCTTAGATTCCATCAAAATGGGGAGGAAAAACTGCTAAGAAGCCCTGACCACACACACTTTCAAAAACATTGCACCCGTATTTATAGGTACAGTGATTCATAAAGGAGTTGTTCAGCTTTTCTACTAATAATATTAATTTTTTTTTAATGTAAACAGAGGAAGAAATCAGCAACATGCGAAAGGAGCTAGAGAAGTATGGCATACAGATGCCATCTTTCAGTAAAATTGGTGGGATTCTGGCCAGTGAATTATCAGTGGATGAAGCTGCATGTAAGTGTGGCTTTTGTTCCGTTTTCTACTGGGTAATTTGACAGAATGCTAACAAAATATTGTCTGTGGTTTAATTCACCATGTTTGCACTCCTTAATAAATAGCAGGAAAAGCACACAAATTTTCACTGGTTACCACTCTGCATCATTGTTGCAAGACCTCTTGCAAGTTTTCAGTCTGCATTCAGTCTGCAGGAGCATCTCCCTTGAACCATAGGAGGTGCTACCAGAAATAAAGATTTCTTACCATTTTTTTTTTTTTTTTTTGCATGAGTTTAATATTTTGGTAGCAGGTGCTCCTCCAGAATGATGACTCAATCTCTGCGTGTGCCCCTGCACTGTAGAGGGTTTAGTGGAGATGGCCACAGGAATGACGTGTCTCCTTTGTGCCTCCTTCATGTGTTGGGTTTTTGCAGGAGCCTTGCAGGCTTTCCTCAAACACATCAGGTTGCTTTGTTGGGACAGCAACCTGAGACATTTAAATAAGCTTTTCCTTTTTAGGGAGATTTATAAACAGTTATGGTCCTTTTGAGTCTGATTTGAATAGCCTCCACTCAAAAACATATTTTAATGTTTTTTTGTTGCCCAAGCTTATCCATCGTAGTACATCTGTTATTTCTCCTTTGGGTTTTTTTTATTATTTGGGGGGGGGTGTTGGATTTTTTGAGGGTTTTTTGTTTTGTTTTGTTTTGGTGGTTTTGGATTTTTGTGGAATGAAGTGACATATTAGAAAAAAAAACAAATCAAAACAAATAAAAAATACAACCACAAAACAAAAATAAAAAATTGCTTGAACTTAAATGACATGAAACAAAGTGTGCTCACTTCAGTCCACATTTGAGCTCTGGTTATTTTGCTGAAAATCCTAGCCTTTTTCAGACAGCTGTTCTGAAGAACAGAAGGGATGGCTTGAGTATGATTAATGGCACAGTGGATCACTGATACAACCCAGTAACAGTACTGCAGACTGTGCATGGGGAGGCGGGGGGAATAAAACTTGCATTATAATTAAGTTCCACTGAAAGTTGTTAAACCTTGCAAAGTGGAATCATTGAAACAAGCTGATTTATGATGTTACTTACTGTGCTGAAATTTCCAGACCTTAACTTAAAACACACTTTCTCACATTGATTTGCATTGCCTGTGTTGTATATTTTGGAAACTGCTATAGCTCAGTATATGTATGCTTCTGTAAAGCTAGCTCTTAAAACACTACCTTTGGAAGTGAGGGTAGTTTGTCTCTTGTTTTTAGCAAATTTTCAGAGATACAGTGACTACCAAGCACTTTTCCAGGGAGCTGCTTTCCTTCTCTGAAGATGAAAGGGCCGCAACTTCCTTCTTTGAAAGCTTATTATAGAATGCGTAGGATTTCCTTTAACTTCTGAAGTGTTTTCAGTTTCCATAGAAAAGCAGGGTTTCCTGATGCTGTTTCTGTCCCTTTGGGCAAGGGGTGTGCTGTAGATAACAGGCACTGCCCGAGCACAGGAAACATCTGCTTTGGAAACCCTCAAGCGCTAGTGAGGTTGAATGTGGAGGTCCTACTGGAAGAAAGGGTCTACCACTCTGCTTCTGAAATGAAATAAGCAAAAGGAGATATGAAATGAAACCACTGATTACTCATGCTATGCTGTCAGCAATAGCAGAAATCAGAGTGCAAAAAGTAGGCTTAAGCGCTTTCAAAGCAAGCTGATTTGTAACTCTCGCCATTATCCCATCCCTGCAGGCTACTTATTCAAGTCCAATCAGGCTTCTCACAGCTTCTCTTGGTAGACGGGTTCACAACATTCACCAATACCTGTTCATATCTTTCCTAATCTTGAAGCTGTCTTTTGACTACTTTTTGCCAGCTCCACTTACATCAGTAAGGCCTCTTCTACGACGTGGAAGTGATTATATCCTTCCTATGTGTTTTATTATATGAGGATGTAGGGGTGATATGTGTGTCTAAGAATGGTAGTTGTTTTAGCCCCTTGAAGTTGACCTGGATCTTCATAGAATCACAGAATACTCCAAGCTGAAAGGAACCCATAAGGATCATTGAGTCCAATTTCCCTGCTCCTTGAGGCACAACCTAAAACTGAAACATATGACTCAGAGCATTGTTCAGATACTCCTTGAACTCTGACAGGTTTGACACTGTGACCACCTCCCTGGGGAGTCTGTTCCAGCAACCAACCACCCCCTCAGTAAAGAACCTCTTCCTAATGTCCAGTCTGAACTTCCTCTGTTTGTAAAGTTCAATGTCAAAGGAACCAGTGCATGTGTCTCTGGTTGTTTGTCTTCCGCTGTGCCAGCTGCTTATGTTTTCCATGTGATGCTGTGGTAAACTGAGATAGAGCAAAATCATTTTAGACCAACTTTATAGCATGAATTTAGTGATAAGCAATGGATTATACACCAACAGCTAGGCAAGTCGTCCAGTAACTGCCTTCTATGATAATGTATAGCTTGACTTCATGTTTTTTCATGTTTAAGGGAAACATTAGGAATGGGGTGTTGAAGGGGAATATGAAATTTTTTAATATGTATTAAACACTCAATTCAAATAAATCAGAAGAAGCAGTGACAGTTTTGAATGTGTTTTACTTCCTGAAATTTAGGATTGTGCTTTTCATTTCAGTGCATGCAGCAGTAATAGCAATTAACGAAGCTATTGAGAAGGGAATAGCTGAGCAAACCATTGTAACTCTGAGGAACCCAAATGCAATGTTGTTAAATGTGGATGAAGAACTTGCACAAGACTATCAGAATGAACTCTTTGAAGCTAAAAGAAGAAAGGGATCAAATGCAAGACTTAAGGTAGTGGTATTTTATTTTCACTTCAAGTATACATGTTCCTTCATGTTGCTTGTCATTTTGTAGTACTACTGTTCTAAAAATTAACTTAATCGTAATAGAGCAATTATGAAAAAAAACTTTTAAATGAAAAAAGATAAATAATATTAATGCAACAAGCTGGCAGCCAGTTTTTTAAGACTATGATTGGTATGAGTAGGATGTAGCTTATCTTCAACCAAAGTAAAAAATACTGGAAGACTAAAACCAAAAAGGACTGGTTTTCCTCTATTGGCTGCTTTAGAAGTAAAATAAATAAAAACAAAACAAAACAAAAATCTGCTTAAAAAGTTGCAAAAACAATTATATCTTTTTTGAGTGTGAAGTATAACCTCTGCCACAGATCTTTAATGTGAAATTATCTGCTTTGTTTCTTACTTGAGAGATAATGCTTTCTATAGTTGAAAAATGCTACACTATATTTATGTGGCTATTTTACAGGAAGCAAAAAAACAATGCTTTAAATTCTGCTCAGCAAGTTACCACGAAGTGCTAATTTGTTTCATTCCTGTGGCTGACAAATTCCTTTACAAATACATGCAGCAAACATTTCAGCTGATAGAGTTTTAATGGCTCCTGCTAACAGCTTTTCTCTCTGTAAAGTTTTTGCCTGTACTAGCACCAGTTTTGTTTTCTTAGAATGGCACAATCTGTGAAGAAGAGAGAGATGTTTACGAGGAGCTGCTGACACAAGCTGAGATTCAAGGCAATATCAATAAGATAAACAGTAAGCTGTTCTGGATCACAGAAGTGTGCACATAACTTGGGATCTCCCAGCTTCCAGCTGAATGTGACCTTAATCCATGTGAACAAACAAAATATTTCTGTGGAATATTATAAAATACGCAGAAGTAGCTTATGTCTGTCTACAACAGTGTTTTCTTGCTGCTCCTTCTTTACTGATCTTTTGGGGGACTAATGGTCTGGGTTTCTGGGTTTTGCTGTAAGAAGTCCTCAGTTCACACTGAAATCGTTCATTGCCTGCCCTGTTTCCTTACATTTGAGTTCCTTTTGTGTGCAGAATACTGTAAATTTTGACCCCCTTTTCTATATAGAGCCAAAATTATTTCGTAACCTTCCAGTAAGGTGTGGTTGAAGCCCTCATAGACAAGCTTGCACAGAGCCAGAGACTCCCTTTGCAGGATTAGTCTTGAAATAGATAATCCTCTGCTGCATAAAGATTGCCACTCTAGCTGGCTTTTACGTAAAGTGAGATGCTGACAGCAATGAAATTTCATTTTTCACGAAAGCATATTTGCTGTTTATAAGCATTGTTTTCATTTCAGTTCACATAGCTTTAGTCCAAGTGAATGAGGCTATTGACCAGCAAGATGAAGTGGCACTGATGGCAGGTTTGAACCGTCCTGCTCTGAGCCTACTTGAAGTTCTGCCACAAAATTCCTCATGGTACCTAATGCAATTGTGCAGTTCTAAAGAACAGAAAATGCAGGTAATGAAATGGAATAATACTACACATCAGCTTGCTTTTTTTTTTTTTTTTCTTAGCAGATTTTAATCCAGAGAAAGATTACCTTTACTCTGCCTTCAGCATCACTTATAAAACAGCTTTATAGAAGTTTTTGAATAACTGATGTACTAATCAACACTGAAGTAGCTGCATTTGCTCTGAAGAGCATGATGCCTTTTTAAGTAGTTACTAAGATATAAGAAGAAAATGTATAGCACGCAGCCCCTAATACTATGTTTGATTTGAAAATGAGTTAAACTTGAGTACATCCAAAGGCGATATTGACTCACTAATGGCAAATGAAAGAATTGGTGTTAAGGAGATTTTAATGGGTTTTAAGGAGTAAAAACATTATTCTGAGCAAGATGAAAATCACAGGAAAAGACTAATGCTGTATTTACTATGTGTTTGATGCACAGGGGATAGTACAATCAAATCCCAGTGTCCCATCAAGGGATTTTATCCCTTATCTTCCATCAAACTTCAAAGTGCAATTAAATTTTATTTTTTTTTCTGATCTGTTAGATAGCAGGGGTTCCAAATATGCTCGACAAAAGTGAAATTCAGAATGAAGTTAGTGTTGCCAATGCGGAAGCTGAGGCTCACAAGCTTAGTGAGTAACTGTTTTAATACTGAATTTTTATCATCACCACTTAATTACGCTAATCTGATTAACTGAATCCACCATTTCTGCATAAAACAACGTTTCTCAAACAGAAGAAATGTGTTGCATTTTATTTTTGAAACTGTTCTCAGTGTCACGATTTCCAAGCCATCAATCTGTGCCACATTGGATATACTCTTATCTGAGGTAGCTAACAATTTTTTCTTTGAATAACTTGAGCCACTGGTAAACACATTGGCTAAAACTGAAGACAATGGACAGCTTGATGGCTTGAACAAATATTTACCAGTGTAATCCTCATTTGGGAGTGATGAACATCCTTGTAGAATTAAAATAGAATGACCACATGGAAGAATATTTTGCAATCACGTCAGAGTAAAACTTTTCTCAGTTTTAGACACACTTATCTGTCTAAACTGTTCTTACCCTGCTAAGAATGTCACAAGACAAGTTATAGTTTCTAAAGAAAATATAGTTAAAGGGGATCTAAATTTGCAGTGCATGTATTGCTGCTTTTGACTGGAATCTTCTTTGCTAGGAAGTTCAGCTTTCATTAAACTGCTACATCTGGGCATGGCTTAGTGGCTGTTTTGTTTCTGGTGGTATTTCCAGTGCTTTCAAACCAAGCTGATTGCTTTTGTAATGTGACTGAAAGGCTGTCCTGTGAAGTCAATATAAGCCAGAAGAGAAGTTTGACTTGTTACGTCAAATGTTAGCCTATTTTACATTGTTTAGACATGGCGAGCAGTACTTTTTCTAGAAGAATCGCTCCTTGGTAAAGGAAATGAGAAGGGAGAATGCGATGTACGAAAATCAGTAACAGTGATCTGGAGACCAACATATTTCTTATGTTTGGTTTGAAAAGGAAAAAACAGTGGGTTTTGTTATTGGAATGTGAACAATGTAAACTGTATTTTGCAAATTGCATGCTCGATTCCTGCATTAGAAATCATTAGCTTGGTTATTCACTGAAGAGCTTGTCTAGTCAATTTGTGGACTCTGACTCTTTTTCTGTTTGCATTTTTCTCTCAAAAAAGCATGCACACTGTAGCTTTGAGTGCTTTTTCCTTTTCGTAACCTCAGGAAAAGCCAACAGTGAGGACCTTCAAAAGCAACGTGGCCCTATATGACCAAGGGGCTTGTTTAGGTGGGCCTGGTTGCATAAAAAGGTTTTCAACATTTTTGTGTTGTATAATAAGATCTGAGTGTTGCTGCATACATGAACTGTGGATAGTGTCTTCTGTACAAGCAGTCTTGTACAGACTTAAGCAGTCAGTAGTGACTGAAAACATTCCCTGGATGATAGTGTACAGAAAAGCCATAAGATAAGGGAGGTGACGGAAATTACACTTATAATTGTTATTCTTTACCACATACGGTCTAACCTTCGAGGTTGATTCCCTCTGTGCAAGACCAGAGCAGTCCCTTGTACAATGTGTTCCTGGGTGTGTCCTGGCCTGGGTTTCTTCAAAGTTGACTCTAGGTGTGCAATTACAGTGGCTATGCCTAAGCTAAGGACTTTTGTAAGGTTTCTGCAGTTGCCCAACTGGAAAGTGGTTTTTGGTGTTTTTCTGCTAGGTTCAAACATCTGCTGAAGTCCATTCAGCAAAAAGCAAACCAGGTGAATTATTCAGGTGCTGAAAAGAGTAGCGCTTGTACTCCCTTGTGGTGGTCTGTTTTATTTTAAATCTGAGTTGTAGAGAAGGGGAAACTTCCCAGATGGTAGTGGTTGTGAGGGCTGATCTGCCATGCTGGTAGACAAGCAAAGAAGAGATGGCATGAAGTCCTAGAAGCCATAGCATGTGGTTTTCCCTTCATTCAGCTACTGAAATTCTCAAACCCCCAACATGTGGCTTATTTCAACCGGGCTTCCTGAAATGGACAACAGAATGTCTTTGTTACAGTACAGGTTTGTTCTAGCTAGCTGAGTTAGGTCCTGGTGAAAAGAGGATTCGAGGGAGGAACGCAGTGCAGAAGGAAAGGGGCATTAAGTGGTGAAGCAAGACTGGGGCACTGGAGCTGACATACCCAGCAGTACCTGCCACATGCAAACTCAGGAGGGATGTTAGGGCTTTCTGTGTGCTAGGATGGGGTCAGCTCTTTGTTTTGGGTTAAAGGTAGAATAAGCAGCCACTGATGTCTAAAAGTCCAGAAACTTCAAAGTCCTCCAGTCAATTATTTGCTGCATACCTTTTAACAGACACTGGTTTTGGGACGTTCAGCAGTTTTATCTTGAAGAATCTCACACAAGTATGTTTGGTTTTTCTCTGATGACAGCAAACTATATTCTTTGGAATAACCTAATTGTCATCTACATGGCATAAAGAACAAATAGTATATGAAAATTAATAGGCTTTTCTTTCCCCGCTGTTCTCTAGAACTTATAGCAGTTGACAATATCAATACTGCAATTCGTAACTGTGATCCTAGTAAAACACTGGTTGCATTGATGAAACCGGAGGCGCAGCTGCCTGTTGTTCACTCATTTGCTGCTGTTTTCTATCAGACTGAGCTGTTCAACCTCCAACAACAGAATGCTGTGGTAAGAGTGAAAAGTTTGAGCTGCTTGCTGATGTTATGTAGTCAAACCATGAAAAAGCACAAACATAGCATGTTGTTGTGTAAAATCAAACTTGATTCTATTGCCATAGTGTTACATATTGCATGAATGGTTTTGGTTGAATAGGCAATATTGAATCACAAAATCCATTTTTTGACACTTTGCTCTGGCTGAGCTCTTGTGTTGCAACAAATCAACTGATAATTTTTTTAATTATTGCATGCCCTTAATGAGGACCATCCCTGTTTTGTTATACAGTATTTATTGTAAATACACTATATCGTGTAGAAAAGTAATCCTCTGCAATGAGAGTAAGACCAAAATAGATGGGACTGTGGCCCAAAGGAAGGAAAGTCTGAAGAAATGTGTAGCAAACTCAGTAAGGTTTGCCACCAGTGCTGTGTTAACCTGACATGCCTGTGAGTAGGAAACTTGTCAGGCTTATTAAATCAAGTCCATCTCCTTGATGGTATCTAGACTGTGTAACTCAAATTTGTTGCACGGCTTACTTAGCTTCCTGACTGTGGTACATTATTGTCCTACAGAACTACCTGGCACATGATGAACTGTCTATTGCAGTAGAAATGTTGTCAGCTGTTGTGTTGCTAAACCAGGCCTTGGAAAATAAGGACCTCCTAATGATAAAGAATCATCTCAGAACCCCATGTATTGGCTTCAATAATCTGGAAGAGGAAAACTTTCAACGGTAAAGGCTCATTTTGTCTTGACTGGATGTCTGGTGACATGGTTTAGTGATGGACTTGTCAGTCCTGGGTCAACAGTTGGACTTGATGATCTTAAAGGTCTTTTCCAACATAGTTTATTTTATGATTCTATAACTTGGCAACTTCTGCAAAAGGATAAGTAAGCATTTTACTAGGTGGGCTGTCCTGTGTTGTGCTGTGAATGAAGCTGAAAGAGCTGCAAGATAAACAGCTGTATTATAAGCTAATAAGGCATCACATGACAATTGCTGAACTAGCTGTGTATCTGTAAATATAAGAAATTACACTCCCTCAGATGTTTGAGTGCAGAGGACTTGAAGTGCAGGGAAGATATCTTCCAAAAGCAAACGTTAAGATCCAACAAGAATTTTTGCAGACACTAAAACATGAACAAACTGTAGCTGGAAACTGTTAATCAGTAACCTCTCTGCAATACTGGAAGATGATCTTTGGAATGAGGTCATGTTTAATGCTTTAAGGTTCAGGAGGGCCCTTAAACCATGGCTGACTTGGATTTTGTGGTTTTGTTGGGGCTTTTTTGCTTGATAACTGCAAAGATCTTGAAAAAATTAGCACAGTCTTGCTTGCTAAAAATCTGAGTACACTGCTGTGGCACATGTGCATGTTTAACACTGAGTTATAACCTTCACTCAGCTGCCAGCTGCCTGCACTGCCACATGCCTGACTTGTCACAGCCATGTGCTGTTATCTCTCCACTCTTTTGTGTACTATCTGGCAACTATCAGGCAACACTGATTTCTGTGAGACATGAGCTCCCAGAGTGTGGGGGAGAGCATGGGGACATAGGACAGTTCTTGCCTCTCCATCACAGGTAGAGAAAACCTCCATGTGCTGCTGGAAGACATTACTGGGCAGAAGGGGCAGTAGTGGTCCTTAGGGGACAGGAAACTGAGAGTGACCCTTGCTTTGGTGACTTTGAGCAGGAAGGAGGGCAGTCAGGATAGGAATAAGAGGCCAGTGTTTTGGTTAGAGGGAGCAGAGTGCCATAAGATGAAGCAAAATTAATTTGCCACTTGGCTTCTGCTAATGTGAGGTGGTGCTTGTAAGAAAAGCAACATTACAAATACAATAAGCAGGCACCAGAAAGAAATAGGCCCCAAAGCGCCCAAGTGCAGCATTTCTGGCTGGTGTTAACTGTGACCTGATCTTTCAGAGTAAGCTGCCGGTCAATACAAATGAAGTACTAGGAATTAGTTGGACTAGAGAATAAAATTCTGATGTCATTATGTAAACGTACTGCCAACCATATGCTGAGTATTGCAGGAAGCTTTACACAATACCCAAAGGATTACAGCAGAGCTAGAAAAATTCAGTGAGGAGATGGTGTTCAATGGCTTTCTACCAGAAGTCATGAACTTGTTAAAAATGTGTCTCCTAGAAGTGAGAATTTAGGGGAAATATGACATGGGTCTGCAAAAGCATGTGTGCTGTGGGGCAGACTGATAAACATTGCTATATTCTTTTATAACTCTAGCTTTCGTTTTCTTTTGAGAATTGGAGCAGTAAAAGATTGGACACTATCAAATATCAAGGAACTGGCATCTCACAAAACACTTAAATAGTGGGACTCACCCCTCAAGGATATATAATATTTCACATTTGAGTAGATAAATTAGTGGAACACAGCATTGTTTGCAACTATTAAAGTAATAGGTAGCCTCCAGCTCACAAAGTCCTTAAACACAGACTGATGAATGCTAGAAGGGCAAATCGGAGCAGGGCATGGTTGTCTTCTGTGTTTTCTGGCAACCATTACTTGCTCAGGTTTCTGCTGGAAATAGAAGATGGGTACCTGATATGACATATTGTAGCAGTTTTATGCTTGATTCAGGAATATGAAAATAATTTAACATTAAGACTACTATGAAAGTTTCCAGATCATCTTGATCTATAATCCTTCTAAGAGTAGACACAGGCTACAGATCCCTTGCTTGGAGGACCTTGAGCTGTAGGGGAGAGAGGCATCATTTTTTTATACCCTTCCTCTGCCTGTAGTCCATCATCCTCCACATGGAGGGAGCATGGAGGTTGCAGGAGGTGCTGCTGCCTCATGCTGGGGCTGAAATTCTGTTTGCTTACTTTGTGTCAAGAAGCCAACCATAGTTTCTCTGTAGCACCATGCAGCAAAGTGTATGTCCAGCCTATGTATTACCATCATCCCCTGTTGCCAAGTTAAGTCCTCTGAAGTAGTGTCAGGGCCATTTTTTCAGATCCTGACAAGCATATGTTGAACTAGCAACGAAGCTTGCATGTGTGTGTAATTTCTGGCAAGAGATGAGAACGTCTGAAATTCATTCGTTGAAAAAAATACTAGGCACTAAATGATGGATGATACATCTGACTAATTCTTTATGGCAGTTTATCTTGTGTATGAAATACACTTATGTATTTTATATCTTCTTATAGTTACGCTGATACACTATTGTCTATTAAGTCAGAGGCTTCATCTCAAGGCCAAGACTATTTAAGCTGGAATGATATCCAGAACTGCATTGACATGGTTAATATTCAAATTAAAGAAGAAAATGAAAGTAAGTAATTTTGCCTCTACATCGCCCAGCTGGATGATATTCTCATCCGAGATACCCAAGTATCTGTGCTGAATGGCCTGGTTCAGATGCTCTTTGAGAGAGAAGAGTATTAAAACAGCTTTGAACACCTGTTGGGTTTTGAATGCCCTTGAAGTATTCCTAGTTATGTTTTAGCTGGCTGAAAGGTACTGTGGGGTGTCTGCCTTTTGCAGTGTCACAAACACCATGGTCCTGCCCACTTGGCAATATTGTTCAGTATTTGCAGTGGATGGCCTTGCTTTGTGGATTTTGCAGAAATTACAAAGAGAGTACTGGGGGATATGGGAAGAAATTACAGGCAGTGTCCTGTGGAAAAGGAGTTTTTTAATATTAAATTATTTCCAAGCTTTTTTTTTTTTTCTTTCAAAAGGCAGTTGGTGAAAAATTATTTAGTGCAATTATCTGTCCTGCTCTCCTAGGTAACTTGAGTTCCTATATGAGAGTAGCTTGTTATGCCTACTTTTCTAATATAAACGGATTTAGAGTTTATTTATGCCCAATTTGCTGAAGAAAGGAAAGGGAAGCTTTCAGTCTGTATGTCATTGTGGAGAAGCCTAGAGGGTAATTTAAGAGACTTCAAAAGGCTCAGGCTGTTTCCAGGTGGCACTAATGCACAGCACTTGTGTGCTTCCCATAGTGCCATCTGTGTTGTGCATGCTACTGTTTCATACTGGTAAAGGAAGCTTTATATTGCAGAAACACTAAAACTGGCTATGTAAAACTGTGTATTGCTTCCTAAATCTAGTTGTGGTGGACACTCATAGCTTGCTTGCAGCTTGTGTCCTTTGGCAGGGTGGGATGCTGAGCAGTTCATTTGACTGACATAATCACTTTCTTGTCTGAATTTCTGAAGTCACTTGGAATTGTAAAAGGCCTTAAGAAAGGTGTTCTTGCAAACAGTCTTTAGTACTAAATAAGCTGCACCTGGTTTCAGTGACACTAGCTGGGGATGGTTATTTGTGGCAGATAAGGGATGAAGAAGGGTGGCCTCTGTTCCAATAAGCAAGCCCTAAAGTTATTTGTCGACTGAAGTTCTGGGTGTCACTGGTTTGAACAATGAAGTGATTTCTCCTAAGGTCAACATATCAGGTTGGTTATTTAAGGTGAAATTAAAAGCAGTGAGGTTAAGTTGATATGTAATGCTGTAGCTGAGAGGTCAGCATGTATGTATTTGTCCAAATCAGGATTCCAAATAATCTGGTCTGAAATCACTTGAGAATAAGTCTTTCTGTGCTGAGCCAATATGTAGGCGAGCATATTTATATATGATGCCCAATGTTTCCTCAAGTTTTGTGTAGATACTCGTACCCTGAAAGTAGGGAAGTCAGTTTTCCTTCTTTTGGGAAGACTGAATTTGCTTTTTATGAAGAGGTAGATTCAGATAAATCAGTAACTGTGGCAGAAAGGGACACTACAAAACTTCACAGGAATATCTGAGTAAAAATTATTTTAAATCAACTGCTGTTGCTGCCTCTGCTTCTTGTTACTTGATTTTTCTGTTCTTCATGTTGCTGCTTTGTTTGTACCTACTACCGGACAAGCTGCATCTTTCTTTGATAACTACGTCTCTAATAACTTTTCCATTTCATAGGAATCATTGCAATTGGTCAGATTAATGAAGCAATTGACCAAGGAAATCCTGAGAAAACTCTAGAAACCCTGCTGTTGCCCACAGCCAAGCTGCAAGATGTGAGACCAGTAAATGCAAGGCATTACCAGGATGTTCTGCACCATGCCAAAGCACAGAAATGCAAGGTTAGAGCTCTGACTGCTGCTGTTCGTGAGAACTGAAATGCTAATTCCTTTCACTTACCTATGTATTCCTGTCCTGTTGCCCTGATGTTTAGATTATTTAGATGTTTCTAAATATACTAATGACAACAAACTACCACTAAGTAATTTCCACTATTATTCTGACTAGCAAAAAGGGATAAGTTCTCAAGGTATTAATACTAAGGCATATTCTATATATGTGTCACTACTGACTTGATGTAACCTTGCTTATTTTTAATTATACCAGGTTGCTGTAGCTATTATAAAATGTAGGCAGCAGTGGCCCTGATGTAGTTATGAATTTGTGCAAGGATCTAGTTACTAGACTGTGTCAGGCAGGTAGTTATAATATGGATGGGAATTGAGATTTTTTTCCAGAAAGAGTCATAGTCATGCTGAAGGCCTCACAGTGTTCCTAACGATCTCAGGTAAGTACTTTGAAGAGTCTCAGTTGCTTAAATCTCATGTTTCATAACAGTGGAGATTTGTATGTATTTCTGTTCTTGCTTTATCATGCAACAAGCTGACCATTTTGTATGTGCCTTCAGTTAAGCCTATCTGAGCAGGATATTGCTATCTGCTTCCCCAAAGGCACTGCCCTGGTTAGCATCACAGCTCAGAGAAGTATAAACAAAGATCAGCCTAGCAGCTTGCAGGATGTGACTGAACACAGGATTAGCTTAAAGCTACCAGTACAGCACTTAAAATGTCCAGTGTTTGGAAAACATGCTTAAAATTCACATAACACATTTGTAAAGTAATATGGTCACCTGGAGAAAGTAACTTAACTTTGGCTTGTAAAAGTATCTTCTAGCTACCTGGCCACTAGTGGTACGTGCTGTGACACAGTGTGTTTCAGCAGCCTACTGTTGGAGTTTTCAAAAGACATTTGCACGTCTCAATTTCTTGCTTGGATTCCCAGGCAGAGGCTGGTTTCAGTGAGCCCTGAATGCTAAGAAGCATCCTCCTTTTCCATGTGTGCTGAGGAGGGTTTGGTGCCTGCTGACTACTTTACCTGTCCTGCTAGGGTCAGGGTTGGTATTTGTGTGCAGAGAGTGTCCGTACAGGTGGTGGCTCTGCAGTGCTGGCCTGGGATGTTCCAGAACCTTTGTGTATGCAGAGGGAGCTGGGATGTCCCCAGGGCAGGGACCTATGGTGTTCTCATGCTTGTACAGAGCAGCCCTGCCTGGGCTCACTCCCTGAGTGCAAACCTGGTGCCTGCTCCCATCCCTTTGTGAATGTGCTGACAGGAAACAAATGGGCGTCTCCAAGTTTTGGAACAAAAATTGTGCAATCTCTTTAAAATCTTGTTCAAAAATGGTTGATGTTCCTAGAGACTTCCACTGGCCTTTCTTTCCTGAGATATGTTGTTTTTGCAGTCCTTTGATAGCTACTTAAAATCCTCTTTAAACAGAAGCATTGCTCCTGTTTAGGAAGAGAGCAAGACACTCTACTGTATGTGCTCCCAAAAGAAATACTCAGATGCATTGATCTGACTTCCTTTCTATGCTGCTCAATCACAAGGACATTACTACTCTTTAGGTAAAGGTATGAATTAGACTGAACTTTCCTTTAAAAAATAAAAAATCCAAATGGAATTGAAAAGATGTAGTGTCTGAATCTGGCTAGTCCCAAATTTTTCTGAGACCTGTTTATAAAGCAGATCTGCCTTTAATTGTATTTTGCATGTTTAAAGAGTGAGCCATAGTAAAAGGAAATACTTGATTTACAAGGATCAAATAGATCTCTCTGTGACCTTCCTGTGTTCCTCAGTGTCTGGAAAAACATATGGGTCAAACCTGCCCACTTTATTCTAGCCAGCCTGCTGTCACATCCCTGTAGCTGTGGTTGCTTTGGAGAAGTAGAGCCTGCACCGAAATCTCTTAATACCCTTTACAAGTCTTAATCTCAGATCGCACCTCTTTGTTCCTTGCTTGAAACTGAAAATGCAAACCTGGAATTTGTTTATTCCTGTAATCTTAAACCACGGCTTGTAGCAGTTCCCAACACCATTTCAAACCAAGAGTATTCAGGTTCCAGTGAAGAGAAACCCTGTGTTTAGGGAGGGTACTATCGATGGCTGAAAAGTTAAACAGATGTGTCAAACTCTGAAATGGTTCTTGTGTTATTTTATTTCTTGAGTCATAGACATTCAGATTTTGCAGCTGGGTTAATAGCTTCTTCTATACACAATAGTTTTATAGCATCTGGATTATTTTATTTACCTTAAAAATCTGTTCTTATGCATATTGAGGGAATGCTATGATTAAAACTGACTTGAATTAGGAGCCAGAAGAAATTGAAGAGGGGGAGTCTTATCAGGCTTCAAATTCCTTGAAGACATTTTCCAGTACAAATTATTTTATTTAAGTTTTTTACAATACTATAATCAAACAGATGTAAAACATTTTTTCACATTCCTGTCTTACATGCTGTAGTTACAGACGCAACCATTGAGCTCATTTTGCAGGAACTTGTGCAGCTTTTGAATTTCTGTAAATGTAAAAGCTGACCCTTTGCTTCATTAACATGGACAATAAATCATAACTAGTTTCAGTATTTGTAACACTGTAGGTATTTCCTGTGAGGATGTGGAAATAGAGAATGCTACAAAACAGCTTCCCTGTTTTGCTTACCAAGCAAGAATAAAAAATGCCTGAATTAACACTGATAAGGGTTAGCTCCCAGCAATCCTCATTTGCTGAAGGAGTGCAAGCGCTGACAAAGTGGAAGAACAAGTCTCCTGTGCAAAGCTGGTTAAGCAGAATCATAGGAGATTCTGCCTTGGGAAGTGTCAGGCTCCTTGTCTACAGCTATAGATTTATTGCTTGTTGAACCCATGTGGGCTCTGGTTCTTTATTTCCAGCATCCAGGGCAGTATTTTTTCTTGGCCATGTGACACGGAGGTCCTGCAAAGCTCAACAGCTCCCACGCACGTAGAAGGTGCTTTTACTTGTTCCCATTTCCACTGGGCCAAAAACTTTTCACATCGCTGTTCCTGCAGTGACTGTGGGCCGGGAGCTAATTCGAAGTATTTGGAAATCATGATTGGGCCTAAAGTGCTGTTTGAACATTGATCCCTCTTCTGGTGTTCAGAGGCTGTAGTGACTGATACTCTGTTTTCCTCTCTGTGACCCTGAAACTGATCTTCTCAGAAAGAAATGGAGGGGTGGTGGTGTATTTTACGGCTGGAAAAATGTATTTCTGAAGTTATTCCTTGTGTGGCATGTGGAAGGAAGTAAATTTTTATTGAGACTGTGTTCCTTAACACTGTTTAATTTTTTAAGTTTAATTGTTGCACCTGAGGTTTGTTGCTGCCTGGGTTAATACTATACAAAATCATAATTCCAATAGTATAAATATAGAACTAAATTCATTTCTCCCTGGCTATTTTAACCATTGTTAGATAAATATTGGATTGATTTCTAATTTTTGACATCAGAAAATAAAGGAAAGGGTCAAGACAACTGTTTAAGCTGCTAAGGCATAAAGCAATTAGATAAAAAGAATACAATCTATCTGTTTTGTAATAGTAATAGTTGATGTGATGGATAATTAGGATAATATTGCTTGGCACAAAGCAAATAGCAAAGATGGTAAGGATCAAGAGACTGACTTTAACATACCAGAACCATTCATGAGTCTTGAGAGTTTGTATAATTGAGACATAGCAGAAAATTATAGTTGCAAGAGGTATTAAAAAGCCAAAGATAGCTAAAGAAACATAGTAGTAGAACTGGAAGGAAGATACTGTTTCACAGGCATTGTGCACATCATGGCAGGTATAAATGTCCAGTTGTTTCACATAATAGCTCTGTTGCATTATGCAAAGTGGCAGCATGTACAGGAAGACAATGGCCCATACAGTAGCACACACTGTGATAGCATAGACACGTTTCGGCAGATTCTTGTAGGTGAAGGGATGAACAATGGCCACATAGCGGCTGATGCTGATGCACATGAGCAGCAGAATGGAGCAGTACATGTTGCCATAAAACACTGCAGTGGCAGTTCGACACATCATTTCCCCAAATATCCAGTTGTTCCCGTTGATGTGGTACGCTATTTTGAAGGGCAGCATGATGCAGAAGAGCAGATCTGAAACAGCCAAGTTTGTGTAGAGGATGGCAGTGCACACAGACCGGATTCTGAAGAGCAGCATCCACAAAATGATGGCATTAGATGGTACACCCAATAAAACAGCACTGAGGTAGATGGTGGGTATTAGCTTGGTACTCAGAGAACTAGTCAGATACTCCAGTGTGGTGTTGTTCACTGTTGCTAAAGTGGAGTCATTTGACTTTTTTGAAGAGCATTTGTGTTCTTTGATATGAATGGTCGTTGTTTCACCTTCTATAGCATACGGAGGGATGTAATCATAGTCTCTTGCTGAAATTCCACGGAAAGTCTTGATAAGTGACACAGTTTTAATTGCAGAGCCATTTAGTGAAAATTCTGAACCTTAAAAAAAAAAAAAAAAAAAACCCAACAAACAAACAAACAAAAACGTTGTTAAAAAGACCAAACTATTTGATTAGCAATATAATTCACCTTCAGGAATGGAGAATGATAAACATCTCTATGTGAAAAACAGTATACGTTCAGATTTGGTGGCATTCTCCTTTGCTTTGGGTGTTCATGTAAAATGAACTCAAGGGCAGTCTTCACTGATTTTTGTCATCTGACACCCAACCTTGAAAATTTAGAATGAATTTAGTGTTAGGCGTAGCTTTTTGCACTTTTCGTGTTTTCAGTAGTCTTGGGCAGGGGGTGGACGGAGGGGTTAATCAGACATCTGGGTAATCTCTATCACCTCTAGAGGGTTTTTTCCAGTAGAAACAATGTTGGAAACTCATCATATAAGCAGCAGCCTTGGTCTAGGCTTGAGCAGAATTTCCAAAGCAAACAGCAGTACCCTCCTTGTCACTTCATGGATGAAATTCATGACTGAAAAGATGCAAAGAGCTATTGTGTCTAACACAGTCTGAATTTAGAAAATTGAAACAACCCTCAATATTTTTGGTGTCACGTATCAAATTAATGTTGTTATTCAGTTTCTGACTAAAGTAAACCAGGTCTTTTCATCTGTTTGTGTGTGAGAATGGGGAGTTAATCTTGAGAACAAAAAACAAATGCTTGGACTTGTATTTTCAGTGTGTAAATACCATTTACATGTGGGCAAGGTCAATGATGCCACTTTTATTAATGCCTGTTCCTCAGTCCTTAGCAGAGACATTTGTAGGGACAGTGACATTTCCAAATGAAGCACAAACATGTTCCAAATACTTTCTAAAACCATATCTTGTGAAATAGGCTTTGCAGAATTAACAGCTGTGTAATTAATTTCATCATTTAAAAATTTGCTTAGATGTGATTAATGCTAACAGACTTGTGTATATCTTAGAGCATGCATCTTGAAACTGAGATTCAAGAGTGGACTGATGTTTGGATGAAAACCTAAGTGTTTTTCTTTTACTTTTCCATACTGGAATAAAATACGGAAAACAGTTTTATCAGTGCTCACTAAAAGATTTATGGTAGAATATTTTAAAATTATAATTAGTAAATTCCTTCTCTTTTTTAGTAATTTTCTGGATAGTTAATCCATGAAATTAATTCTAATCACTCTTTTAAAGACATATATGTGCATGCATGTGCATACATATATATTGTATGTATGAAAACCACCTTTAAAAAATGAGCATGGTTTGAAAAAAGATTTAATTCTAGTAAGGAAAAAAGGGCTTACTATTTGGTAATTTGCTTTGGCTATTTTTGTCACAAAAGTTATTTGAGCATTTCCTTCTAATAGCACCATCTGTAAAGGCATAATTCTGTTGAACTTTTCAAAGCAGAAAGAACAACACTCTACTGGTTTAAGGATGTCATATCACTACAGAAATACTATAGAGAAGATGTGTCTTCAGTTAGCACAGAAAGTTCCTTAAATAAAGTTTACTGTAGAAAGTGACTGGGGGAGGTTAAGGTGTCACTGAAATAGGAGAATAAAAATCTGCCTCAAGTGAGAATTCCTAGAGCATAGTTTTCTGTAATGATCCATGTACAACTCATTTAAGCTGTCAAACGTGCCAGCATTATCAAAAAGCCCATGCTATTGACTTAAAATATGGAATAGACTCACCTGCTGTGAAAAGACTGGAGGTAAGAGAGAGCAGTCCAGTGAAAACCAGTATCTTCATCGTAGTACATGAAATCAAGCTAGCCAAACAACAATGCTGACCTAGTTCATCTCAAAGTGTTTTGTTTCTCGAGGGGACTTTTTTCCCCTCTGTAAGGGGCTAGAGAATTATTGATCTGTCCTCCAGAAGCATTCTGTAGGCATGAGGTTTATGGCAAGCAGCTAGCTTGTTCTTTGTCTGCTACAGCAAGAGGGTGTGACGTATCCATCTATGCACACATGACTCAGTTTCAGCCCCTGCCCAACACAGAGATAAA
Organism: Neopsephotus bourkii; assembly: GCF_033783945.1. NCBI lineage: Eukaryota > Metazoa > Chordata > Aves > Psittaciformes > Psittacidae > Neopsephotus > Neopsephotus bourkii. The sequence goes on from NW_026901564.1 coordinate 219,780, forward strand.
ATTGCTTTATAGCAGCAGTTTAACTCCTAATTCACCACAAGCCCACATCTGACATGGGGGGTTCTACTGGAATTTGCACATACAGATATTTGGGGTAAAAAGGTGTTTCTGGAAAAAAAAATTAAAGGGTGTGTTTAGTATATCCTCAAGGGTCCAATCCACAGACTGAAATTGTTGAACTCTCTAGCCTTCTCAAGGAAGCAGTCAGGCTTGAAGAGGAGTGCAGTGATCTCAGCAAATGCAAAAGTGATAGCAAGCCACATATACAAACATGCCTTAAGAAAACTATGATCTGCGCTGCCTTCTGCTTCCCTACCCACTGTTAACTGCCTGTGCTCCTTCAGTCTGGCTGCTGGCTCCACTCAGACAGTTCCCACCCCTCCAAACCTGCAGCCTCTAAAACCTCTCCCCTTTTTTTCATCTGCTGTTTTGTTGCTCTCTTCCTTTTTCTGTCTGGCTTGTTTTCTTTTCTTTTCTTTTCTTTCTTGAATGCCAAATAACAATGGCTAGCTTCAGCAGAAAAAAAAAGTAAGCCCAAGTCTTAGTCTGGCTTCCAGGCTAGAAGCGAGGCTTGGCATGAGGTGTACTTGGCTCCAGAGCAGTATTTGCATTTGTTCTTTTAGTTAGTGTGTAAAAGCTGGGTACAAGATAAGGAATTCTTTTCAATTTTTCAATCCCTTTCTCAAAATTATCAGCTGTAGTTTGTGAATTTAGTATATACTCTGTCAAGTGTTAACTCCAACTTTCCTGTTGGAAAAACTTGTGTGTGTGTTCACTGTCATGCGATTGCCTAACCCTGATTTTATTTAGATATTCTGCTACCTTGTTTACATATATGATGCAGACTTGAAGAATCTGCCTTCAGGGCTTTTTGCCCCTGTCTTTGTAATTTCTGTAGATAACAAATTTCTTGGATATTTGGCCTGAAGCTGGGCACAAAACCAGGGGATATTCTATTCAAAGCTGGTTCTCTGTCCACTCTGTTTAGCTTGAGAGAGTTTCTGGGTGCTTTTTAAATGAAATATTTGTGTGAAATAGTCCTAGATCTTTATCAAGTCAGTACTTTCCTGTTTCTGTCATCATTAGCCTATTACAGACCTGGCACTCCTATTTCCTCTTCAGAAGGATTCCCACACTCCACATGGCCCTTCCCCATCCCCTCCCGCCCCTTCACCACACCTCACCCCCCTCTCCACCATTAGATTTTAAAGGCCACTTTAGCTCTGAAATCCTGTTTTCTCAGCTGAAGCATTGTCTAACATGTGAATATGGGCAGCCAGAGCAGGGTTGGCAAGCAGGAATGCTGAGCCTGCTTCCTACACCTTCTATTTTAACTTGGGTTTAATGCCATGTACTGTCAGCCCGTAGGTAAGAGTGAGACGTGCTCTACTGCTTAATTCCTGAAGCATTTGCCACCTGAGCTAGGTTATCATTACTAATCCTGAACTGTCCTATGTCAGTTCTTGCTGTTATTTCCTAGCACAATGTGTACTCAGGTGTACAGACGGGTCCCTTCCAAATAAGGGATTCTGAGAGAAAGCCAAGTTCCTGGAGTCTTCTTCTCTGTGCTCTTTATGCTGCTGTCACAGTGCTGCTTGATAATGTGTGGTTTCATTTGACAGTCAGATTACTTTGCCTTTGTATCATGGAAATAAAAATGTTTCTACCTTCAATTTTTTTATCGATTTTTAGCAGGATGGTGTCTTTTATACATGAAAACTGTCAGAGATTTATATTTGAACAGGCATTTATTGAAGTCGGCAAATAGAATATGAATGTGGTTTATTGCTGATTTTAAGCAGTCAAATTCATTTAGTGTCCAAGGGCTTTGAAAGAGGAGAGCTGTATGAGTAGGTTCAGACAACTTTTGTTATAATCCATTTTTTTCAAGGCTTTTCTCTATTGTTTTTTCTTTTTTAGGAATCCCAAGATGAATCAGCACTTCTGTGGCTGGATGAAATACAAAAAGGAATCAGTGATGGCAATAATAATATAAAAGAGGCAGCAATCTGTAAGCATTACCCTGCATCCTCATTGTTTTCTTAGCCTTGAAAAACTGAAATTGTAATTCACTTTTTCCACATCAGGGAAGTGTGGTAGCCATTTAAATACATCAGAAGAAATGAATGCATGTTCTTTGTCATACTGAAAATTTGGGTGACTTGGATCTTCAGCGGTGGTGTTGGTTTTATACAAAGAGGCAATCCTTAAGGCTTTGCTAATAATTCAGTGGATTTGGTTATATAGGTTAACATCATGACTAAGATTTTTACTGTCAGTGTATCTTCATAAAGCTGGTGAAATCGAAAGATAAGTGAATAAGAAGGGATATACTGTTCAGGATCTTATTTTGCTTATACAAGTCTAATATCCTGAGGCATGTTGTAAGAGCAAACTCTTACATATTTGCAACTTTGTTTATTCCAATTTCATTGGAATAAATGAAATTCCAATTGCTAACAAACAAGAAATAGGAATATAACAACTTTAAAATGGTGTAGAAAAAGCCCTCAGGCTTTTTGAAGTGCATACTCTTCCAACCTGTGAGGAGGAGGAAACCTGTAGCAAAAATATGGAGGTTTGTACTGGATGTGCTCAAGACTTTCTGTCAAAGTTTAGATTTAATATAATAATTTTAGAGAACTATTCATAATATGAAATACACTTTGGCACTTAATGTCAAAGCCAGTGTAGCTGGGTGTATGGGGAACCCTGGGGAGCATGATGGGGTCCCAATTATTTCCTGCCTTGGGCCAGCACAGCCCAGCTGAGACTGATATCTTGGCATTGGGTATTGGTTCACATTTTGCTTGACTTGACTTTGGGTGAGTCACTGTCGCCTTCTTTTGCACCCTAAGAGCTTGTGAATACAACTGCTGAAGTCGGTGCATTCCTGCAGCACTGCATTCAGCTTTCATTAGTGCAGTGCAGCAGCCTAATGTTTACTTATAGGCAGGCTATGTCAGTAGTTAGTGTTTGGGAAGTTGTGGGTGGAAGAAAACAAACACGGCTAGCTATGATGATAAAATCCTCTATTCCTGCTACAGAAACACTGCATGTAGTGTTGTTGTTACTTTAGGATTGATTTGATTGGTCAATACAGTCTTAATGATGTAATGACTATAATCAGATACACTGAAGACACAAAGTATTTTCATAGGTCAGACATCTGCAGTGAAAAGCACCTCACTTGTGTTTTCTGAGGTGGAATCAGACTCAGAAACATTGTCATTGAGGGTGACGAAACACTGGAACAGGCTGCCCAGGGAGGTTGTGGAGTCTCCTTCTCTGGAGACATTCAAAACCCGCCTGGACACGTTCCTGTGTAACCTTATCTAGGTGTTCCTGCTCCGGCAGGGGGATTGGACTAGATGATCTTTTGAGGTCCCTTCCAATCTCTAACATACTGTGATACTGTGATTGTCTCAAATGAGCTTTTATACTCAAGAGCACTGGTACCTTCTCTTGTGGACAAAACCGGTGTTCCATCAATGCCATCCAGAGGCATGAGGAAATAACTGAGCACAAAGAAGGGAAGGAAATGCACAGCTTGTAAACAGGTGTAAGTTAAAGCTAAAGAGTGACTTCAAAACATTCTGATTTGTGTCCACTGGTGTAAAAGCGTTGCGAATATATCTCATAAATGGCCTGTAAGAATTAGCACAGGATTATCCATATACCAATACCAGACAATGTTACTAATATTAGAATCATAGAATCATGGAACAGTTATGGTTGGAAAGGACCTTAAGATCATCAAGTTCCAACCCCCCTGCCATGGGCAGGGACACCTCACTCTAAACCATGTCACCCAAGGCTCTGCCCAACCTGGCCTTGAACACCGCCAGGGGTGGAGCATTCACAACTTCCTTGGGCAACCCACTCCAGTTTTAACCCGTTACCCCTTGTCCTATCACTACAGTCCCTAATGAAGAGTCACTCCCCAGCATCCCTATAGGCCCCCTTCAGGTAGGCCACTACTCCATCTACTAGCTAGTTTTTCCAGCAAAATCTTTTAATTTAATCCGTGTTTCACAACTTTTCACAATCAGGTATGATCAGTAGAACTGTTGTAACAAGTCACTTGTGGAAATAGCTGCTCATCTCCTGTACTCTGCCCTCTAGGTTGAAAAGAAGCAGAGTCAGCACAGCACATTCTTCAGAAGAGCTCTAAGGTTTTGCAGCTAAAACCCATGATTTAAAATTTCCCCACGGCACAGAACCTGATACTTCCTATAACAAACACTTCCTGTCTCAGGAAGTTAGCATGTGTGTTCACGTAGTCTAAACTTAAAGTTCAGCTTGATCACAACTTGGGAATGAGCTTTTGCTTTGATCTATCTCAGAGACACTATTTTTGAAAGGCAAACAGCTCCCCACATCCCACTCCAAAACTTTTGCACATAGTGAGATATTTTTTAGTCAGAACAAAGTGTATTTTTGAGATTACTGCAGTAATGACAATAAAATCAACAGTAAACTAAAAGAAGGTATTTGCAGCTGTACTGAAGCAGTCTTGATTCCTTCCAAACCAAGTTTTATGACTTCTAAGAATCCTAAATACTACAGTGTTAAAATTTTAAAAGGCTTTTACAAACTGTCTTCCCTGTCAGTAAAGGACTTTCTCTTGTATTCATTTAGGAAGATGTATTCAGTAAATACTTGTGGACTCCCTAACTCTTCGTGTTGTTGCTGTGCAGTTTGCATCACCTTGCTTCACTCCTTGAGCTAGTTCAACTATTGTACTCCTTATCTAAATGGAAGGCAAAATGAGATTGGCAAAATATCAGTTGTATAGATTTTGGGAATATACACCAATTCCAGCCTTAGTCTTGCACAGGAAGTCTGTCTGTCAAAACAGGATTTCTCATAAAAGAGTCCCAACTATGGGAAAAAGCCAATATTTGGCCCTCTTGAGATTTTGGCCTTATCACCCCAGACAACTGCCTCTATCTCTCTATATCATAGCTGTTTGAAAGGACGGGTGTCAAAAACAACCCTTCACAGTGCTGATCTGGTACTGGCATCCCAACTGCTGCAGGAGCAGACTGGAGTCTGCAGTTCTGCAGCTGGGGGTGGCTAAGCTCTGTTTATCTTACAGTTTTACACGATTTACATGGCCCTCCTTTAGAGCAACAGCTGCAGTATTAATTGTTAGCACTTCAGTGGAAAGAAATAATTTCTATTGAATTCTTTTGCCCTATAAACCTTTTTTTTCCTTCAGAAACAAAGGCATAATTAATTAAAAGATTAGGAAAAGACAGGCATCAGGGGACCTAGAGAAACAACTATTAGCTAGGTTTGTGTGCTGTTCTGAATTCATAACAGCTTCCAACACCCGTAACTACAGGATGAAAAAGAGGAAGAAAAGCATTCAAATACAGGTGACCAGAGTTAATGAGACGCATAGGACTCATTATGAGTAGGGCTGAGCCCCCAGAACCACCTAGGCCAGCAGCAGCAAGCTGGTAATCCATGACTTCCCAGTTTTTTCCTGCTTCTTCACTGTCGAATGCCTGGGCATCACAAGACCACAACTGTGGTATGAAGTGCTCTCCAGTCTCATGGGGAGCACATGTATTCTTGGCAGGTGTTTTGTTTCAAAGCACAGAAATATATCGGGATCCTGTTTTGTAGGAATCCAGACAGTGGTGGTGTGGTGTTCGCTTTTTCTCAGCTGGCTATGAGAGTATTTGGAGAGTGATCTGTTACAGCCTAGCCAAATCTACCCATTCCACCTTCGTCAAACTAACCACAAGGAAAAACTTTCTTTTGCTGAAATGCTCCCCTGCTAGCTCAGTCTCATGCTGTGCCTCCTGTGTGTAGGCTTCTGATACTGACTCACCTTTTGGGTCTGCAGAGCAATTGAGCACATGGAGGGATCTTTCTTGTATTAATCTGGATATACACAAGATAAGGAAAAGTGTTTGGTGTTGCAGTGTGAAGTGCAGCTGTGGGATGCAAAGGTAGTCAGGTTCACTTAGGTTAGTATATAAGGTAGGTATTCTGGCTATATGTCTAATCACTTGTTTTTCTGTGCATGGATCTTGAGTTTAGATGTGAAGGAACACCATTAAAGACCTGAGCAACAGTTTCTAGAGCCGTGTATACCTCTAGTGTGTAGGGAACTTTGAAGTGGCATTTTCTACCACATGCTGTCAGGTGTGGTGGTAACAGCTCCTTTGGTGACGGTGGGACCTGTACAAAGCAAAGGACACTTACAAGGTCCTGAGTTAGTATGGGTAACATCATATAACTTTGAACATGCTTCATAGCATCACCTTTCAGGGCACTTTTTGTGCCCTGGAAGCAAGAGCTGCATTTATGCCAAACTCAAAGGAATACATTTGCTTTGTCAGCTTTAAACAAGCCTCCAGGGGGTGAGGACAAGAAAGGATCCTGACTAGGATGCTTAGTGTTTAAAGACTTTGCTTGAGGCAATCAGTTTTTATTCCTGTTTTGTATGGTAAAAGTGCACATTAAGGTTTACAGCTTATAACCTAACGACTTCAGGTTTCTCTAGAAGTCTCCCAAGTGATCAGCAGATGATGGTCTTTCTGTTAGGGCAGACTAAGGCCAGGGGTACCTACCATCCCCAGCTTCTGCTCTGGTGTCATCTGGTGCGTCACTTGATGGGGGGAAGCAGCTATGCCCTCAGATCATTCTCCGTTGTGCTGCATCACACTGTGGAGTGCACTCTTTCTACCTAACAAGCTTGCTGTTCTCCAAGATACTTGTCCTTACAAGCATGAAGGATGCCGCTAATGGGTGAAGCACTGAATTACTGAATATGTTATTCTGTCTGTGTGTGCCAGCATTAGAAGTCCATTATCGAGGTTGCTAGAGGCTAGTGCTGTGGGTGCATAAACCACTTAATTTTCTGTCATTATTTTACCCTAGTGGCTGTTGGAACATCAGTGATTAATAAGAGCTTGGAGAAGGGTGATTCACAGCCAGTCCTGATGATACTGCAGTCCAAGTTTGGATTAAGAGTGATTCCTGAGTGTGCTGAAACCTACTTCAGGAAACTCTCTGAAGCCAAGAATCAGAGAGCTAGAGAAGGTAAAAAACTTCCTGAATAGCACAGTTCCATGTGTCTGTATTACTGAGACAACGGGAAAACCAGCACAGAAGTCTTACCTAAAATCACTGTAAACTGAGGAAGGCAGTTGCTGGTTTTAAATCTTTTGAGAAGTGTTATACTTGCCCAAGAGCTTTTTATGAGATGCTGCACGGTTGTGCATGTCATCCAGGCCGCAGTACATGCTGATGAATGAGTCTAGCTATTTCTAGAGTCTAGCTATTACTTTCTAGAGTCTCAAACTAGCCTCTGAGTGAATTTATGACAGCTTCCTGACTGTCAATAGATTAGTCCATACCCTCAGAAAACCATGTCATTTTCTGATGTAAGGGTGGTGGGTGTTTTTTTGTTTGGTTGGTTTGGGAGGGGTATGTTGTTTCTTTATCGTTGAGGGTTTTGTTGGTTTAGTTTGGTGGGGTTTTGTTTGTGGGTTTTTTGTTTTCTGGTTTGTTTGGTTGGTTTGTTTTGTTTTCTGGTAGTAGGTGCAGAGAAGCATTAGGCTGCACAATTCAGCCTTACAGGTTTCTGTAAGAGCAAGGCAGGCTGTGCCAGAGTGTCTGTAGTCCACTTATGGTCCCTAGCCATTGACAAAGCAGCAGGTATCAGCAAAAGCTGGGCTAGAACCTGCCCATAGCAGGATGATGGGATGTTCTGTCATGTTAGAACTGCAAGCTGGTCATAGCTAACGCAGCCAAGATTAGCTAACAACTAAGAGAAAAAGTTACTGTCAATGTAGTACACTTTCTTAGACATATTTCTCTTAGACATATTTCATTCTGCAGCATGGGTTTAGGAGAGCATTTTGCACAACTGTCCTTCTAAGCTTTACCTTGGGGCCTTTTGCCCATGAGGAAATGAGGCTTTTCCTGTCTCTCAGGATACAGCCTTGTTTACCAAAGCATTAAACAAGACAACGTGGATATAGAAAACATCCCATGTGAGGTAGGTGTCAATAAAGACAGCATCTGGCCAGAAGACAAGAACAACATTTTTTTTATAAACAGTCTCAGTTCCACTTATGTGAGTGTTGATGGAAGATACAGTGCATGCTGTTTCAGAAGCAAGCACTGATTCAGTGTGTTGGGGTTTGGAGAAGCTGGCAGAGGGCCTGTACTACATCACAGCTGTTTCATTCTAAAAGAATGATCCTGATCCACCTAACAGAACATTTTGAAAACATCCTTACTAGAAAATGGCCCAAGATATACAGTACCTTTGCATTTAAAATGGCTTTGTAGCAAACGCAGAGATGAGAAATGAGTAGGAAGAGCTGCAATGTAGCAGTGTAGCAGGGCACAGATGTGTAGTAAGCTGCAATGTAGCAGTGTAGCAGGGCACAGATGTGTACTAATGGTACATATTGCTCTTAGATTCTAATGAAAGTCCATGGATTAAACTGGTAATGAAAAACATGTATGATTACTACTACAATGTGGAAACTGAGGAAGGCACCTGTGATGCCCCCAAAGGAGTTGTACCAAAAACTTCATGGTTATCTGGTGAAGAAATTCAGGTAGGTGGCTGAAATGTTTGTTTTTATTGCAAATGCAACATAAGCATTTGAGAGAGATAGCAAATGATATGAATATCAAGGACTGAGGCTGTGCTGGGTGAGACTGAAGATCACTTTAGCTGCTTCTGACAATAGCAGCAACTTAAGGCTAAGCAGTATTAGCACAGTTTCCTGTCTGATGTCTAACAATGCTTCAGGGACTTCCTAAATGGAAGTTACAGCATACTTCTTAATGGACACCAGCAGACACTGGTGGAGGAAAGTCTGATAGCTTCCATATCCTTTTATATTTTTTTGGACTTCGCATTGGTCTGTGACAAGGAATTTCATTATGTATGTAGGGGCATGTGGAAGCACTGTTTTACGTTTAAATCTAATTATCTGACAGCATTCTTATACCTCCAAGTTCAACAGGACGAGTGTGATACTTGAACTTCCTTACTGTAGAGATTTTGCATTAACATGAAATATAACTTGGAACAAAGTAGATCACAAAAGCTTCTGCACAATTAGGGTTTTTTATTCGCAATGGTAACAAAGTAGCTTTTCCTTCATGCTGATAAAAATCTAGGGGTAAATAAGAGAGGCTTGGATGGGATGAACAGAAGCTGTACATACAGGGATTGGACTACACAATCTCCAGAGGTAGCTTACAAACCTAATGATTCTGTGACATGGTGAAGAGAATACAGAACAAATTCCAGGATGGTTTTGGCATGAGGCTTTTTTCTGTTAAATGATCTTTTTCCATGATTTCTTAACAGAGCATTGTTGGGCAAGTTACAGCAGATTACAATCGAGAGCAGCTGTGGCTTGCTAATGAAAATCTGATTGTACAGCTGCAAGCCCGAGCAAGGGGATTCTTAGTCAGAAAAAATTATCGGGAGAGAAAAGCTTACCTTCAAAGCCAGGAACCATCTGCCATCAAAATACAGGTATTGTTCTAGAACGAGAAGGTGACAGGGCTTGGGTAATTTTCTGCATGTGACAGGTCATCTGTGTGATTCTTACCACTGACAAAATTTTCAGAGAGGTGTCTCTGCCTGTTTTCATGATCATCAGTTCAAACTTCTACATAGAATCATAGAATAGTTAGGGTTGGAAAGGACCCTGAGATCATCAAGTTCCAACCCCCCTGCCATGGGCAGGGACACCTCACACTAAACCATCTCACCCAAGGCCTCGTCCAACCTGGCCTTGAACACTGCCAGGGATGGAGCATTTACAACCTCCCAGGGCAACCTATTCCAGTGCCTCAGCACCCACACAGGAAAGAATTTCCTCCTTATGTCCAATCTAAACGTCCCCTGTTTAAGTGTTAACCCATTACCCCTTGTCCTATCACTACAGTCCCTAATGAAGAGTCCATCCCCAGCATCCCTATAGGCTCCCTTCAGATACTGGAAGGCTGCTATGAGGTCTCCATGCAGCCTTCTCCAGGCTGAACAGCCCCAACTTTCTCAGCCTGTCTTCATATGGGAGGTGCTCCAGTCCCCTGATCATCCTTGTGGCCTCCTCTGGACTTGTTCCAACATTTCCATGTCCTTTTTATGTTGAGGACACCAGAACTGCACACAATACTCCAAGTGAGGTCTCATGAGAGCAGAGTAAAGGGGCAGGATCACCTCCTTCGACCTGCTGGTCACACTCCTTTTGATGCAGCCCAGGATACAGTTGCAAATATGTTCTTGTCCTCATTGGAGAAGTTGTGTTTTTAAATAGCAAATATCGGTTTTCAAAGAATGGCTCATACCCACCTGCAGTCTAAGTTATTTCAATGAAGAAACTCAGAAATACATAGCCCTGGCTTTCTTTTCAGCTGTTCAGGTCTTGTGCGATACACCTAACTATGCACAGTACAAAATCAGAACACATTTGCTGCGTATTGAAGCAAAAATTCCTTGGCAAAGAACGGCTTAGGAAATACATTCCTTTCTAGACTACCCCCAGTTGGAAGTAGTTTGCCTCTGCTCCTTGAAGTCATAGCTGGGTAGGGAGTGGCAGCCACTCTGGTGTTCTCAGGCTCTGGCAGTGTTTCTTCGATATCTTCAGTTTGCAGAATTCTTAAAAGAGTAGAAAGAAAACTTTCTGCTGAGAGTGTGAACATGGACAAATGCATGCACAGTGGTTTTAAATGGTGAAATAGCCACCTCCCACTAGAAGCAATTTACACCAGTCTTGAAAGATGATCACTCAACCTTCCCAAAAATAATAGAAGAATTTACAACAGACGTTTTCTGAGCTATAACAACTTCATTTAGCAATTCATGATAAATGATTTTACCCGTAGCAGCTGCCAGTGGGATTAGCTTTTCACTTTCTTGCATGGTGTCTAAGGCCAGTGAAGGACTGTGCTATTCTTTGAGAAATTCAGGTCCGCAAACAGGTTCAAAAATATATAGAAATGTTGATAAATAAAGTTGATCTCTGATTGTTTTCTATGGGCATTAAAATAGAAATGAATTCTGGAAAGACAGTAAGTAGAAGAAAGAGCTGGAGCCACTGTCTGGATAGAGATGAGATGCAAAATATGTAAAGGTGGTAAGAGTATCAGTTATTCCTGTCACTGGGTTCTTTACCAAGAATTTGCTTCTGAGCTAGCAAAGGGAGGGCCAACTGAGGGAATTGGGAGCTTGTAATTTGTGCTACAAGATGATCCTGAGTGACTCTGGAAGGTCAGAGACTTGGGAAGGAGTCCAGGCCAAGAACAATGGGGATCCAGCTAGGTAGGGAACAGCTTTTGGATATAATGGACAAGAGCTGACAACAGTACTCCTTGTGTGGGATGAAGCCAGTGACAGGGATACTAAAGGATATGGGTGTACTGGAGATAAGAATACAGATTCTTATCTCTTTCCCTCCCTACAGGGAATGGAAGGAAATGGTACTGGAAGACAAACTTTGTGCTAAGATTGGCCAAAATTAACATGAAATGTATCAGGGTACCTAAAAATATAAAGGCAAGCTTGCCTACACCTTAGTTATCTTTTTACCACAATGGCAGTTTTTATCTATGTGATAAACACTGTTGTTAATTTTAGTGTAAATATGCATTTCTTGTTAGTAGTAATGGTCTCCTGCCTTTTATAAAACAGGCTTTCTGGAAAGGATACAAACAAAGGAAAAGCTATGTTGACAGACTAAAGGTGCTTCAAGGCAATGTTGCTGCTATTGTTAAGGTAAGATCCCCCTATGTTTTGGTGCCTGAGCATGTTTCGTCCCTTGGCTTGGTCCTCCGCCACCTAGAAATCAGAGACTAGGAACACAAACAGGAGAGACTTGTGCCCCAGAAATTTTGATGGTGTTGAAAGTTGTTTAATTGACAGGGTAAGCGAATCACTTTTTGAAAGTTCTGTGTTTGACTTCTATCAGGCTTTCCTCAACTTAAGCATCTCCTAAGAGATTTCCTTGCACTTCCCTTTCCATAATGCTAAATTAAAAAATATTTGAGTTGACAGTGTGTTACATTTCATTAAAAGCTGTCAAATCTGTTTGAAAAGTATTCACTTTTCTGAGATGCTGATGGGATATTATGTCATGAGTATTGCAGAAGGATATGGTCTTCTGTGTCTGAAGGAGACTGGTTTACAACTGAGAGCTGAGGCTTGAAGGTAGAAACTGCTTTCAAAGATAACGCTACCCACAGGTGGTTAGACCCTCCAGCTCGACTTGCTGTTTCAGTCAAAGCCCATTAATCTGGTCACTGGACTGTAGGAGCCCAGTGGTGCTGATTATGAGAACAGTATGCTTGCATAACAGGACTCACAGAAGCAAATTTAAAACATGCACATGCAAACAGTTTGTGCAGTGTCTGTTAAGTTTTTATTTTATTTAAATTTCAGATTCAGTCATGGGTCAAAATGTGGCTTGCAAAGAGATCTTACAGGAAACGTCTGCAATATTTCAAGGATCATGTAAGTCCTTTTCCTTCATTTTGGATGTGAAGCATTAAAATAGGGTAATACAACTGTATGGGCAGTTTTTGGAATCTCGGGAAAGAGATTCTGCAATGTGCGTTTCTGAGCAGAAATATTTCGTAACTAGACTTTTGCCTAACCTTGGTCCCTTTCAGAACGATGAAATTGTGAAGATACAAGCATTTCTCAGAGCAAACAAAGCCAGGGAGGACTACAGAACACTAAGTAAGTGGTTAACAGGTGTATACTGCATGTTTGGAGAGAACTATGATGCTATGTTCAATTTTTCTGTTTGTTTTTAAAACTTCACCTGGGGGTTCTCAATCTTCTATTCCCCTTTAAAAGCAGACGCAAGTGTTTGCAAACCAGTTATTTTACAGCCAAAAGGATTTTGGTTAACAGTAATTACACAGTATGCCAAAAATACTACTCTAACTGGCATAAACATCCCTCTGAAGTTCCAGTTTTCTGAGGGTTTTAGGAGTCTTTTGTCAACAAACAGTATTATGTTAACTAACAAGCCTATTTATTTCAACTATAGTTGGTGCTGAAAATCCACCCCTGACTGTCCTGCGCAAATTTGCTTACCTCTTGGACCAAAGTGACTTAGACTTTCAAGAAGAACTAGAAGTAACAAGGTTAAGGGAAGAAGTGGTTACAAAAATTCGATCCAATCAACAGCTAGAGAAGGACTTGAACTTAATGGATATAAAGATTGGACTTCTGGTGAAAAACAGAATCACTCTTCAGGTCAGCAGGCTGTGTTCAAGCTCCCTTGGTAACATGCACTGAGCACTTCTGTGTATTAAGGAGCTCAGGATTACTCAATCACAGCATGGCTGGGGTTGGAAGGGACTTTTGGAGGTCCTCTGGTGGAGCCCTGCTGCTCAAGCAGGGCCACCCAGCGCAGGGTGCCCAGGACCATGTCCAGATGGCTTTTGAGTACCTCCAAGGGTGGAGACTTTACAACTTCTCTGAGGAACCTGTGTCAGTGCTTAAGAATTAGTTAAAATACTCCTGGTAAATTAAGCAGTTTCTTTGCATGTCGTAAGTAATCTAGTCAGAATACCTTGCAATAGATGTTGCTCTGCTGTCCTGAGTGGTATGGTAGTCTGCTACTGAATGTCACTCTGTTTTGCTGCTTGCGGACAATAGTAATTGCTTAGTAGACTTCAGGAGATGGGAGTAGAATTCTCTGATCATATTAGAGAGCTTGTTCATTGTTAATTAAATGATGAATGAGCCTGTACAGATGATAGGTTTCCCAGGTGATCACTGTTGGCAAGACATACTGGTGATAAGATAAAGGTGTTCAAAAGTCTGGTTAGTGAATGGAGGAGCAAAATATATGAAGTTGTTAATAAAGTTAGCATGGTTTGTAATACGTTATTTTTTTCAATTTGCCTTTGTTGTGAATATATAATCTAGACTTTTGATCATCTGTCTGCAGGATGTGGTACTGCACAGTAAGAAACTTAACAAAAAGAGCAAAAGTCAGTTGGAAGAGATGGTGATGGTTGATAAACAGGGAATCAAAGGTTTGAGTAAAGAGAGAAGAAAGAAACTGGAGGCTTATCAACATTTGTTCTACCTTTTACAGGTAATTATTAATGTGAAAAGTTGACAAGGCAGGAAATTGCTGAGGAAAAACTACACATATGTTGCTTGCTTTGTTTTAGTGATTGTGTTAGTGATTATGAAAGGACTTGCTGTAGTATGCAGACTGCAGCAAACACTATGGTCAAGTTCTAGTATTTCCTGTAATTGAGAGAATCCTTCATGTCTTTAAAACATTCAAAAAATATACCTGTTTTTTCTTAGAATAACTTCAGTGTGTCCTGAAGCCAGAGAGAAATGTTTTCCTCCATATCACTTAGTCCATGTAAATTACTGTCCCTATTATTGTGCATTATATGTTATGGAAAGGACGCTTCTGCTTTATATGCTGTGCAGCTGGCAGTATATAATGTATCTGTTCTTGTGGTCTTTTTATCTCATCTCATCTCACTGAAGTTTTTCTAGAAGAATTTTAGATCTTCCCAGGGCAGACGCTGTCTAATACCTAGGTGGACAAGTAGTATGCTATGTCATGTTGGTAGATAGCCGTTGTCATTTGGTAAAATGTCATGTCATTGGATCCATGGACCTAATGCACAGTGGTGCTGTTCAGAGAGTACAAATAAAATCCTCGCTGGTGTTAATCGCAGGTATCTATTTGTTCAATATTCAGTGTTTCTTATGCCTCAGGATTTGGAAAAAAAAGTAAAGCCAGTGTGGAAAAGTCACATATACAGAAACAAACATAAATGCATTTAGTGATGATGGAAAGGTAGAGAGCGCTGCCCCCTAGTTTGTCCTGGACCAGTACTATGTCAATCATTTGTTTTTTTTCACAGACTAATCCCACGTATCTAGCAAAGCTGATTTTCCAGATGCCACAAAACAAATCAACCAAGTTTATGGATACAGTCATCTTTACTCTATACAACTATGCCTCAAATCAACGAGAAGAGTATCTGCTTCTCAAACTCTTCAAAACTGCTCTAGAAGAGGAGATAAAGTATGTGCATTCGAAGGAAGACTTTAGTTGCTTTGTGTTGGAGATTGTTCTATGAACACTTTGTACCTAAAAGAATTTGATGGTTAATCTTTAAGATGTTGTAAAATTAGATGCATACTTTTGTTTCCAGAGGAAACTGTTTTCAGCGTAACTTCTTTGTTAACTCAAGCTATTTCCAATTCATGAAAAAATTATGGTGGACAATATTTTTGTATGAAAAAATAGCTTGGAAAAAAAGCAGACGGGTTTCTTGCTTTGTGCTTGAGTATTTAAGGGTAGAGAAAGTATTTCCTTTCTCAGCATAAATGTTCTATAGGTGGAGGGTAGTGGCTTGTTATCCTAAAACAATAAAATCTTATTTTATACCCTTAACAGGTATCTGCTGAACAGGTATTTGGGCCTGAATCAGGTATATATTAGCTGCCATTAGCTGTGCTATGTTTCAGGGACATTATTATAACACATATAGAACTCAGGTAATAATTTCTATAATCTTAATTTATTTGAAAACCTAAGAAATAGACTGTATAAACCTGTTTCAACATAGAAAAGGGTTAATTTTATATGTATGGGTTTTGAACACATGTATAAATGCATACATAAGTCAGATCTGAACTGATCTGTTCTTGATACAGCTCTAAGGTAGACCAGATACAGGATATCGTTACTGGAAACCCCACAGTCATTAAGATGGTCGTCAGCTTCAACCGAGGTGCTCGTGGACAGAATACTCTGCGCCAGCTCCTGGCCCCTGTGGTGAAGGAGATCATGGAGGACAAGTCCCTCATAATCAACACTAGTCCTGTGGATGTATACAAGTCATGGGTAAACCAGCTAGAAATGCAGACTGGTGAGGCTAGGTGAGTAGGGAAGCTGGACATACTGAACTATTTCAATATGTGAGGGATTCCTCATTTCTGCTGTCCCTTTCCTTCTCTGACAAATTGTGCTTGTACCTGTGCATCCCTTCCCTACCTTCCTGTAGTATAATGAATGTTTGGGAGCAGAAATGCTTGAAAAACATGTACTTTAACCTGTTCTGAACAACACAGGGATACTTTCTTGGTCATGAACTTCAAACTACTTAATCATTATAAGTGTAGTAGACTATGTCACGGAAGAATTTATAGCCTTTTGCCCAGTTTTCATAACAGCATGCCAGTAGTGTTGCAGGCTTTTGAGGAGCTATGCTGGACTGGGATGTGGAGATGAATGCCTTAAATTATGATTCCCCATTTGTAATTAAAGGAAGGTACATGATGGTGTGTGCACCTCCACCTAAACAAACTGCCACACTCCAAAACCACAATGCTAATGCATTTAAGACTTCCGTAACTTAAATAACTTCAGCTTTATTTGTCTGACTTTTTTTTTTCTCTCTCTTCTGTTCATTGATGGCATTTACAAAGTAGAAAAAAAAAAATCTCAGATACGTTTAGCGTGGTTTAATATCTGTTTGCTTCACAGCAAATTGCCATATGATGTAACCACAGAACAAGCACTGACACACACAGAAGTGGTCAATAAACTGGAATCATCAATTCAGAGTCTGCGAGCAGTAACTGACAAAGTTCTCACAACCATATTCTCCTCTCTCAACATGATGCCGTAAGTGTTGATTTAGGAAGATCCAGTTCATGTGCACAGTGAAGCTCCACTTGAAACACTTTCGAATTACACGGTTTCCGATAATTTCCCCAGCAGAAGGAGTGGTTTCTCCACTTCTACTCTGCTTTATCAGCCTCATGAAAGACTCCCTGTTCTTGAAAATTTTGTTTTCCGTTATCACCTCATTTTATTTTTTAAGTGGCTGTAAAAAAACCCAGTTACTTGGCTGACTAGAATAACTGGTTTATGTTTTGTTTAAGTCTTTCCAATATTTTTCCGTTTCATCTGTTCTACATGTAGTTACGGAATGCGATACATAGCCAAAGTTCTGAAGAGCTCACTCCATGAGAAATTCCCAGATGCAACAGAAGACGAACTATTGAAGGTAGACACCTGAGGGAAAGCTGTTAGCAGCTTGTACAGACAAAGGGGATTTTTATTGACACCAAGCATTCTAAGTAACTAAGAGCACCAGCATTTACAGAAGTAACTTGGTACTTCTTGGGTTGAAAAGGGGTATTCTTAGAAAGCTAAAGTTTATCTGAATCATCTTGGGGTTTGTATTTGTACTGTGGTCCTTACCATCAACGTCCTTTCATAGAGAAGACTGGTCATATACCTTCATACCTTCCCTCCAGCTGTTAAATAATATGTCATTAAAAAAATGCCATATTAAAAATATGCATTAATATTGTAATATAAATACAAGGAATGGCTCTAAAAATGAATTGCAAGTAGATCATTACATTATACTTAAAGATGCTTACAAAAGTTGTAGGACATTTGTACAGACTGAAAAGTTAAGTGTGAGTGATGGTACTGACATGCTAGCCATCACTCACCAACCACAGTCAGGGTGCCTCTTCAGAGGGCTTAAGAAAAGTGCTCCATGAGCCTTCCAGCTAGCTGAGAGACTGTCAACTCTATCAAATCAGAATTATTTACGTTTCAATAAAGATGCTTTCATTAGTGTTTAATGACACTAATGACACTATTCTAAAATAACAAGCCATTCATTTTAATGGTACTTCCCCATTATTCTTGAAAAAATTATAGCTCAGTGTCTAATATATATATATATATGGTACATAGAGGGCTTCAAACTCAGCTGAAAAATTAATTCTACTTCTGTGTGGTTTAACAATGAATTGGAAATCTTTGCATGCAGCATTTAGGTGGTATTCCTGTCCATCACTCCAGCAACACAGATTAAGTCATTGCTCAATTTGTGGCTAAGAAAATAAAAAAAGGCAGGCAAGTAGAATATAAGGCACCAAATTGAAATTCTAGTTTGAAATGTGTAAACTGGAAGTTCTGCATGTGACTACACAGAGGCAAATTGCAGAAAGAAAAGTCCTGCCTGTTTCTGAGATCAGGAATGATTAAAAGCGACAAATTCATGCAATACAAATTACTGTAACATCATTATAGATATTGCAGTTTGGAAAATCTGTTCTCTAATCTTTCAGGTCTGCATGTTGTCCTCATGAGAAACAGTGGATCGCTTGTCAGTGAATGCAATAAATGCTGGCAGACATCTGTAGCAAATAAGCCTCTGGAGCTGTGCCTTGCAAAATCTGGAAGAAACAGTTGTATTTGTCTTTGTGCTCAACTCAGTGTGTTGCATTAGCTTACCTAAAGCCAGCACCAAATTCAGATGTGATTGTCAAAGTCCATAATTGACATTCACAGAGGTGCTGCAAGAGGCACATATTGAAAAGACCACAGGCTCTTTTAAGTTAGCTACATGGTAACATGTATGTCTTAGGGGCTCTTCTAAGCATTGGTTTTAATGGGTCTAATTCAGAAATAGAAATGATTGATCATGTTTTGTTAAATGTAATTACTGTGTGTGAAGGGAAGATCTTATTTTTTCTTTTAGATTGTTGGCAACCTCCTGTACTATCGCTACATGAACCCTGCCATTGTTGCTCCTGATGGCTTTGATATCATTGATATAACAGCTGGGGGTCAGATACACCCTGACCAGAGGAGGAACCTAGGTTGTGTGGCAAAAGTCCTTCAGCATGCTGCTTCTAACAAACTCTTTGAAGGAGAGAGTGAACATCTGTCATCTATGAACACTTACCTCTCACAAACATACCAGAAGTTCAGGTATGCAAAGCCCTTACAAATACCTATACAGTAAGAGCCCTCCTCTAGAGTGTGTAGAGCAGGTGAACTCCTTGTCTGTAGAAATTCCTTGCTCAGAGTTAAAAATTTTGAGTGATCTGCCACAGAAGAAATCCTCACTGTTGAGGAAGTTGAAGCAGGAGTAACAGGATGTATTTCTGCTTGAGCATTACATTGAGAACTCATCACCTCTGCTGGCTTGGTTGCAGTAAGGCTTCTTTACTGCAAACACGGATTGTAAGAGCAGCATGGGTTAATCCGTTATCCAGCAGAAATAATGTGTTCTTTTGGTTGGGAGGACAGTTGAATGTTTTGTCTGAAGAAAAAAATTGGGCAGGAAAAGGTTGTGGTTTCTGTTTTTATCCTTACATCTTTGCAGAGAGATTCCACGCAGATTTTATTCTTTCATCTTGCACACTCATAGGAATTTGCATGGAACAAATGGAACTCTGGAACTCTGGAACACAAGTTCTTTGGGATTATAGCCCAACTTTTGGGGTGATTGATATTATTAGCTTAAACTGAGTCTTGACTTGTTGAATCCTGAGACAAATCCATTTTCAGAACATGTCTTTAATATCTGCCCTTCATGAGATTAAATGTACTGTTCATAGACTGGGTTTCCTTGAGAAATCAGCCATGAACATAAAGATACTCAAAATTAGTCTTTCTCTTTAATGAAGTACTTAAGGTCATGACATAATCATGAAGAAATAATAGAGTAGAAAGTGTTACAGTAAGAATAACAAATGCTAATGAAAAAGCCTACTCTTCATTGTTGGCCCTTTGATTGCTACAAAATGCAATTAAGCTAACTTTATACAAAACTGAATCTCTGGGTGGCTGTGCTCTGCACTTTAAACCCTCCTTAGTCACCAGCGATGGCTGCTCTCAGCTGCCTGTTCCTCTTGTACTCACCTAGCAACTGCAAATGCAGCATTAGCTATGTTAAAAGCTACCAACACTGCCTAGATCTTTTGCTGTGCATTTATGAACTTGTGCAGGAATTTGTCTATACCCTTCTCAAACCTTTGAGATCATTTGCCTCCACAAGCTCCTCCTGTAGCAATATTCAGAAGTTTGCTACCTGTCAGTTAAAACAGTGCTTCCTTTCGTTCATTTGAAAATAATATTTTTCTGCTACTTTTATTGCATATCCCTTTGTCCCATAACTGTGGGGTTTGAGGAATAAATTTTGCACCTATCTCATTCAATGACGCTGATTTTTTTTGTGCAACTTGATCATATCCCTCAGGTTTTTCTCTCCAAACTAAGGAATCCCAGTCCCTTTTTTTTGCCTGTCCAGGAAAGATAGAACACTTTGTCATTTGTATTCATGTGTAAATGCACTGCCTCCAAAAGTTTCCTTTAAACACTAAATGTAGATTGCAGATTATAAAACAAATGTAACGCATGGGGACAGACTTTTTAGCAGGGCCTGTTGCAATAGGATGAGGAGTTATGGTTTTAAATTAAAAGAGGGGAGATTCAGGCTTGACATGAGGATGAGATTTTTCACACTAAAGGTAATAAAATACTGGCACAAATTGCCCAGTGTGGTGGTGGATGTGTGATCCCTGGGGGCATTCAAGGCCACACTGGATGTGGTTATGGGCAGTCTGATCTAGGTGAAGTTGTCCCTGCTCATTGCAGGGAAGGGTGGGCTAGATGACCTTTGAATAGACCCTTTCAATGCAAACTGCTCTATGATTCTGTATGTCAAACACTTGATTGTGTGTTTTTGTTTTATACAGGCTAACTGAAGTGACTTTATAGGGGACAATTACAGAATCTTTCTCATTTTCTCCTAGGAATTTTTTTCAAGCAGCATGTGATGTTCCTGAACCAGAGGAGAAATTCAATATTGATGAATACTCTGACATGGTGACCCTTAGCAAACCTGTCATATATATCTCCATTGAAGAAATTATCAATACCCATTCGGTAAATCAATGAGAATATACTAGTCAACAGATTAATGTACAGATTATTAAATACTTGCGACAAACACTCTAGGGGAAGGCCTTAGTGTTTGCCCTTCCTTTTGAAATAACTTATTCAGTTCACCTCTGAAGTGGTCTGGAATTGAGTATTTGCTTTTTCCTAGAAGACTGCTTCCATGGAAAAGCACCATCTTGAATAATAATTAGAATATAATATTTTCTGATGGGAGGGAGGAACGTTTTTGTTCTAATCTAGTGTGACATTCCTAACTTATTTATATTTATAATCATTTTCCTGTCTTGGCTAAGAAAGTGACACTAATTTGAAGAAGCTCCGTTACTCTGGGAACAGAGGAGAAGTCAGTGTATTTCATGACTCTGGCATTCTGTCATATGTTTTGTTGGAAGCAGATGCAAAAGTCTGGTTTAGAAGGACTGAAGCTGTGGCATCCTGCCAGTTCTTTATCATGGGTAAAGAAAAGATTAACTGCAGTCTTTAGTATGACTCATTAGGGTGTAAGTTAAATGTCTACCACATGGGCCTTCTAAGGCTGGGATATTTCTGTTTCCTGGCTTGCAAACTATCCCCTGCGATGCCCTCCTCTCCCTCTACCAGCTCCCCAAGTAAATAAACACCACCCTCAAAAAGCACAAAAACCCCAAGAACCTTCCACTAATAACCTGGTCTGTTAAAAAATGTATATACTGGATTGTCTTTTGTGCCTATTCTTTCTCTTCTTTCAGGTATAGACCTATGCCTGCATGTTACATGATCAGTGGTTACATGTAAACACTAGTCTTGGTCAAAACTCCTTGTAGTGGGTCTTATTGCATGTCTAAGGTGTTATTTGATCCTAATGTGATGAAGTATTACTATGTAATTTTATATTAGCTGATAAAATACCAAACAAAATATGAAGTAAAATGATGAAAATAAATTGCCAAACAAATGCAGTAAAGCAGATGGTCTTTTTTGATAACATGATTATGCGCATTTGCCTGCCTAGAGGAATCAAACAATTAGGTCCTTTAGCAGCCTGAGCCTTCATCTGAGTTGCTTTCTCCCACTGCACCTTCCTTGCAAATGTAAATTGAACTTTCTGTTCTGCTCATGCAGCTCAAAACAATAGTTTGAATAAGAGGAGATGCATAAACATCTTGTCTTTTGTAATGCATTGCTCAGCTTCAGAAAATGTTCTCAAATTTGCTCTCTGCCATCATCTCCCATGGCACTTGCCTACAATCAGTTTTTACTGCACACCTCTGTTGGCTGTAGCTGGAATGAGGGATGTTGCATTCATCAGCTTTGCTTTTGGTGCTTCCTGATATATCTCTTGCCTTTGCCCCAAAGAATTTATCCTGTGAATGTGTTTTTCATTCTGTGCTTGTATAGCATCAAACATAGTGGAGTTCTAATCAGTGCATAGTGTTTCTGAGCAGGTCTCACAGTATCACAGTCAACATTATGTACAGTGTGAGGTAGCTGCTGCACATAAGAGAAACTTGTTTTAAACAGGTTAATGGTCATGGGCTTGTAATGCTCAGTTCTGTCTTATGTCTGTAATGCCTTTCTCTTCTGAATGTAGGCTTTCTGATTGTCAGTAACTTTCTAGTAACCAGTAACTTTTAACTATAATTTGCAGTTTTTAAAATACTTCAAATCCTAGG
Source organism: Neopsephotus bourkii (assembly GCF_033783945.1). Taxonomy (NCBI): domain Eukaryota; kingdom Metazoa; phylum Chordata; class Aves; order Psittaciformes; family Psittacidae; genus Neopsephotus; species Neopsephotus bourkii. The sequence goes on from NW_026901564.1 coordinate 242,203, forward strand.
GTTTTTGCCACCTGTGCTTGCTTTGCTATAGCTAAATTCCAGTGATGCTTCATGACACTCTCTTTCCATTAGCTCTCCAAGTAATGAACATTGCTTCTATAAGGAATGGACTGTTAAATCTAGTGGTCACTAATGCTGCTGGCTTTATCTAACTCAGCATGTTACTTTTCTCATGGATAATGAGAGCCTGTTTTCAAGAAAATGTTATTGCCCTGTTCACGCTCTTTAGCTTGACTTACCAGTATTTTTGTGGGTTAAAGTTTTGAGGATGTGCCCAGGAGTAAGGGAAGTTATTGTGAATCTGTTCACAAATCTCCTGCAACTTCCATTAGAAACTGTGCAGCAGTTGCCGCATAGCTGGCTTCTTGCTTTCCTTTCAGAAATGACTGTATTTATATCACTGTTGCTGTTGTAAGCTACTGAAATAGCTATATAGAAAATAGGTATTGCCACTTTGGAGATGCTTGCCAGAGAAGTGCAGCAAGCTGTTTTGCAGCAAGAGCAGTCCCAAATTCATAGTCCAGAACTGAACATGCTTCCCCACCCTGGGTCCTCAATAATCCTGATCACATCAGGATCATCATCGCTGTTTTACAGCGTTGAGTCTCCAGATTTATCTACAAGTGTAAAGACACTGAGAATGTTTGGGGTCGAAGAGGAAAGAGTGGAATTTTTACTTTATTTTTTTGGCTGATACTTCATTTACATTTGTTTATAGCTACTCTTGGAACATCAGGATGCCATTGCCACTGAGCCAAATGACCTGCTGAACGAATTGCTGGAAGGGCTGGGACCTGTTCCTGATGTAGAGTCTTTCCTTGGTATGCTGTTCTTCACCCTTATGGTTGACTTCACTAAATGGGGCAGAATGAAATGGGGATTGATTTTAAATACTCTCATGTTTCTCATAGTTACAGTTTGCTCATTTACTATAGAATTATTTTCTGAACACTTTCTGTAATATCGCTCCTTATAATTGAAATTTCATTTAATTTCCAATATTCACTATAAAGAGTGATGTGATTCAAAATCCAAACATTAGTAATTTTTCAAATAGAACAATCCAGTTGTGCTCAAATTGCAGATAGAAAGCGATTTTTTTTTTAATATCATGACCTTAAGATTTGCTACTATTGGCTAAGAACTTGAAAAATAGGCACAGAGAAGAGAGAATTTTTTATTCTGATACTTATAAAAAAACAATTTTTAAGAAATTATGTAAATCTATTAGAGTTATAGGGAATAAATGTGACTGATATTTGCCTTAATTGTTGTAACATGTGAACTGTGTAGAAAGCAGCTAGGTTGTCATGGATTATACCAGCTTCCAAGTGAATAGCCTGTTAACGTATCTGCTACTCTTTCATTTTCCACTATCACTGCATTTTTGGACAAATGATTATATCATGATTGTATTCTTCTTTGAGAAGATGACTTGTGAGTCCCTTGCACATCAGTAGCTTGAAAAGCAAGAGCTGGTGGCATTTCCAAAGTATTCTAACTGGACTTAAAAATAACTGGCTTATGTTTTTGACTGTACAATGTCCAGGAAAAAATAATAAAAAATAAAATATCCTGCTTCTAAATGGTAGGAATGGGTGTGCTGTTTAATAAACTTTTGGGTTTATTATCTAGGTTCTTGTTTGCTTTGTGCATTGAATTATGGGAAAACTGGCAAACTTAAGAGTAAAAGATATTTCCTTACAGGAGAAGGAGCTGTTGATCCCAATGACCCTAACCGGGCAAGCACACTGAATCAGCTTGCAAAAACAGAGATTTCTCTATCTCTAACAAGCAAATATGAGTTACGAGAAGGTGAAGATCAGGATCTCAAGAGCCTGATGATAAAGTATGTTTTGCTCAAAACCCTATATCTTTGGCAATGTTTTCTCTTTTTTGTTGTTTTGAAAGTTACTTCTACCGTGATGTCCAGACTAGATGTATTTTTGAGGTACTAAGTGCACTCAGTTTTCCAAAGCCAGTTTCTGTTTGGTCTTACTCAAACTTTTGCAAACGTCAGAGAAAGGGCCAATTCTACCAGAAAGCTTGCAGAAAGAGAAACATGCTGCCAGTTGTGTACTGGAGCATGACCAGATCATTATCTAGCCTAGTAAGTGCTTTTCCATAAATTTGTAAAAGCATTCTGCTTTAAAAACTGTAGCCCTGGGAAAGCAGAGATGAAAAGCTGTCTAGCCTTGTAAGGGATGGACAGTATCACGCTGTCCTCTCCTCCCCCTCAAAGGAAAACACTTCCTTGACTTACTGCCATCACTCATTTGAACCGGATGCCACTGTCACTTCTGCAGGAATAGTGCATGGTTTATCCAGGGAAAGAAAACTGTTTATACTATTTCGTGAGCAAATTAAGAAATGGCCATTGGGGTACCCTGGGATATAGGCTACTTTATAGTCAGAAACGTTTTTATAAAAGCACTTAGTATCAAATTATTGGCACCCCTCTTTTGAAGTTATTTCAAGCTGTGCAGAATAAGGACTGGCTTATTTAAGATCCTGGAGGAGAATGGGATGGTGCTGTCCTTTAGTACCATACTTATTTATACCCCACAAATGTGCAGGTTGGAAATTTACTTTAAAGGGAATTACAGGATAAGGATTTCACACCCTTTGCAAGCACTAGGGGTGTAGATACAAGCTGTAATTGATTCTAATCCATTAGTATTTGTTTTCAAAACAAAAAAAAAAACAGTAAAAGGAATTCATTAGGTAATACGTGAAGTTTTACTTCTGGAAAAAATTATTCCCTACAATGTCTGTAGTAAGTGGTGCAATTCCTAGGAAATCCATAAATGCCTGTTTAAGGTCTGGAGAAAAATCTGCTTTTAAGTGCAAGAAAGCTCCTCCTGCTTTTCCAGTTTTTTTGTGCATATTTGATCTGAGTCTTAAACTAGAAAACACTGAGGCTTTGCTTTAATTTATCAAACATAATTTGAAGTCTATAAAGGGACTGCAGTGACAATGTTGAATAAAATTTGTGTTCCTCACTTGATACTTCAGAGACCAAGGTTCTACAGCTGGTCCCAGGCTGGTTTCATAATAAAGATATGCCTGCTGCTGTCCCTTTAAAAAAGAAAACAGAGAGCGTCCCGTCCTTTTTTGCTCTCTGTAGGAGTAAAACACTACCCCTACATGAAATCCCTAAAAATACGTGAAATGAAGGCCAAAAGAAATGTCTTTAATCCCATACACTGTGCAGAAATACGCTGAGCAAATAGCATGAGAATTAACAAAAGAATTTAACTTCCCTATTGCGTAAGTGCTTTCAAGTAATATCATATTTTGAGCAAATTTAGTAAACAATCTGACAGAAGAATATTTAGCAACATGTGTTACATTGCAACAGTATCAATGTAAAAAATACTTTTTTTAAGCAGAGATGTGTACATACAGATGCTTAACTTTCCTACCTTAGCTGCAGAGAAATATTTCAATGCCGCCGTGAAATGTTATTCACCTGGCTGAAATTCAAGTCAGTTGATTCACTGCATGTTCCATGTTTCCTTGCAAATGACATGCTATAGGAATAGCAGCATACTTGCTTTTACATGGTTTTGTTAATGCTTCTCTGAAAAGCCCTAATATTTACTGGCACCCCTGTCTAGAGGACTCAATGTAAGGTGCCTGGTCTGCCTGGTTTGTGTGTGCAAGTGCTGCATGCCAAGCAGCAGGTGAAGGGGGAGGCATCCAGCCCCAAGTGTGCTGTTTCTGTAAAACAACAAAGCTGAGCAGGTTTGGTATGTGGGGAGAGGAAGTCAAAATAAGCCTCATGTCTTACCAGCCATTATCAGCACCTTTTTCTAAGCACTGCATAAAATAGCAATGCCATCCCATACACATTAATGTAGAATGCAGTGGTGACCAATAAAGACTGGCAAAAGTTGTGTCAGACAGAGAAAGCCAGCAATGTCTTGATGTAGCCCAAGTGGGCCAGCTTCAGAAAGCTTTTCTGGTTGAGTTTTTTTTGTGTGGTTTTGGGCTTGTTTTTTTTTTTCTAGCAGTGTGCTAGAACTGCTCAGTGCTGTTAACAGCAGCTCTGAATGACCAAATTAGTTTCCAGGTGGATTAGCAGGTCACCTTCTTACATGGAAGGAGCAGTCCTTCAATGGACCAATCATACCCAGATACTCATTGGTTTTGGATAATGTTTTCTAGATATGAGTAAACCTTATTGCATTTATGAGAACTTCTTGTCCTGAAAACCAACAAAACCCACAAGTTTACATAGGTAAATGATAATTTTAAACCTAGTCATGAGGTTTCAGGTTTTATCACAGAAGCCTTCGTCGTATTTAGACATTTTCCTAGGAAACTTGAGCTGCATCTTCAAGTTTATGTTAATTTTTAAGAATAATGTGGTACATCTCATTTGTAACTGTGTCCCCTGAATTAACAGAACCCTGTAGCAGGATGTTCTTGGAAGCATTATTGATGAAAAGGCAACAGGAATTAGATACATTCTGACCCAAAAAAAGAACTGGTTTGCATATCGGTGTGTAGCAGCTTCCCTTTTTTAGCAAGGAAATGCTCCCTGTCTGCTACCACTAGAGAAGTATCTGCCCTTAAGTGGTGTCCGTAAATGCATTGTGGTGGATGTAATACTCCTTCTGGAGTTCAGCAGTTTTGAGTGCATTTGCACTTTATTCAGTAAATATGACCTTTAATGGAACCATGCATAACTTAGGCTTTGAAAAGATTACATTCCTATCTGCTGTTTTTTTATGATTGTAATTAAAATCCACATGTGAGTTGTTGCTTGAATTTTTATCACGCTAACAGCAACTGTTTTACCGTTCTAGTTGGTTAACTGTTTTCTAAAATAAAAGGTGGGGGGAACTATGGAAGTATTTCTCTGTTCAGACCTGTGTAGAAGCCAAACATTCAACATATTAATGAAAGCTCTGAAACAAAAAGCTAGGACACACAAACATTACTAAGTATCCATAACAATGGGAGCTTGCTAGGTTTACTGCTGAAGAAATGAAATGCACAAGTGATCCAGGGACAACTGTTTTGTAATACCCATATATTGTTTTTAAAAGGACCAAAAGACTCATTGTGGATGTGATACGAACACAGCCAGGGGACACGCTCTTAGAAATATTAGAAACACCGGCCACCACACACCAGGTAAGCGCTGTGTTGTGCCTGAATAGTGAAGAAATTGCTTGCTTTATTATAGCTACTTGAAAGCCTCACAGATCTCTGACAGCTTTCTCCGCTGCTTAATAATAATGTTGCAGGTTTTGTACTATACAGATCTCGAGCCTTCAAAATGTGAGACTTGAAAATTTTCTTTTGCTGTATAATTGGTAACAGCTTCAAAGGAAAAGAATCACTGTCACTTAGCACAGTGATAATATTCCCTTTAACTGTTCTTTTTAAACAGGATCTTTTTTATCCAATGTTATAACACAGTCAAGTAGCCTGAGGTTAATACTTCTGCTTGATTCTTTTTTTGTTCTTTTTTCATGTACTCCAGTGTCTTAACCTCCCTGACACCTAGCTTATTTGCTTAAGCAATAGAAGCAAACATCTGCCTGGGTAACTACTGTTATTCTTGATATGGGAATTGAGTAGGAAGAGCTCCCAGTTAAAGACTTCCGTGTAGACACTGACACACAAAGCTGCATCTCAGTAACCTGCACATTTTATCTTAGCTCATGTGTTCATGTAGTGGACACCTGTGAGATCTGGGCCATCATTTCACAACTAAGTGAAGCCACTGACTTGTCTGTTTGATTTTAGTCATGCTTTGATTAACTGAAACTTATGTGTAGGTGTTGTGATACTTAAGGTATGTCAAAAGGCATAGTAAATGAAGCAATTTCAGACCATGGGGTAAGAGGGATATAAACAAAGCCATGTGGTAAGAGGACATAAATAGAGTTTGCACCTTGATTTTTGACAACCTCCTTTGAGTATTCAATGTGCCTGAATACTTAACTGTTATAATGAGCTGGAAAATAACTGTTGTGGATTTTTTTTTTTTTCCTACACAGGAATCTGAGCATCTGAAACTTGCAGAAAAACGTGCCATCTTAGATTCCAAAACTCCAGAGAAAATGAAGCGCAGTCAGTCTATTTTCAAAGATGGACAGCTACCACTAGAACAAAAGAAAAGGAAAATTCAGAGAAATCTCCGGACATTGGAACAAGCAGGACTGGTGTCTTCAGCAACTAAGTACCAAGAAATTATAAATGAGATCGCTAAGGTAAATGGAACATGCTGTATATTTACAGGTTTTAAGCATCTGACCTAAATCAATTCCAGCTGCAGACATACAACATACATTTTCCTGAGAATGCTACACTAAACTGCAGAAATATCCAATAAGAAAACAAATCATCTTTGTCTACTGATAAAATAAGTGAAAGACAGTTCTCTCATGCATAAATACTTGAACTGAGTAACATACCACTGTAGACTCCAGATTATGCAGATTTAATACTGATGCTGTTTTAACTTCTTCAGTACAATGTGTCTCAACATAGCTTTTTATATCTTAAAAGGAATCAGAATTACACATTAGTGGTTTAATCAATAATTAATATAGTACTGATAAAGTTTAAAAAGACTTAATAAAATTCCAAAACATTCTCTGATTGGTATTAACACTGAGCTACAGTGGCTCAGCAGGACTCAAGCTAAATAGAGGACCAACACAGTGCCCATATTGTGGCTGATAAAGCACCAGGCCTCTTGTGTACGTATAGGCAAGTCCTGTTCCAAATCCACACTGACACTGGCTCTAAGAATCTTAGTTTATTGGATTGTCTTTGATTGCTTATGACTAATATTGGATTACCTTTAATTGCTCATGAGTAATATCAGTTTATTCGTAAGTAAATTACTCCTAACACGAGTGATTTACATACTATCAATATATATGTATTTTTAAGTTGCAAATACATTTAAGTATATAAATGAGTGAATTACTCATGTCAGCTAAGTCTGTAATATAATTATGTAATGTTGCACCTATTCTGAAGTGCCACTTTAAAGTCCTGCTCTGTTCAGGTGTCTGCATCTGCTTCTGCTTGAGACAAAACAATTCTACATATTTATTCAGTGCTGCATTTTTTTTTTTTATTTCTTCTATAAGCCCAGACACTTTATTCTGAAACATTAAGGCAACCTAAAAATTGGGATGAGCCTTAGGACTGAAAGGTGCTTATTTTTTTTTTTTCAGTTACCTCAATTCAACCATTACCTTAAACCCAAGCTCCAGCTTAGCAGTAGCTAGTAGAAGCCCAAGCCCTCATTTCTTAGGACTCTCACCAGAAACTAGATGTGAGAAAGCTTCCATTTATAGCATGAAGCCAACATATTCCTTATGACTGCTGTGTCTGTCATGCCCTGGAGACCATCACAGAGTCAAGATACTACCACCACTTGTATACATGAGTAGCAATGTGATTGTTGTCTTCTGTACAGTCACATAAACTGTAGTACTTACTATCTGTACTATGCTTATGAAAGCTAATATGGCAGTTCATAGTTCATGCTTTCTCTGATTAATTAGGTCAGCTTGTGTAATTACAGATTTGAATGGCAGTAAGCTGATACTTTTTAAAATATCAAATTAACAAAGCGATTACATTAATGGATTTATTTAGGATATCCGGAATCAAAGAAGATACAGACATCATCGAAAAGCTGAATTGGTGAAACTCCAGCAGACTTTGAATGCACTTAACTCCAAGACAGCATTTTATGAAGAACAAATTAATTATTACAACACCTACATAAAAACTTGCTTAGACAACTTAACAAGAAAGTAAGTTGAGTTGTCTTGTCTTCTAGTATTTCAGTGTGTTTTATCAGGTGGGGAGAGCAGGTATGAATCTTTAGTTGAAAGTTTTGATTCTGACAGATTGACAATCCATGGATTAGAAAGTTCATGCAAGTTATCACTGTAACTTGAAAAAGTTACTTCCAAAGCCTGGAAAGTAAAGTCTTGCATTTATTTAAAGCTACCTTACAAAAAGAGGCTTGAGATGTGTACATATTTTCAATCAATTTAATTGGTGTTACTTCACAGACCTATTAGCACACTTTGAAGTCATGCAGATTTCAGAAGTAATAATTTTTTTTTCCTTCATTAAAAGGATTGAGTATTGCCTTTCAAATGGAAAAGGGAGAAATAAATCATAGAATGGTTTGGGTTGGAAAGGACCTTAATATCACTGAGTTCCAACTGCCTTGCCATGGGCAACATCTCCCACTAAACCATGTCACTCAAGGCTCTGTCCAACCCTGCCTTGAACACCACCAGGAATGGGGCAGCCACAGTTTCTCTGGGCAACCTATTCCAGTGCCTCATCACCCTCACAGTAAAGAACTTCTTCCTTGTATCTAACCTGAACTTCCCCTGTTTAAGTTTGAACCCGTTACCCCTTGTCCTATCAGTACAGTCCCTAATGAAGAGTCCCTCCCCAGCATCCCTATAGGCCCCCTTCAGATACTGGAAGACTGCTATGAGGTCTCCACGCAGCCTTCTCTTCTCCAGCCTGAACATCCCCAACTTTCTCAGCTGCTCTTCACACAGGAGGTGCTCCAGTCCCCTGATCATCCTCGTGACCCTCCTCTGGACTTGTTCCAACAGTTCCATGTCCTTTGTATCTTGAGGACACCAGAACTGCACACAATACTCCAAGTGAGGTCTCATGAGAGCAGAGTAGAGGGGCAGGATCACCTCCTTCGACCTGCTGGTCACACTCCTTTTGACGCAGCCCAGGATACGGTTGGCTTTCTGGGCTGCAGGCGCACACTGCAACTGGCTCATGTTCATTTTCTCATCGATCAACACCCCCAAGTCCTTCTCCGCAGGGCTGCTCTGAATCCCTTCTCTGCCCAACCTGTAGCTGTGCCTGGGATTGCCCCGTATGGCTAAATAATCTTACCTTTTGGGTACAATGCATTTACTCAAGAACAAGCGCATTAGTGCCACTGATGTGTCAAAATGAGGACACTTTACTGACATGAACAGAAGCTTACCTCACTGATCCAAAAATGAACTCTAATGGCCAATCTTATTTAACAACTATGTCACTGTAAGCTTACAAATCGCTGTTTTACAGTGACTGTGGACTCTTCCGGATTGGGGTTACATTTCACAGCAGAGTTTAAACTTTTAAAAAGTGCTAAAAATGTTGATTCAAAATTGCTGTCAAAATGCTTAGTCTATTCACTATGTGCTAAAAGTCCTTATAATTCTTAGATTTGTTCTGAATGTTAATTCCGTTTGTTAATAGGAGTCCAACAAGGCAAAGACTGAAGGAAAGCTAAATACGGCTAGAAGAGCAGTTGAAGTATAAAAGACCTGGTAGATAAATTAAAAGCCATTTTCTTGTTCTCTTACCAGAAATTCACGGAGGTCTATTAAAGTAGATGGAAAAGAAGAGGTGAAGGGAAGCAAAAAACTGAAGCAGACCTCATTAAAGTACACAGCTGCAAGACTGCATGAAAAAGGTGTCATCTTAGAAATTGAAGATCTTCAAACAAACCAGTAAGTGTGGTATAAACAATTCAGAGCATATTCTAATCAACATCTTCTTAAGGGGACTTTGTTAAAAGAAATCTTTGCCATTTCCTATGCCACACCTAAAATTACCTGAGACTTTTATATTCAGAAGATTGATAAAGTGTAACTGTTATAATTCATTTTTTCTCTTGTACCTCACTATATGATTATCTTGGGAAAATATTTGAGTAAGTCTATTTTGGCATTAGTTCTAGACAAAACCAGTAGAAGTCCACCAGCATGCTCACTGCTACTGACTGACTTGTTAAGCGGCTGTAGCAGTTATTTCTTTCATTTACTGACCAGTCACTTATATACTAAGTAAATACCTCATTTTCTGCACTCCCTCTCTTATGGCAAGGTGAACAGATCGGGTGGTTTAACATTCATTTTGTATCTATCCATTTTGAGGCCACTGTAGCAAAAACCTTTCTTCTTCTGCGCCATTCCATCTGTCTTCTGCATGGAAAAAAGTTTTTCCAGATGCAGTTTTTTTCCAAGTGGGTTTGTCAGACAGAAGAAGCTACATGAGGCAAACTGAAACCTGGTGAGAGTGTGTGTGCACCTGCAAGAGGACACTTGGGCATGGCAGAACAAAAATCTGGGTGTCCCATTCCTGTTCTGTAGGCAGTTCATCATCTTTGTTCCCTGAACTTCCCACAGTTTTCTCTCCTCTTCCCCTCTCCCACCCAATACAAAAGGGAGAGTTCTGAATTCCATACTATATGTATGCCAGAAAGTCTCCAAGAAGACGTTGCAGGAGGGATGGGGTGGTTCATTTGACATCATTTATACTGCTGATGGCCAAAGTTCTTTTGAGTTCTGTAGGCTTTTTTCTAGAAGCTGTGGACTATATAAAACTGGACAGCATACATAATCAGTTTTCCTTTTTGTTTCAAGGTTTAAGAATGTGATGTTTGATATCACACCTGGAGAAGAAGTGGGTGACTTTGAAATCAAAGCAAAATTCTTGGGGGTTGAGATGGAGAAAGTGCAGCTCCATTTCCAGGTAGAGTTTGAATTTTGTTGATTTGTTTATAGTCACATTTGCTTTAGTTGTAAACTATTTCATTTTTTTTTTTATATGTATTCATGAATTGTTCAATCAGCACAGAGCAGCAGGTCATGTGGGGAATAACTATATGGCTTCTGAAGCATGCTGGGCATGGAGTTGGGTTAATGTTTATATTAGGGCAACTGCATGAAAACAAATGCCGCATTAGTTCAGTGGCAAGCATCAAAAGCAAGGAGAAAACAAAAATACACAGAAAACAATATTTCTTCTGTTTTGCTGTTACTGACAGTCTGCAATTTGGGATCTAGAAAGCATGTAATGTTTCCTACACCTATCCAATGGTTGTTAGCAATTCTCTAAATCTTGAAGAACCTGGAGTTTGAGGCGGTTATCACATGATGAAAATGACTCCATCCTGTTGTTGTAAGGTATGGATTCAAACACAGATTAATGATTTTATTTCTGATTACAGGATTTGCTTCAGATGCAGTACGAAGGTGTGGCCGTAATGAAAATGTTTGATAAGGCTAAAGTGAACGTGAATTTGCTCATATTCTTGTTGAATAAGAAGTTCTATGGAAAATGAGTGTCTTCAGATATTGTGGTCCACATTCATCAGTGAGAAGCTTATTCAGTATTTTTTTTTCCTTTTAAATATTCATTTGGATTCTGTCATTGTACACGCTTTACCTTTTAATAAAACCTAAAACACCAAATGTTCAGAGGAATGTACGCAGTGCCTTTCAGCACTGATAATGAAGCAGAAAAATAGAATATAGATTAAATTAAACAGTTCCAGATTTCATTGGTGTTGGTACTTTCAAATCAAAATATTGTGTAGGATGCTCTGCTGTTGTGGCTGTATGGAATTTAGGGTAGGCAGAAATTGAATTTAGTTGAATATTATAAACCTTTTTCTATTAAAACATTTTAAATGACCTCAGATATATAATATAGCTCTTACTAGACTTCAAGTTTTTACTAAAAGAAATCCTAATTCGTTTCTAGGGGATAGTTTGGACAAATACTTAGTTACATACTAAGCCTATTTTGTGGCAGTTGTCAATTGTAAGGCAAACTTTCTGTGCAATTAAAAAAATATATAGGTAATTATACATTGACAATAACTTCTTACTGTACAAAAATATATTTTGTGATTCATTCCTATTAAATGCACTACTGCCTCGTGTAAAATGACATTTTCTACTTTCACAGCCTTTGGAGTGGCATTGGGGAAATCTGGATAGTGAACATACACTGTTCAGTTTGAAGTATTTGAATACGTAAATTGTGCCTGTCTTTTTTTTTTTTTTTTAATTATTGCAAGAAAATAAATGCAATAAAATCAGTATTTAGATTGGGGTTTTTAATATTCTTTGAAGATTGTTCTATGTAAAATAAACATTGCCTAATTAAACTGGCTTACTTCCTAAATTTCATTTAAGAGTTTTTAAAGCAGCAATACAGACCACAGTGAAAGAACTTCCTTCAGTGCTTTTATAAAAATTAATCTAACTAACCTTGATTGTCCTCACAATACCCTTTACAAGAGTTGCTCAGCAGTGAATAAGCTCGTAACTAGAAATACAGCCCTCTTCCTGGGTGGCTGATTTTGCCTCTGATACAAGATTCTAACTTCATTGAGCAGTAACTACCTACCATGGGCATGCACAGTAGGAAGATGGCTCCTTCCCCAAACAGTGATGCAGTAATGATGTAGCAACCTTACCAGACAATTATAGGCTTTTTTGGTAGACACAGTGTGTTCAACAGGAACTGAGTTTTGTCCTGTAACATGCTTCTGCCTAAAAAAAACCCCAAAACAACAACAACAACAAAAAAACCCACAAAAATAACCACCACCAAAACACATGCACTGAAAAGGAGCAAAAGGCAGAAGTAAAGAATGGGGTAACTGGTAAAAGCCTTAGAAGTCATGAGCTTTTCACCTCCATTACAATAACTTTATATAAGAAAAAGTAGCAGTCTGACTTGCATGACTACAGGTTACAAAATTAACTTAAATTTGGTTCCCATATGCAGGTAAAAAATTGACAAAACACAGGTGTTGGGTGTTTTATTCACTCAATATATTTGTAGTAATCTCATTTACAAAGATAAAAGAACACAACCCTATGACTGTTCCTTATATTTGCAACTAAGTTACTCCCTGCAGATACAGCCTGCTTTTCCCTTCATGTCTTTTACATACTCTGCAGGCTGGTTTATCTCTCAAGCAACAGCCCATGGGTTAAGGCTTCCGGAAAAACACAAATGCTGACAATGCATGTTTTTCTAGGGTCTGGTATAACATTTACAAATACATTATTATTTTAAGACAGACATACTTAGTTCAGTTCTATTTTGGTGTTTTGAAATTTTTAAGTGTTACCTTTGAGTACGTTTACAGAGCTGTGAGACCACAGGAATGCCAAATAACAGCTTCACCTGCTCCTCCCAAACAGATGGGGGGGGGGGGGAAATTATCCCTTATTAAGGTATTTTCTAAATAGTTGAATAAAATTAGTTAATGATAAAGTATAAAGTGTTCTGTGGGGCTTCCCTAATATTTGGGATGACAGATGTAAAAAGGCTGGCCAGCTGTTAAACTTGCATTTATTACTTGCCTTTGCTCTACACAAATTGGAGCCAGCTCTAACAGTGCTGTAACATAGCAAGTGATAGGATTGTGGAACGTCATAACTTACTGGGAACTGGTATTTGCGATCAAGAGTGTTTGTTTTCCATTGTTCTTACTTTCTTAACAGCAAAAGTCTGCTTCTTCCGTAATAAAGGCATGCCAGAAATAGGACCAACTTCTAAATGAACACCCCCACCCCTTTTCTTTTTTCTTTATTGCTATAAACAGAGCACTGTATGGTTGAGGATGGGGCACCATATGCTGGAATAAGTATTTTCAAAGAAAAGAGCGAGAATACTAGCTGCAAAGTTGACAAAATGTATTCCACTCTAGCTTTCATACAGGATTGATTTCAAACAGCTCTTGATTCATGAGCAGCTCCGAACGACAGAACAAGGCACCTGTCAAAGGCATGTGTCACTGGAGCTCAGGAGTGGCACCACCTCTGCAGCGATCTTGCCAGAACAGATGTGAGGACTGCAAACCTAGGTCATGCACGGGTTTTAGGTTGTCCTGCATTTCTACAGCATGCACCCACCCACTACAAGCAAGTTTTGGTACTGTTTATACAAAGCACATCTGTGTATGACTGAGGTTTTCTGAATGTGATCTTTCAATCAAGAGTAATGATACTTCAGCTGGCCCTGTAACTGTAACCCTGTGGGACTGCACAAACAGAACCTGGCAAACTTGGTTTAGAACAGCTCCTTAAGCACATCCCCTGTTCCGCTCCTTCTGCCCCCTCACCCAGCCAGGCCGCACGGTCCCTTCCCGTTTCTCCGCTGGGTGCCGCCGCTCCCCGCTGCAGCACAGGGGGCGGCGGGCTCTGCCCTTCCCTCCCGGTGTCCCGGGGCCCGACTCTCCTCCTGCTCCACGATGGGCGGTTCGGGTGCGGCGCGATGCGCCCCCTCTGCCGGCGCGGCGCGGAGCGGCAGGAAGGTGCTCCCTCCTCCCCTGCCGCCCGAGGGAGGCCCGGCCGCTCCGGGGCGGCTCTTCACCAGCCCCAGCCTCCTGCCGGCTGCTACCCGCCGCGCATCGGCTGCGCTCGCGTCTTCCTGCGCTGGACGGACAGACGGAGGGAGATCCTCGCAGCCCGGTCCCCCCCGAACCCCGTGGCCATGGGGCCGCGGGCCCTGCCCGCTCTGCTCTGCGCGCTGGCCGTCCTGTGCTGCCCGCCCGCCGCCGCCGCCGCCAGCCGCGGTGAGTCGCCGCCTCACGCGGGGAGCTACCGGTGAACGTGCCGGAGGGCGGGGGAGGGCCGGGGAGGACCGAGTCAGGCCGCCGCGCCCCCCACTGCGGGCCAGAACCCTCCAGTTCCAGGTGGGGGGCCCCGAGAAGCGGGAGCAGAGCGAGGAGCCCGAGCGGGTGGCGTTTGCCTTGGCAGCGGGGCCGGGGCCGCGCGGCTTGGCAGAGGGAAATAGACGAAACGCACGGCATCCCTGGCCTGGTCAGGGGTCTCCCGCTTTGAAGGTTTAATTGGTACTTAGGAACGGTCTTGCTTCGGCGCTGTGGAACGGTGCGCTAGCTTAGTTCTCACAGCGGCGGCGGGGGAACAGGCTGAAATACGAAGTTGCCCTGAGTAAAGCAAAGTGAGGCGAATGCTTTTTGAGAAGTGTATTTTGAATAAAAGACATGTCACAGATCTAAAATACATAGATCTGTGAAAAACGCAGTGCTACGGATAAGGTTACTGATGGTGAAGAACGGTTTACAGTTGTCCCATGGCTCATACCAAGTTACGATGGAAAGAAGTGACCAGCCTGGTGGGACGTGCTGGTGGACTTCCTCAAAACAATGGCATTGCCTTTCGTTCACAACTTCAGGAGATGCGCTGCCAGCTGAATTTGTAGGTAACACAAAGTTTGTAAGATCCACCAGCAAAAAGTAGTTCAGAGCATCCACCCCAGGCAGGTGACGTTCGTTGATGCGCCGTTAGAAATAGAGCTAATGGCAACAACAGTGCTCTAACTGGTGAGACCCTGGATCCGTCTAGGATTGCAAGAAAACAACACTTCAGGAAAACATGTTCAAATTGTTACATTACTTGTGTAATACAGTAACAAATTCTGTATGAACAGAGGTGTGGGCTAAAGAAGATTTTTTTTTTAAGACATCCAGTGTATCTTTTTATAAAAGCAAATAATTGTTAACTGCCCTACAAAGTTGTGATTTACCTTGTTTATAAATATACCTGGCATGCAATTCACATTCTGCTTGCGAGTAACTGATTTATGGGCCAGTGAGTAATTCAGATTCCAAATGCTTATCACTATCACATTATACATAGGAGAGACAAGAGAAACCAACTTTTTGTTACAAGACAGCGGTATGGGTGCAGTTGTCAGCAGTAATACCCAGAAATTATATTAATTGTTGTCTAGGAGCACATACTGAATTGGTTTTGAGTAGGAGCCTACATTTTAGTTTTCCACCTCACAAAGATATCCCTTGGGATATGAACACTGCTGGTGTGTAAACATCCTGTCCAGATTTGTGACTCTACAGAAATACTTTGACATTTTTCTTCTGGAGCTCAAGAATGCTTTTTATGGTTGGTTGGAGCCATTATATTTTTTGTTCTCTACTTCTCCTTTCCCAGAACAGTATGTGCAGTAGCAACTTGCATGTGAAAATAGACAGAAATTTATGACATAGGTCTGTATAAAAGAAAAAAAGGCAGTGTCTCTCAGGGTAAGCAGAATATGCATAAGCTGATTGTGAGATAAACAATACATAATACTCAATGGAAAACAGCACAGTATAGATTGTTAAACAATCCAGACTTACTCAGCTTTCTACATCTTTTCTCTGTATGTTTGATAGAGAATCAGTGCAAAGACCACAGGCAGTAAAAGAAAAGGTCAGGCAATCTGAGTATTGTTCTATGTAATTTCTGCCTTTCAAAGTCCCTACTGGAAGCAAAGAAAAGACTCCATTGGTATTGTTCAGTGTCCTGACTGCACACCATGAGGATAAAACCTCGATGCTTTATCCCTTTCTTTCTTTCTTAGTTTCTTTGTCCTATTCATTTGTACTTCTTTATAGCTTACAAGTAGATAGAGCTGTTTACTCTGTCATACCAGCCATGAGAGTACTGTTACGCATAAAAATTGTAATCTACCAGGTTTGACCTCTTCCAAAAGGAGTGGATGACAGCCAGCAAAAACAGGATGACTGTCTGAATATTTATGATCATTATACAAGCTTTACCTCTGCTTTTCTAACAGATGATTTGTTTTATCAAAAATTACTTAAGCTGTAGTGAAGTGTGTTGTAGACAAATGGTTATCTACAGCTTTAAAACAGCTAGAGAAGAACATCTGACAGATTCTGGTGTAGTTGTGGCTATGTCAGAGTAGTTTTAAAATCTTTCCTGTAGAGCTACTGTATTGGCTGCTTCGTACTATCCCAGCTTACAGGTAATGCTTGTTTCCCATTACTGACCTTAATGTTTACTGTCAATATTCACTAGTATCTTTTTAAGTAATATGATACCATTTCACTCTCTTCCTTTCTGTGTATATATCTCTGATCATCAGCTTTTTCAAATAAACACTAACACAAAAGGAATTCAGAACCTCAGGGCAGTAACCATCTTCCATTTCAAAAAGCATGAATTGCACTGGTATTTTTTCTAATACTCAGATGCTGTGTCATACAAACAGCAGCTTTGCAAAGAAAAAGAACTGATCTGTGACTACCAGTCTTTTAAATTAAAATGAAATTGAATTTCATCAAGCAAGTTTAAATTCCCACTCTCTGTAGTATGAAGTGGCAAAAAAATAGCAAGTTTGAGGTCTTGTTGCGTTTTTCCATAGAGATGGCTTCCAAGTAGTACTTCATGTCATCGAAGTTCAAGGTGGAGACATGGAGTGAGCAAGGGACACAGCATGGAGGTGCTGTTAACAGCATCAAGGTTGAGTTCAACTCTGAACTTAGGAAGTCTGCTTCTACAAATAACACATAGTTTTCACTAAGTTAAACCAGATAATTTCAGCTAAACTAACTTTTTTTTTTTTGTCCTGAACTGTTGTAATAGGGTTGTACTTACAGAAAAGTTTGATATTGAGTAATGCAGACTCTAAATCCTTTCATCTAAAAAAGTTGTAAATAAGGTAGCTCTGAGAATTCAGGATATAGTTACAATTATTATCAATGTTAAAGTAATTATAAGCAATAGTTAAGACAGAGGTCAGTAGTCAATAAAGGGGAACTAGCCCAATCATTTTTTTCCTTTAGCATATTGTCATACTGTTCTAAGTTAGGAGTCACTGACGAGAAGTGGGTCAGGTTACCACCAAGGACTTTCACATTAAGTTTCTTAACCTCAATCGTGAAGGCTCAGTGATGCTGATTGGTTCAAAGTTCAGGTACACATGGGGATATGAGAAGTGCTTGCTGGAAGCACCTCTATTACCACATCATGCACAGATAATCTTGACAGTAAAATAGAGCTTGTGCTGAACCTGAACTGCCAATGTGGGAGCTGATTCCCTGAGCCATCTGCCTGCTTGGACTAAATTTTTGAAGTAAGATTAAAGATAAAGGATCTATAGTTTTACATTTTACTAGTGTTCCTTTTTAGACAGCAGAATACCCCCTTGTATAAATTGATTTAGTGCCCTTCTGTGCAAATACTGAATTTCACCATACTTCTGTGCATTTGTGTTTCAGGAAAAGTACTAAATTGTTCCTACTGCAGTCTATGCAACAGGCATCTGGGCTGAAATTCTCATCCAACATCCTTTTCTGGCCTGCAGTGTTTGCAATCTAGTCATGTTGCATAGAAAAACCATTATCTCAGACAATTCCCCTCTTTTGTCCCCTCTGCCCCTGAATGCTGCTGTGACACAACATGATAGGTACAGCACAGGAGCTGTAAAAAATCCCCAAATTTCCCTACTACTCATCACCCCACGTTCAAGTTTGAATTTCACCAAAACTCAAGCTGGGCTGGGCCCTTCCCACACAGCCTGCACTCAGACAGAGGTAACTACCTGCTTAAACCTGCAGCCACTCCTCGTTTGCCTTCTGCCTCTTTCAGATGCATTTGTTCTCATCTGCATTAAAAAGTGTTTGAATTACTGTAGAAAAAACAATTGCTTGTAACAAGTGTGTTAGGTGAATCATGCGGATGTACTTTCAGCTCACTGATTTAAGCTAACACACCTTCATTTTTGTTTTAGTTGTCTAGGATTCAACAAAGGATCAGTTGCACAGCTACGCACATGAGTGATTAAATAGTAGTAACTCTCTCACTTCTGTCTGCCCATAATATGTTTGAATTATTCTTTGCCTAACTAGATTAAGCTGAGGTGAAAAACAACTGTCTTCCAAAATAAGACTCCATGCAAACCACTTTTCTGAAACAATGTCCAAAGTAGATCTTTTGATTGATTGGGGTTTTTTGGTGGGTTTTGGTTTGTTTTTTTTTTTTTGTTTGTTTGTTTGGGTTTTTTTGGTTTTTTTTTTGTTGGTTTTTTTTTTTGTTGTTGTTGTTGTTTTTTTTTTGCTGTTGGTTGATTGGGTATTTTTGTCCTTTTTTTTTTTTCCCCAGAAATAAACCCACACCACACATTCAACGTTTTGTAATGCCAAATTCCTAACCCGTTACAGCTACATTCAGAAAGCAGAGATACCCTGTCCTGACACCTTTCTTTTCTCAGACTCAGCCAACCACTATGCTGCAAAGACCGTGCTGTAAAGGGAACACTAGTGGCAGGTTTCAAAAGTGCTCTGACGGCACACTGGTATGTGCTGTGGGGTAGGTTAAGTAGAACTGGGGAAGTGTTTCAATGCAGTCTTTGTACAAGAAAAAGGTTGAACCTCATCTGCATTGAAAACTGCATGATGTCTGCCACCTGTCTTTATGGGCTGTCATGTTGAGTAAGATGTCTCCAGAGCCCACAGAAATATCCAGTACTTGATAGGTAGTGTCCCTCCCATAAAAGCTTCCAGGCAAAGAGCCAGGAGGCAAAGGAGGACATCTTACCCAAACTTGTAACAAAATTTAAAATAAAAAGGACTAACATATGTGGGCAGTATGCACTTCGAATCAGGAATTAACCTCATTGTTTTGTGTTGCTAATATACCTTAGCTTTCCTTTTTTGAAAGATGTTTTTGTTTCCCCATAGGATGTAAGTATTTGCTAATTTATCTTAATAATTTCTCGTTTTTCAGCCTCCCTGTATAACAGCAGCATACTACAGGTCAGAAGTTTTATAATCTCCATTGCAAGTCACCAGGATGACCGCATACCTACTGGAGGTGATACTGAAAATGACTTTGAAGCTGGATCAGGAGACACCAACCATACTAGATCATTCATACATGACCAGCGAATAGTGTCAGTGCAAACAGCAAGATACCTCACCAGTCCATGGCTGACACGCTTTGTTCCATCAGTTTACACCATAGTGCTTGTGCTGAGTCTCCCCCTGAACGTTACAGCAATACTTGTGTTTCTGAAAAAAATGAAAATTGAAAAGCCAGCTGTGATATACATGTTGAATTTGGCGCTTGCAGATGTCCTGTTTGTAAGCGTGCTTCCTTTTAAGATTGCTTATCACTTTTCTGGAAATGACTGGGCTTTTGGACCCGAAATGTGCCGTTTCATCACTGCTGCCTTCTACTGTAATATGTACTGTTCAGTAATGCTTATGACAAGCATAAGCTTCGATCGCTTCTTAGCAGTGGTATATCCCATGCAGTCTCTTGGGTGGCGTACGTTAACACGTGCCTCACTGATTTGTTTCATCATATGGCTTGTAGCAATAAGTGGGGTTATACCTTTTCTCATTAGAGAGCAAACAATGGAAATACCGAAGTTAAATATAACTACTTGCCATGATGTGCTAAGAGAATCTGAGCTTCATGGCTATTACCTCCACTTCTTCTCCATCTTCTCTTCTGTGTTTTTTGTAGTGCCATTTATAATCTCTACTGTCTGTTATGTGTGTATCATTCGATGTCTTAGTTCCTCTACTCTTGTTACAAAGCAAAACAAGAAGACACGTGCCTTGCTCTTGTGTGTGGCTGTTTTCTCTGTTTTTGTTATTTGCTTTGGACCAACAAATATTCTCCTATTAATTCATTATATCCATTTTTCTTATGACAACAGCTTAGAATATCTCTACTTTGCCTATCTACTCTGTGTTTGTATCAGCAGCATTAGCTGTTGCATTGACCCCTTCATTTACTACTATGCTTCTTCTCAGTATCAGAGACAACTTTTCAGTCTCTTCAATTGTAAAGAGACACTTGATCCTAACAGCAGTAACAGCAGTGCCCAGTCAATGTCTACCACTAGTAGAAGGGGTACGTGCTCTACTAATGTGAACAACAGTGCCTACAGGAAATTACTAGCAACTCATTGAGAAAACATGTCTTACATATACTTAATTTTTAGGCAATTTCAGACACAAAAAAAAAGACTGCATTATATATTAAAAGTTTTTGTACAATACATAGTTCTGTGGATTTATTATAGTAATGCACAATTCATATTATAACTCTGTATATGTACATATATTGTATATGTAAATAAGTTAACATAGACATAATTCCTTAATAATAGTTGTTGAGTGTTTTTCAAATAAACCTTTTTTTTTCAGACAAATCCTTTGCATTGTTAGTCAGTTTCTTTCAGGTATTTTATGAAATCCCATTTTAGTATTTTTAACTATATCAGGTTGATTAAATTCTTACTTATGGAACCTCTCCATCTATCCAGTACTTCCTGAAGAAAGTGAAAATATCTTTCTAAGCTATAGGGTTTTTTTCACCTATTTCTTAATATTTTGGGAGTAATCTCAGCATTATTTCGCATTTTGGACACTGACACTTTTTTTCCCCCACTTTTATATATTCCACTGCAAAAGAGTCTGTGCAGTTTTAGGAATGTGGGAAACTGAAAACCAGCAATTAGTTGGTGCAATGTGTCAGGGAAGATAATTTTCAGCAGCTAGAATTAGCTTTTTCCTTTGGTGTATGCTGGGCATCTTGGCTATGAATGTGGTATTTTTCACAGTTAATTTAACAAAAAAATGTGACATTTTGTTTCACAAGAAATTGATGTTGAATGGGCCTCCAGAAATTATGCTGAAAAAGCTGTATTCATCATCTTGTTATGCAGTTTGCAAACCTGTGCTTGGGTGCATGTGATTAATCATCATGCACATCTTTAGGACTCAGAAATATCCTTTGTGCCTGCCAAGTCTGGAAATTTTTTGTATTTTACATAGTGTCCACATCTACTGAAATGTCTGGTATACAGCCCAGTAGCTAACTTCACTCTGTGTAGCATTCTTTTACTACAAGGGATGCTAAAGCCAAGTAAGAGGAATTCTGTTTTGGAAATGAGCATGTAGGTAATAGAACTATACATGAAAATGGAAATCAGATTAAGAGGATATTTGTTTAAGTTTTGCCATAGGAATCTGCCAAGAAGTGCAGCAATGGATAAAAGCTCTCTTCAGTCCAGCACAAGTGATAAGAAATGTAAACTTTCTGCATACAGTGTGACAGAAACTTCTTTCTAACCATGACCTCTTGTCGGATTGTGTCTGTTCTTTAATGGACTTAAATATAATTAAGTATTGCGTTACCAGAGTCTCTCTAGATGTTTGTCCTCAGGTATGCCACTTCGTAAGTACGAGTGCTAAAAATATATGTATATGTAGTTTGTAAGGCTAAACCCCCACAAATAAGACATACTCAGTTACATTCTCATATTAGGGGAAGTTTCAGTTTTCAGTAAAATCTTAAAAATTTTAAGATTTGCTTCTTGCTGGCAGAAAAAAATTACATCTGTGCCTCCTGTAGTACAGGATGTAAGACTGCTTTTTAGACCTCTTAGATAGTTGGGATTTGTTTTAATGTCATGGTATTTTGGTTCACAATAATGCTTTATTTTTAGGAGGCAAAAAAAGACATTATAGTCTGCTTTGCAAGGAGTGGTACTACATGCTGGGAGAGAGTATGTGGAAAAAAGTTCAGCAAGCAGCGATTATTTACTTCATTTTGCTTTGTGATTGGGTAGTTTCACTTGTAACCTCCGTGTGCTCAAGAACATTCCCAAGTGAGCAACTTCTTCCTGCCTTGCAGGATGAAAAAATGAAAGGGGTGAACACAGCTGTTTATTCTTATGGCTAAGAGCATCAAAAAAGATCTTGAATAAGAGTGACTAAGAAAGATTTAATGCATGGCTATAAGCCAGTATCCCAGCTCTTACACACATACTGCTGAAGCTGAGTTTGCTGATGGTACGGGCTTGCACAAAAATGAGAAGATAAACAAGAACAGGAAACACAATTCCAGCACAGAAACCTGAAGTCAAAGGGTACATAAGTATGCTTCTTGCCTTAGAATCATAGAATAGTTAGGGTTGGAAAGGACCCTGAGATCATCAAGTTCCAACCCCACTGCCATGGGCAGGGACACCTCACACTAAACCATGTCACCCAAGGCTCTGTCCAACTCTGCCTTGAACACTGGCAGGGATGGAGCATTCACAGCCTCCCTGGGCAACCCATTCCAGTGCCTCGCCACCCTCACAGTAAAGAACTTCTTCCTTATATCCAATCTAAACTTCCCTTGTTTAAGTTTTAACCCATTACCCCTTGTCCTATCACTACAGTCCCTAATGAAGAGTCCCTCCCCAGCATCCCTATAGGCCCCCTTCAGATGCTGGAAGGCTGCTATGAGGTCTCCACGCAGCCTTCTCTTCTCCTGCCTGAACAGCCCCAACTTTCTCAGCCTCTCTTCATACAGGAGGTGCTCCAGTCCCCTGATGATCCTCGTGGCCTCCTCTGGACTTGTTCCAAGAGTTCCATGTCCTTTTTATGTTGAGGACACCAGAACTGTACACAATACTCCAAGTGAGGTCTCACAAGAGCAGAGTAAAGGGGCAGGATCACCTCCTTCGACCTGCTGGTCACGCTCCTTTTGATACAGCCCAGGATACGGTTGGCTTTCTGGGCTGCAAGCGCACACTGCAAGCGGCTCATGTTCATTTTCTCATCAACCAACACCCCCAAGTCCTTCTCCGCAGGGCTACTCTGAATCCCTTCTCTGACCAACCTGTAGCTGTGTCTGGGATTGCTCTGACCCAGGTGTAGGACCTTGCACTTGGCATGGTTAAACTTCATGAGGTTGGCGTCAGCCCACCTCACAAGCATGTCAAGGTCCCTGTGGATGGCATTCCTTCCCTCCAGTGTATCAACCGAACCACACAGCTTGGTGTCATGGGCAAACTTGCTGAGGGCACACTCAATCCCACTGTCCATGTCACCAACAAAGATGTTGAACAAGACCGTTCCCAACACTGATCCCTGAGAGACACCACTCATTACTGGTCTCCAACCGGACACTGAGCCATTGACCACAACTCTTTGCATGCAGCCATCCAGCCAGTTCTTTATCCACCGAGTGGTCCATTCATCAAATTGATGTATCTCCAATTTAAAGACAAGTATGTCGTGTGGGTCAGTGTCAAATGCTTTGCAAAAGTCCAGGTAGATGACATCAGCTACTCTACCGTTGTCCATCAGCTTGTTTCAGGGGAAATGGTGGGAGTGAAATCTGACCCAAAAGAAATTAAGCCCACTGATGTTATATGCTGCTTCACCCATACACTAATAAAATTATCCCAGATAACATCTGGAGATGAGGAGTGTTACTGACAGGCACTAAACGCACGTAAGAAAGCTTGCTAATGTTCCAGATATGCCAGCTTCATGTTGTCTCAATATTGGTAGGTGCAAGATTTGTGATCAGCATGGCTGCCATTGCTCAAATAGTGGCTATCATTGGTATAACTTATTTCACAGGGGAAGATTTGCTTAAGTTAGCATGGCAAGGATTTTGCAGGGGTTGGTGTGTTCACAATAGAAGCATTTATCATTTAATGCAAAGCATGCATCTGCCTTACAACCTGCTCCCTGCAGCTTGACTGCAGACAGAGCATGGTCTGATAGCTGTTAGCTCTGTTTCCCTGTTTATTGAATCCTAGCCAGAAATGTGAATACAGCTGCAAATTGTGTTCACAAGGTTTTGTATGAGGCAAACTGGATCAGGCCACTGGATCTCTCCCCTCTTGAGATGGGATCCTTAAAGAGAGTATGAGCCAGCAAGTAGATCACCAGCTGTGGCTTCACACTGGAGCTCTGCAAGAGATGGGGGAGCAAACAGAAAGGCCTGGTGTGCTGGGTGCAATCTTTAAGTAAATTCCTAGCTAAGGACTTTTTTTTTTTTTTTTTTGATTAATCATTTTCATGGTTTTTGATCTTATCACAGTTTGATCTTTCAAGATGCTGAGCAAATTAAAAAGTGAATCAGCCCTCTCATGTGGTTAAAATTAGTTCGTTTTCATGGCATTTTGCAAATGCTATAGAAATGGTTTAGTGACACCTAATACAGCTGGAGAAGCTGAACAAACAACGTGCTATAATCCAAGTCAACACTAGAGAGCATTAAAATAACTAGGTTTGGCTGTTGTAATTTGGCTTCTTGGGAAGGACCATTAGAACCCAAAACTGAACACCAAGCTGGACTGCAAACTACCGATTAGCCCTCTAAACGAACATGTGGATTTGTAAAAGTGAAAACTATTGGAATTGTATTGGAAAAGTGAGTGACTTTATTTTAAACAGAACTTGTTAAAAGTTTCAGCAAAGTTTTGCAGAATACGTTTCCTTATCTTTGTGCTACCAACCTTGTAATAGTGGTGCTTGTAGTGCCACAAATAAGCCTCTCTCCTTAAAAGAAGGCCTGACATTTGAAGCATGGCACTAAGCTCAAATGCAGTCCATTAAGGTCTGAGCTGATAAAGTCAACCAACAATGAAAATCTGGTTTGGTATTCCCTCACCAAGATAAAAACGGATGACATTAAGTCAAATTCATCCACAGTAAGCTTGGGAAAGTAATTGTCCTTGCCTTTGATCAGTTTTGGGTTTTGTGCTAGGAATTTGGGGTCTTTATGGTTTTGTTTTTCACACTGCACTATCACATACTAGAGGCAGCAATCACTGGGAAGTCCTCACGTGTTTTTTCATCTTGGTGGATGGGGCAGCATGCGACACAGGCAGTGGTGAAGGTCATGCCACAGTGCCTGGGCACAGGGCTCTCCCAGCTTATCTGCCCACGGGGCTCACAGCCTGTTCACACTAGCTTACTATATTTCTCCCATCGACTCATCTAGAGGTGGCAGGCAGAACACTGCTGCTTCCCTCAGAAG
Organism: Neopsephotus bourkii; assembly: GCF_033783945.1. Classification (NCBI taxonomy): domain Eukaryota; kingdom Metazoa; phylum Chordata; class Aves; order Psittaciformes; family Psittacidae; genus Neopsephotus; species Neopsephotus bourkii. The sequence continues at coordinate 267,639 of NW_026901564.1, forward strand.
CCTGAAAACAGAGAAGGAGAATGGACTTGCACAGACAGATTGTCTATAAATATTTGATCAATACTGTCTCTCTATAGTGGTTGGTTGTCTGTTTGCTTGCTTGTTTGTTTGTTTTACGTATGTGTTTAGATCTTTTTCTTTTTGGCTTATAAACAGGAAAGAGCAGTCACTATCAGCAATAGCTAAGCAGGTTAGGATCCTAAGACCAAACATTTCAAATCTGTTTCAGCCAGCCACTGAAGTCCACCTACTCAGCTTATACCTACTGGGTGTGGAGCGTCCCTTGAGCCCTTTGTACCTGCTAGAAGGGGATACAGTGGTACAGAAGCCACCATTTCATTGATGGGCAATGATGGTGCCAAACACATGCTGTGGGAATCTGCTTCCTTTCCCTCAGAATTGCACTTAACTGGAAACAGGTGTCCAGCTCCAGAGGCTCCATTTTATCACTACTACCTCTAACTATAATGTCCTATTTACTGAAACCTGCCTAAACACTGGGTGTTTCTTGTCCAAGACAATATCCCACACCATCCTCCTCACAATATACACAGCAGGGGCCTTGGGGATCTACTTTCAAATCACACCAGTTTTACTGTCAGTTATTCTTGAATTGTTACAACTTAACACACTGATTTGAGTGTTTATTTTCTGATGTGGGCACTCCTGCGGCTTTCTTCTTCTCTTTTCAATTTTATAACAAACAATTTTTGCTGCCTAGTCCAACTTCTCATCAACACAGTTGCAAAACCAAATAGAAGATGACGCGTTCTTGCCTGCAGCAAACTCATGGATTTGTAAAGTGATACCACTGACATCTGACACATTTTCCAGGAACCATAAAATGCAAGAAATTTGCTAAGTACGTTCAAAAATTGGGTCGGGTAAAATAACCAGAATAGTTGCATTACGTGTATGTGGATAAATGTTTACAACCACCTAAAGTACAAAGTATTGAGAACCCAGTCCCAGATGGTGAAGAACAGAAAGGAGGGAGAAAACTTTGCTACCCATTCTTTATATTGTTTTATCTGCCTGATCAAGTGCTAATAAATCTCCCTCCTTTGGAATAAATCCAATAATATTTTTCTTGCATTTTTTTCCTATATGTCATTTAAGGAATAAACCTGTATATCAGTGCCACTTGGAGAATTTATTTCAATTTATTTTCACACTTTTTTTTTTGTCTCCACCTTCACTGAATCTAAAAGGTAAATGCAATTCTACCCAACAAAGAATAAAATACATCCAGTTAGTTATCACAGTTTTCATGTCAGAGGAAATAATATATATGCTGAATATTTCTGTTTTCTATCACTCAAACACAAGCCAGGGGTGACCAAGAAAATACTACTCCCACCATTGAAAATTATGTTTACAGAAGCTCTGAAATTCAGCTCAGATATCTCACTTTGCTTTGACCTTTTTACTTTTTCTATTTTTATTTGCATACTGTCTTTAGTAAATTTTTTTGAAAGGAGGAACCTACAGCACTTCACTCACTAGATGAAACAGATTGGTAAATTTGCTGTGAACTCATGGATATTTTTCATTAGGCAGTTAAAAGAGTTCTAAGCCTTATAAATGTGCATGGGAGATGGTGAAAATTCTTTAAAAATTACATTTACAATGTTAAGACTGTTTAAGACAGTCTTTAATAGGAAGACAGGCTGGTCTAAAGATACATCTTTCATTAGCCCAACTGCTGCACTGGGGGGAGGGTTTGGGGGGTGGGTGATGAATACAATGTTTTGGGTACTTTCAACCATTCTGGATAGTTTTCCAGGGTTGTATTTTTTTATCTTAATTTCTAAACTAAGATCAGTGGTGCAGCAGACTCCATACACAACAGAACTGACATGTTCTGTTAAAACAGTGGAAGTATTTCATAAATTGAAAATAAGTCATCAAGAGCTGTTGCTATTTAGAGAAAAATGTTTAATTTTTGCTCCATCACAGTACCTTCTGTTTGTGCTCTAATGAAACAAGATGGGCTGCTGGGTTTGTATCTTTTCCTTACCCCCTCCTACTGGACTAGCACATAAAAACCAAATTGAGCAAAGAGCAGCAACAAGGAGAAGCCACTTCTCCATTCAGTATTATTTTTCGACACTGGGGGTAAACTGAGGTCTGTAGAAACATTGCCGAGAGACAGGGTTACAGTTCTCTTATGAATATATGGGAACCTCTACGAAGATATTAACAGTGTCTTCTACACTTTTTCATACTTAACCAGGTGCTCAAGGGAGAGAGCTGTAGTAACAGGATAGTGATACTGGAATCTAAATGGGATTTTATATTTTCTTTAATTGGCCAATCTATTTGTGAAAACTAGTGAGATGCTTCTCAGCAGGGCATGTAAACAGTTTGCAGCAATGTTGAGAGCTTTGTGCACCCAGCTCACCACCCATCATCTCCCCAGGCTTGTGCTGGTGACAAGCAGCCCCCAAGCCCCTTAGGGACAGCTGGGGTGGCAATGGGTGCCTCTACAGCTGTGGCTTGGCTGTCCAGACCATCCAGCCCTACAGTTACCCACCTGCCCCACTCTTATCAGCAGAGTTGCACATCCAAACTGAGGATGAGGAGGAGCAGCAGGCAGGATGAAGGCAACCTTTACCTTGCTCCATCCTCATGGCTGAAGCTCTGTACTACAGCCTGGGCTCATGCATGAAGCAGCGTACAAGGTCCAGGGTGTGCAGCAAGAAAGCCTGTGCCTCACGTTTTTGTGGAGCTCAGGCGCTTGCCCAGCCTCTAGCCCCAAGTGCAGGAACAGCCATGCCTGAGGGTGCTTGGGCCAGGCAGAGTCTGGGCTTCTTCTAGCATATGAAGGGCAAGGATATTTAAGCTCCCATTAATAGAAAAGTGCCAGCGTCACCTGTGCCAAAAGCCAGGCATAGCTCTTGAAATTTATAATACTTCATTAACATTTAGCCACCTCTGGTGAGAGGAAATAGGACTTAGCTTAATGAGGCAGCAAATGAACTTAAGCATGAGGTTTTGCCCATGTGAATGGCCTTGGATAGGCTAATTCAGGACTTTCCTTTGACTGAAGAATATCCTGTCTTGATCACAGTGCCAAAGATAAAAGCCTAGCTGATTCCAGCTTTCCTTCAGCGTGAGCAATGTACAAGCAGCCCACATTTACCCTTCTCCTAACAAGAATAATCTGCATCAGACCTTGCAGTGGGGAAGAGGAGGAAGGAACTACGTGAGGAGCATGGGACCAGGGAGCTAAGGATATATATAAAGCTAAGGTTATATATAAGTATACCCCCCATTTTCAAGAAGGGCAAAATGGATGAACCGGGGAATTACAGACCGGTCAGTCTCACCTCTGTGCCTGGCAAAATCTTGGAGCAGATTCTCCTGGAAGGCATGCTAAGGCACATGAAAATCAACAAGGTGCTTGTTGACAGCCAGCATGGCTTCACTAAGGGGAATCCTGCCTGACCAATTTGGTGGCCTTCTATGATGGGGCTGTGGAACTGATGGACAACAGTAGAGCAGTTGATGTCATCTGCCTGGACTTCTGCAAAGCATGCGACACTGTCCCACACGACATCCTTGTCTCTAAATTGGAGAGACATCAATTTGATGGATGGACCACTCGGTGGATAAAGAACTGGCTGGATGGCCGCACACAAAGAGTTGTGGTCTGGCTGGAGACCAGTAACGAGTGGTGTCCCTCAGGGATCGGTGTTGGGACCGGTCTTGTTCAACATCTTTGTCGCTGACATGGACAGTGGGATTGAGTGCGCCCTCAGCAAGTTTGCCGATGACACCAAGCTGTGTGGTTCGGTTGATACGCTGGAGGGAAGGAATGCCATCCAGAGGGACCTTGACACGCTTGTGAGGTGGGCTGATGCCAACCTTATGAAGTTTAACCATGCCAAGTGCAAGGTCCTACACCTGGTTTGGAGCAATCCCAGGCGCAGCTACAGGTTGGGCACAGAAGAGATTCAGAGCAGCCCTGCGGAGAAGGACTTGGGGGTGCTGGTCGATGAGAAAATGAACACGAGCCAGCTGCAGTGTGCGCCTGAAGCCCAGAAAGCCAACCGTATCCTGGGCTTCATCAAAAGGAGTGTGACCAGCAGGTCGAAGGAGGTGATCCTGCCCCTCTACTCTGGTCTCGTGAGACCTCACTTGGAGTATTGTGTGCAGTTCTGGTGTCCTCAACATAAAAAGGACATGGATCTGTTGGAACAAGTCCAGAGGAGGGCCATGAGGATGATCAGGGAACTGGGGCACCTCCCAAATGGAGAGAGGCTGAGAAAGTTGGGGCTGTTCAGCCTGGAGAAGAGAAGGCTGCGTGGAGACCTCATAGCAGCCTTCCAGTATCTGAAGGGGGCCTTATAGGGATGCTGGGGATGGACTCTTCATTAGGGACTGTAGTGCAGGACAAGGGGTAATGGGTTAAAACTTAAACAGGGGAAGTTTAGATTGGGTATAAGGAAGAAGTTCTTTACTGTGAGGGTGGTGAGGCACTGGAATGGGTTGCCCAGGGAGGCTGTGAATGCTCCATCCCTGCCAGTGTTCAAGGCCAGGCTGGACAAAGCCTTGGGTGGCATGGTTTAGTGTCCCTGCCCATGGCAGTGGGGTTGGAACTTGATGATCTTAGGGTCCTTTCCAACCCTAACTATTCTAGGACTCTATGATTCTATGGCATCAGCCTTAGCTTATTGAACTTGAACAGCATCTCCACTAGCCTGGGAACTGTGAGCACAGGGCTACAGAAACATCTTATCAAATGCTGCTGTTGCACAAGTCACTCTGGAATGTGTGCAAGATGGGAACCCAGCCTGACAGCCCCATATGCAGCATGCATGTGTATGTTTATGTGTGTACAGGTATGTGCATTACTCACTGTCCTGGGTTTAGCAGTGGCAGTCATTTATCTCTTTCTTGGTAGCTGGTGCAGGGCTGTGTTTTGACTTTCAGCTGGGAACAGAGCTGAAAAACAATGATGTTTTGGTTTGGCCAAGGACTCTGTGGGCCTCATGCTCTGCCAGGGAGGAGGGGAGCCGGGAGGAAGCAGAGACAGGACACCTGACCCAAACTGACCAAAGAGGTATTCCATACCACAGCACGTCATGCCCAGGATGTAACTGGGAGTTACCCGGAAGGGCTAGGTGGACTGCAGGGTTGGAGGAGGTATCGGTCGGTGCTTGGTCAGGCTGGGGGGGGCAAGTTATCGGTCACCTGGTGATGGGGTGTTGTATTCTCTTCCCTTGTTATTTCCTTTATCATTACTATTATTGGTGGTAGCAGTAGTGATTTGTGTTATACCTTAGTTACTAAACTGTTCTTATCTCAACCCGTGGGAGTTGCATTTCTTTTTGATTCTCCTCTCCGTTCCCCCAGGAGTAGGGGGAGGGCAAGAAGGGGGGGAGTGGGTAACAAGCTGTCTGGCTGTGGGTTAAACCACGACAGTTCTTTTTGGCGCCCAACGTGGGGCACGAGGGGTTGAGATAACGACAGATCTGACCGGATTAATAGTCACTCGTCACAATGCTGATTTATTGGCTCTCAGAGTTGTTCCTCTTGATCTCACAGCTTCAGAATGTTGTAACTTACTTAGAGCCGGTATTTGCTGTGTTAGTGTTTATCAAGTGTGGGGCTTGGGCTAAGGTTCCTGTCTCACTGTACTTTATGGCAATCACTTGTAATACGGGCGGGCTCCAGCAGCAGGGCGGGACGGACGTGGCCGTGGACTGGTACCTGGCCGTCCGGCTGCTCCTCACCGTCCTGGCCCTCGCCCTCGCCTCCGTCTGCGTGAGGCTCTGGGAAGCCGAAGGGGAACGGTCCCGGGAGCCGGCGGCTGCTGAAGCGGCCCGGGAGAGCGGCCCCGGGCACCAAGCGGGAGCGGGACCGGGACCGGGACCGGAGGCCGCAAGGGGACGGCTGCCGGTGGAGGAGGTCGGGGCGGTCGAGGAGCGGGAGGAGGCGGCTGCCGAGCAGCGGGAGAAGGCGGCGGAGGAGCCGAGCCCTGCGGCCGAGCCCAGCCCCGCAGCCGAGCCCAGCCCCGCGACGGCCGAGAGCATTCCCCGGAAGCCGCCCGCCGAGCCCCAGGAGGACGCAGGAGACCCCGCAGCATTTCCCAGCAAGGCAGAGGAGGAAGAGCTGGACTCAGGAAAAGAGAAGCTGGTGGTGGGAGAGCCGGCAAGCACAGCAGCTACACCAGCCCCAGTGACAAGTACAGCAGCATCGTTTGAGAGTTCTGAAGGTTTTGGATGGCCTTTGGGTACCCTTGGGACCTGCCTGCTGATTGTGATGGGGATCAGCATGTTGGCACACACACAGAGTGTGTTTTACCCACCGCCATTTTGTCTGACCCCGAAATTTAAGCAGAGTCAGGTTTGGGTCTTGTCTGGGGTTAGACAACAATATAGGAGGACCAAGAGGTTTCCCCCAAGGCTGGAGAGTCATGAGTGGCAGGGCATGTGGGACAGTATGGGCAAGTATCTAGTCCACTGGGCCCCTCCAGTGCTTTGGAAGCATTGGAGATGGAAGGACAGTGAATTATTTTGAGCCTGGTGGGCCCATGACCCTTAAGGCCAACAGAGCAGAGATGCAACATAGAGATGGACTCATGATCGAGGGGTGGACCTAACAATGGACACTATCGCCCAGGTTATTCACAGGTGTGAACACTGCGCACAGTCTCTCGTGCTCTGAAAGACTGTTACAAGAGGTGGAGCCTGACATCATGGACCAGATGCACTCAGCAGCTTTATAGGGACTGGTCCATGCACTGCGATGAGAGTGCACTTAGATAAGAGTGATGGTATATTGAAAATGTGGGATCTGAGCATGACGTGAATGGTATGGAATAAGGGGTGGATAATGTCCTGGGTTTAGCAGTGGCAGTCATTTTTCTCTTTCTTGGTAGCTGGTGCAGTGCTGTGTTTTGACTTTCAGCTGGGAACAGAGCTGAAAAACAATGATGTTTTGGTTTGGCCAAGGACTTTGTGGGCCTCATGCTCTGCCAGGGAGGAGGGAAGCCGGGAGGAAGCAGAGACAGGACACCTGACCCAAACTGACCAAAGAGGTATTCCATACCACAGCACGTCATGCCCAGGATGTAACTGGGAGTTACCCGGAAGGGCTAGTTGGACTGCAGGGTTGGAGGAGGTATCGGTCGGTGCTTGGTCGGGCTGGGGGGGGCAAGTTATCGGTCGCCTGGTGATGGGGTGTTGTATTCTCTTCCCTTGTTATTTCCTTTATCATTACTATTATTGGTGGTAGCAGTAGTGATTTGTGTTATACCTTAGTTACTAAACTGTTCTTATCTCAACCCGTGGGAGTTGCATTTCTTTTTGATTCTCCTCTCCGTTCCCCCAGGAGTAGGGGGAGGGCAAGAAGGGGGGGGAGTGGGTAACAAGCTGTCTGGCTGTGGGTTAAACCACGACACTCACTTATCAGTGACTTGTTTTTATCCATTGCTGCAACTGTGACAGCAGCACTATCAAGCAGACATTTCCTGTATTCCTTTCTTAAATACAGAAATCAGATGTTTTACAAGCCATAACCAGATGGTCATTTCTCGTAATAACACTGATAAAGACATCCAGCCCCACAGACTAAACCCAGGGCTTCTCTAGAAAACCATGAGTTACATTCTGCAGCAACAAGACTGTACACAACAAAAGGAAGAAATTTTTAAGTATAATCTTCCATTATAGTTCACTTGGAACACACATCACATGAAAAAACATCTGGAGCTCAGATTTCTAAGCAAAGTTGAAATACCATGTGTGAGGATCCTTGCAGGTGGTGGTAGCTCCTTAAACTCATCAAACAAGTGCTTTGTGACACAAGTAGGGACTCCCTGAAACAATACCTTAGCCTTGGCCATACTGACTACCATCAGTGGTCCACCTTGGCCTCCAATCGGGAGACTTGGAGGCACACCATACATAATGCCGCTGACTCCTTTGAGAGCTCACGAAGAACTAGTCTCGAGGAGAAAAGGCAATGCAGGAAGAATCGCGCCCCACCTGCTCCACCCAAGGAGACCTTCTGCTGTGCTTTTTGTAGCCGGATTTGCCTATCCCACATTGGCCTTCTTAGTCATCAGCGCGCTTGTAGTAAGCGTGGGTAAATGCCCTTCCCAAATCTTCGTTCGCGAAGTTAAGCTATGATGATGATGATGATGATGAGGGACAAACAGCATTGCTGTCCTTCGTGCAAGAGTTTGCTTACAGCATTTTTTATGTATTTGTTGTATTGGACAAGAACCTACTATAATTGTAGTATGTTTTGACTGAAGCATAGTAAGGACAGCTTGATTTGTGATATGACCATGACAACTTGTTATCACAGCCCCAGATTTATAACCAGTTTTCAGCATATAGTAGATTTGCTGCTTATTCTAAGACCCTATTGAGTGTTGTGAGCAGTTCATCTGGAAAGGTACAAAAGATGAAGCTCGCTGTTTACTGTGGTAATTCTGCTCATTGCACTAACAATTTTAATTTCAGAGACATTGAAGGAATTAGCTGTAGAATTAGCAGGGGTCTCTTTCCCTCCACAGAGTTCCTGTTGTTGTGTATTCAGCGTTCAACCCAGGAAGGATTTTTAGGCTTTGTTGTTGAGTATTCTGTTAGAGCCACCACGAACACATTTTGCACCTATCTTGGTTTTGTTATCATGGGCTTGTGTATAGGTTGTAGCAATCAGTTCTATGAAGAGTAACTGTTTCTTTAATTAGAAGCAAGTTGTTACACCCTGTAATTCCAGTGAGATTAAGTTTAACACAGACCAGCATTGCCAAGTGTGGCAAAAATGCTCCTGTAATAGCTACTTTAAAATTCACCACCAGGGTGAAAGCATGACTTCATAACCATCCAAACACTAAACTGGTTTGCAGATTACTTCCTTCCACATGTTATTCTTGGTGTGATTCTTGTCACTATATACACTCCAAAAATAAGCAGGCCTTTGAAAAGTTGAAAGTAGAGAAACACTCTCTTACAAGTTCATAAAATAAATTTATCTGTTGATCTAAATCAAGGATATGGTAATCATTAAGAACAGTGAGACTGCCATACTTTCACTAGCTTTCACTCTTGGATTCAAGGGATTTTCCCTTCTTTTCCCCAGTCTTTGGCAGGACTGCAGAGCCTTTTATCTGCCGAAGGCCTGCTCTGCTTCTAACCATGTGCTAAAGTACAGGTCTTAAGGGTTTCTCAATTGGTACCACAAATAGACTATCCTCATACTTAAATGCACATATAAAATAAGGGTCTTACTCAGACTATTGTGTAATGGCAGTTTTCTAGCTAGTCAGAAAAGCTCTCAGTTACATGTTTGGTAACACAACAAACTTTATAACTGTAAAAAACTTATCCTCCAATAAATGCTTATTCAGCCCAGTTCTACCAGTGTTGATTCCTGGTTCTGGAGCACAGCTGGTTTAGAAATGAATAACTGCCTACATAAAAAAATGGATACATAGCTAGATATGTGCTTTGAGCAGTGCCAAGAGTCATTCAGTCCTGCTATAGCCAAGGGATAGATCCAGGTATTCCATTTCTGTAGTCTGGTCATGCAGCCAGTTTCTTTACCCAGTGAAGTGCACACCCATACAAGCCATAAGCAGCCAGCTTCTCCAGGAGAATGTTCTGGGAAACAGTGTCAAAGGCTTTACTAAAGTCCACTAAAAAACATCAACAGCATTTCCCTCATCCACTAAGTGCATCATCTTGTCATAGAAGGAGATCAGGTTAATCAAGCAGGAAACCAGGATTTCAGAAATCCATGATGACATGGCCCTGTCACCTGGTTGTCCTGTACATGCCACATGATGGCACTCAAGATGGCACCAAGGTCAGACTGACAGGTGTGTAGTCCCCCAGATCCTCCTTCTGGCACCTCCTGGAGATAGGTGCCACATTTGCCAATCTCCAGTCAATTGGGACTGCTGATAAATGATGGAAAGTGGCTTGGTGAGCACTTCTGCCAGTTCTCTCAGTACCATTGTGTGTGGATCCCTTCTTGATTCATAGACTTGTGTGTTTCTAAGTGGTGGAGCAGGTTGCTAACAAATTCTCCTTTGATTAGGGAGCTCCATTCTCCTCCCCATCTCTGTCTTCCAGGGGGCTGGTTACCCAGAAGAAACTACTCTTACTATTAAAGACTGAGGCAAAGAAGGCATTAAGTACCTCAGCCTTTTCTCATTCTTTGTCACTGTATTTTGTCCTGCATCCAGTGAAGAATGGTGATTCTCATTAGGCCACCTTTTGGTGTGAATGCATTTATAGAAACATTTTTCACTGCCTTTTACAGGAGTAGACAAATTACATTCTAGCTAGGCTTTGTTCTGCATAACCTCACGGCATCTTTGTAGTCCGCCTGAATCGCCTGCCCCTTCTTCCAAATGTCAACACCTCTTTTTTCTTTTTTCTTTTTTTTTTTCCTGATTTCCACCCAAAGCTGCCTATTTAGCCAGGTCAGTCATTCTTCCCTACCAGCTCATCTTTCGGCATATATATTTGAATTGTATTTGACTGCTAAAAATCATCAGAAGACTCTGTTAGTGTACTCAGGCACTGGCTTACTGGGTGAATCAACAGGCATCAAGTCTGTTCTTTGAGCACTTCCCATTGGGGAGGGGATCCTGTATCCTATGGAAGGGAAAATACAGCATAGTATCTTCTGACTCATTTTACTGGTAACAGGAATACACAGGAACACATGGGTGGGGAACAGAAAACTAAAGAAAAGTATTTGAAGCAATGTGTATACCAGTTGCCTTCCATGCACAGTGAGCTCTTTTGTCAACAGCTCAGCGTTGGCATCAGCATATGCTGACATCATTCCAGGTTTCCTCCTTCTTTCTTCACTTAAATCTGAGTTAAGCTGAATGTATATTTTGATAGCACATACAAAATTCAAGCAAAACCAGTGTACCTACTGAGTAAACCACTATGCAATCCTTGACCCGAGGAGCTGATAATTGCCATTCAAGAGGCTTTATTTTGAGGAGTATAACAATTACTGTTTTTTCCTTAAAGCGGTAATGCTGAGCTTAGTTACAAGAGAATCCAACTTCTGTTTAAAATAAGAAAGTCTTGACTTTCCCAAAAGAAATAAAAAACCTTTAAACATTCCACTTCTGTATCACAGTATCACAGTATGTTAGAGATTGGAAGGGACCTCAAAAGATCATCTAGTCCAATCCCCCTGCCAGAGCAGGAACACCTAGATAAGGTTACACAGGAATGCTTCCAGGCGGGTTTTGAATGTCTCCAGAGAAGGAGACTCCACAACCTCTCTGGGCAGCCTGTTCCAGTGTTCTGTCACCCTCACTGAGAAGAAGTTTCTTCTCAAGTTTAAGTAGAACCTCTTGTGTTCCAGTTTGTACCCATTTCCCCTTGTCCTATCATTGTTTGCCACTGAGAAGAGCCTGGCTCCATCCTCGTGACACTCCCCCTTTATATATTTATATTATAATGGCTCAAGCTACAGACAGTAAACTAAAAGCTGCTGCTTATTACTGGGAAGGTAGCATGAACCTGGGTGGGGACTGTCAACACCTTCGCTTTAACTCCTGAGTACAGACACTCTGTTAACCACTCTCTAGTTTTCAACAGATGTGATTTTTTTCCCGTGGCCTGGTATGTGGTAGTGTTTTGGGAACTAAAGAGAGTGGGTAAAAAAAGGGGGAAATAACATAATAACATAGTTAAAATGCCATAAACTGTCAAGCTCAAACAAAAGGCAAGCATTCTTTTACATGTCCACAACCAAGCAGTATACAAAAGATTGGTCCTGTGTGGGGATGCCATGTTTGCCATTATGTTACCAAGCCAGTGATACAATATGGGAATTTACTGCTCTTGGAGATGAACCTGAAAAATTTGTGAAGTTTTGCTGCATGTTAGCTGTTCACTTCATTGTAGGCACCGGGGATGTGAAAAGCAATACAGAGATTGCTCCTTCATGGTTTTATTTCACACGTCTTAGGATTCTGTGGTATTAGGTTGTATCCTGCCAGGTTACTGTTAATAAACAGGACGCAAGCAGCCAGTGTGCCAATGAACACACCTAAATAAGCAAAGTGGCATAGTTTAATTAGGGGAAAATGTAAATGTTTAATCACTACAGTATCTTTTAACTTGGAGGTAGGAGCTCTGTTTTAAGGAGATACGTGAGCTGCAACCCACTTTACACTTTGATCTTAGATCTTTATAATCCTTAAGGTAATGGGTAAGCTACAGCACTGCTCCTCTGACTTCTCTTTCTCTGTAGATTTTCTTTTGGAGAGAAGGAATTTTGAGAGCAAGGACAAACTTTGTTTTGCCACATCCAGTGGCAAATCAGAAACAGGATTTTCTGGGTTTGACACTGGTGTCTCCCAGGCAAGGCGCAGGCTGCACCCTTCCCCTTAGCAGTTTCTCCTGAGCCCTTGTGCACCAAGATTCGTAGCTCTGTGCCTGCTCCAAAGCACAGGTGTTTTCTTGCTGTTTTTTTTTTTTTTGTGGCAGCCAAGGCATTTACTCTTGTGTCATGCTCTAACAGAGCAAAGACAGTAGGACATGCTCTCCCCCATCTCCAATCATCCAAATCTCCTGACCTCCCTTCCTGACAAGAGGATACAGAAAACTCCCAGTAAGGCCAAAGATGGTTTTCAGGACAGCCCATGCCTTCTGTTCAAGTGGTTACCAGACCTCATGTCCAAACTTACTGGGGCTGCCTCCTGCTGTGCTGCCCAGCATGGGAGGCTGACAGGAACAAGGTTACACATTTTGCAGGGTGTCAGGTGCCAGACACCACAAGTTTTAGCTCTTTGGAGCAGCTCTTCACCCTGAACCACTCAACTACTCTTTGTAAATCCTTCAAATCTTCATACAGTACTTCACTGTAGTCTCCTGTGACCTATACTCAGTATTTAATTACATATTATAAATGTGATTTATCTCTATAAGTAGAGGTAATTTAATCATTTTTCAATTATTTTCATGTGTAGTTCATGATGTACATACTATTAAAAAAAAAAAAAAAAAGAAAATCTTTCACCAGGAAAGGTAATAGAGGAATGACTCCATCCCAGACAAACCAGACCAACCAGCTTTTCTGCCAAAGCGTAAACAAACCTAAACATAGTGGGAAGAATAAAATCCAGCATTTTCTTCTTTTCATTTTTCAAATCTCCAGTAGTGCAGTAAAATAGGTAGAAAAGCACTGTGCTTCATTTTCACAGAAAATGCACAGCAATAAGGCTAGCACTGAAGCTGTCATCATCAGGTGATATGTTGAATTAAATATGGGAAGTTAACCTTAGCAACTCTGAAAATATAGCTTCCCAGAGCAAACATTTGTGGAACATTTTGACTTTTTTAATTCTCACCCCCACACTCCTTGTTAATTTGACATCAAACTCAGCAATGATAGCTAATACCTGAGCTCCTCTAACAACCACGCAGAATTTTTATGCTCTTGAAATGCAAGTACTGCTGCTCTTGCACTTCAGCCTTCTACACTGTTTTGCAAAAAAGACACTCCTTAATTGCTAGAAGACTTAACAAAGGCAAGACTACCTTGTTTAAATGTAAAATCATTAACTGTAGTGCTGAAGGATTTACTTAGACTTAGCAAAGGAAGCTGGTGGGTGTGAGTTCATAACCAAGCTTGAGGGAGCTCCCTCGAGCTGCGAGCATTCTGGCAGATTTTGTCCCGCTGGAGCAATGCTCAGTTGGGATGCTGGGAGCAGGGGAGACAAAAGGGTAAACAGCTCCCTACAGCAGAGAGAGTGTCCTAGGAGGAGCTATGCCTGCAGAAACCCAGACTCAGAGCAGCAGACACCAGGACAGAACCTCGACAGGAGCAGGGACTTGAAGCCTCCATAACAGACCCTGGCTGCTGCTAAGTACACCACTGCCTGGGAAGTCTGGCTCTTACTGAGCACTGTTAATGCCTGTGGCTTGGGGTAAAACATGTTGGTAGCAGTCCCCTAGTGAACAAAGGCTTGAAAATTGCCTGGGACTGGTGCAATCCAACATAACTGGACTAAGCACAACTGTCAGAAGAAAATATTTTACCCCTTCTGAAGGACTAACTGCTTGCTCCTCACAAGAGGGGCTGATTAACAATCCAAATCCTGTTTCCACCATGTGAATTTGCTAAAGACACTGAATGGTTTAAAGCAGAGAGAGGGGGAAATGAAAGGTTTCCTGATTCTGTGCATTGCAGCAATAAACCCACATTTGCGGTGGGCTCCTATACTGCCATGCTGTGCCCAGGAGCAAGGACAATGTGGCAGCTGGAGAATGCACTGAAGTTCCTACATGGCCCTGCAGCAAGGCAGAGGGAAGCACCTTTTTCTGCCCTTCCCATCATCTAACAATCTTTCCCTTTCACATTTTTAATGATGAAAGTGGCTGCTGTGCATGAGCAGCAAATAATTGGCAAATCCTAACAGTTTTGTTCTCATCTAAATGTGCATTGACTAAGCATTTTCATACTCAGCACCTAGATCATACAACACTGTTATATATCTAGATTTTAAATGTTTGACAAGTTTCAATTAAGTAGAAGAAAAAAGATTTTTCTAAATGCGAATAATTATGGCTATGTTGTTCACTAAACTTAAACAGAAATTAATCCAACTGCAAATTGAACAACTCAATCACAAATGATTATTTTACAAAAATAGGACTCCCTCCTCAAAATGTAATGATGGAATAATAAAATTGGTTTTGGTCATAATGCTAGCTTCTTTTGATACTGTGGTAGTTCTCAATTTTGGGCCAAATAACAGCATCAAATCTGATAAGGTGTTTGTGGTTTTCCCCTGATTTTACAGATAGCTGGGAAGGTAGACTGAAACACTGGGAGAGGACAAGGCTGGATCCTGGATTCTCCCACACTGAAAACACCGTGAGAACAGACAGGATGGCTGTGTGGAAAGCATGTGACTCAGCACAGCTGTGTGGATTTCCTCCTCACATCCTTTCTTAGCATGGGGGAGTTTCCAAATAATTTTCTGGAGTCCTGGCTAACTGGCATACTTTTTCTACTAGATTAATTTTTTGTGGACTCCAGGCTTGCTCTAGATAGACCACAGTCCTGCTGATGAAAATAATTACACAAATTGTTCCAATCTCTATGCTTTTTAACAATCCTTAAGCATGACAAAAACAATCTCCCTCCATCTCAATGACAATGATAGCAGGAATACCCCAAAAAGCAGTCTGCAAAACAGCTTGAATTAAAGTAAAAGAGCATGTGGTAGACCTAGACAGAGGGGTGACACTGAAACTATGGAAAGACCATATATGCTCAATGCCAGACACATCCTTTCCATGCTAGTGAGTGAGGAAATGCCCAGTTTCTAGCACAGCTATGTTTTCTCCTTCAGCTTTTCCAATTCCCTGTCTCCAAGCTGCAACTAACAGTATTTGTCCTCAAACCAGTAGTGAGGTGTCTCAGAAGGTAGCATGGAGAGACCCTATCCTTCCTCAGATAAATTATTATGGAGTTCTGCAAAGGCAGGTTAAAACATGCCAGCACCTCTCTCAAACTGTGATCTTTACTGCAGCGTGATGTGAGGGATTCAGCTGTGCTTACCCAGCTGAGCCCACAAGTCCTGCAGAGGCGACACAGTTGTTTTCCCTGGACAGCACAGAGCTGCTCCAGGAGTGCTCTCCATCAGCAAGCTGTGTCTCTGTCAGGCGAGCACGAGGAAACACAGGAAAGTGCTGGAGGGCATCAGAGTTGAACCTAAATGACATCCATAATGACACACGGACATGTTAGCAACTGACAAACTGGCTAACTCAAGTTTAACTTACATCTAGAAAAGCTTAAGAACTAGGGCAAATGACTGCACTATTCAAAGGAAAGCACACTGCCCTGGACACCAGCCACAGCAGTGACCGTTAAGTACATGCACAGGAAAGAAAAAGAGGACAAACATAAATGGTGTTTTCTCAGTGAGGTATTGCCCTCTCTCCTTATACTACATGCTGCTTAGGGAAATTCCCAAGTCAGCTAGAGGTTGTTTCTTTAGTAATCATCAATGCACCAGTCATTCAAGTGTTGCCCAGTCTTCCTGAGAACTTATGTAAAGCTCCTGTATCCCCAGCATCCTTTGGCAAGGAGCTCCACAGGTCTCCTACCTACTTGGTGCTCTTTGTGCAAAGTTTTTATGTTTGAACCTGCTTCCAATATTCAAGTGGATGGTCCCGGCCCCTAGTTGTGTAGTGAAGGACATGAACAGACAGGCTGAAGTGTTCTCAGCTGCTTAGTCAGTTCTCCTACAGAAGTTATTCAATACTTTCTATCATGTATCAGAACCTAAATTGTTCATGTCACTGGATAACCATATTGTCTGTTACTCCCAGCTGTAGAAGTTAACTTAAATCCCATTCAATCCAGCTTTTAAGAGACATTCATGTGTTCGTGGCTTAACTTCATTTTAAGTTACCGTCACAAAACAGGCAAGATATTAGTCTCTGCCAAATCAGGCAAAGCCAAAACAGTAATTCCCTCTACTTGTCATGCTGCTTTCTCAACTATAATGACATGTACTATTTAAATGTCATAAGCCAGGACTGCTGCCACATGAACTGCCCAACCCACCCAGTGTCCTTGGACTTTTGTGCATGTCTCTGAAACTCTCCCTCTCCCTCTCCCTCCATCCACACAGGCACGACATCAACTGGACTGGAACTGATCCTGTTAAAATTCTAGCTCTTTTGGGATCAGTATTCCATGACCCTTGTGTGGTTTTAATAACCTATGAGCCAGCACACAGGGGTGGAGTGGAATGGTGCAGGTCCACACACATAGTGAGTTAAAAAAAAAAAAAGCTATGGCCTTGTACTTCTCTTCTTCCCCCTACTCCTACCAAACAGCTGTTGCAATGTTTCACTATTATGATCACTAGAAAAGTTATAACTTTTCATATCTTATTTAGATCACTCATAAATTAAGAACATAAAGGTATAATACGGATGAGACTACAGAACATGTCATAGAAACCAAAAAATCAGCTAAACATTCAGGTTAAATGCTTAAAATGGAATTCAGGGTCAGAAGTTAATAAATGAATGATGCTGTTAAAATTTCCACAATTAGTTGGAAATGTGGTCAAAATGCCATATTTCATACATGCAACTTACAAAGCAATTCAGACTAGCAGCCTACCATAGACTTCCAAAGAGTTTTAGAGAAGAAAGGGCAGATGGATTGATACTGCACAAACTTTAGATTAAGTTCACCTTCCATTTAGGAAAATGACAACTGTGATTCAAAAAAATGTATTTTCTTATCTATTAAAGCAGTTACAACTTTTATTGTTTATTTACAATTTTCAATTTTCAAGGAAGAGTAAGGCAGGTCCTAAAAACAGAAATGTGATTAAGCAATCACAAAGACAAATACTTTATAGAGCAAGAGGTTGTTCAGATCTAGAAGTTTTGTTTTCAAGGCCCCCTTTACTTTACAATGCTGGAATTGTTCATACAATTTTTGCAGTAGTCAGCACTGTCATGAATGAATGTCACATATCTATCTATTCAATTGAACTAAAAGCTGAGCCTAGAAGTCTTCTGTGAATATCTCCAAAGTTATTTCCATTTTGTTTTTTTCAAATACCAGCTTGAATCTAAAAAGACACTGGTTAGACAGATACCAGCATTAGCAAGAGTTTAATCGCATAACCAGGACCTCATTGTTGCCATTAAATAACTTCTTGGACACTGATTCTTGGCATCCATTCACAAGGGAGAATGGCATTACTGCTTGGGCAAATCCTAGGTTCCCTGGGAGCCATCGACAATTCTCAGACAGAATTCATTCATCCCTGCAGCTGTCCCAGGCCTTATCTACACAAAGACGTTTACATAATGTCAGTAAACTGGAGGTAATTGAAACCGGCACATTCTGAAACTAAGGGAGAATGCACTGGCTAAATCACAGCCCAAATTCTATATTGCCTGTTCAGCAGTTCTGCATATGTGACAGCACTACCTGTCTTTTATCAACTATGGTTTGGTTAGAGCAAGCCTGCAGCTTCAACTTTTCATGAGAATATTCTGAGGAAGATTGTTCTTCCTTTAACACAACTCTTTTTCCACCCACCCTTGCATCTCCACATATATTTCTCTTCTATAGATTATCAATGGATTTACTTAAACACTGCACTGTATCTTATAATTCTGGTAATACCTCAACAGATGAAGGGATCTTGAGGGAGAAAGAAAACAAAGTATTTCCAGGTCCCCATTCATCAATTGTTGCTTTGTTCCTTGATTTGTGGATTCCATTTCCATAGGCATCTTCTAGAGGTGAGCTAGATGATGAAAAAGAAAATCCTCTTCTGAGAGTGTTCTGGGTGTAAGAAGTAGTTAACTGTGCAGTAGAACAACACTAGAAAAATAAGCATGCTTCTACTAAACTAGGAAACATGGAAATGCTGGTGAAAGCAAACGCATGAGGTAGGCAATCCCATTCTGCAGGCTGGCAGGAGCAGGAGAAATAATGCAAATGAACAAGGACAGAAAGGAGGGAAGCTAACAGTCAGGCTAGTAACTGCATAAGCATATCTGTAGGTTATTTCTACTGTGGGTTACCCTCACTACAGATTGCTAATAATCTGAGATATATGCCCACAAGGCAGAAAAGGAATCATAATAAAACCAGCGAACTGCGTCATACTCCAGATTTTGTATGGTGTTCTCCCAACCTGGAGTAGCTCACCACAAGCAAAAGAGCAAATCCTTAGAGATTGTTTTGCTGAGATTCACAAAAAACAGTTCTCCCTGATGTTCACCAAACTTGTGGTTTGTGACTGGCATTTTTGAACATTTGTCTAGCTCTTCAAAATGGGTACAAATCCCGTGGGGCTTCCCCAGGCTCTACTGCCACTCTGAAACCTAGCTGCTTTCAGGTTTTTCTCCCCCAGTGCCTCACCTGGATGCTTCCCCCTCTGGGCTTCTAGTCCTCTTTGGCTGGAAAACTGCTATCTTCTGGGTAATGGGGAAGCAAAAATGCAGAGGGGCTTGAATAAGCTCCTCTCCCCAGAGGCAAAACCATGATGGATCTCAGCAGGAGACTGCTGTTGCCTGAGCCATGATTGCTTAGTGATGTGCATGACCTAGGGATCTGAACTCTTCCTAGCTAGAAGCAGATAAGACAGGGCATAGATAGCATTTCAGTAGCACTTGTTTTTGAACGGAACTACACCAGTACGAAAACACTAAGGCTGAGTCACAACATAACAATACAATGTCCAGTCTTACTGTATTCAGATCCCAGACAAGACTAAGATGCTGAGGTCTGTGTAATAAAGGACTGAGGGTTTTGTTCTGCTAGGAACATTGTTGTTGAGTCAACAGATGGACTGGAAAAGTTACTCAGAGCATCACCTACTTCTGCCAGGATGAACTATACATACCTACATAATTTATGTTTGTATAAACCACTTTAAAACTTCTGTGATGAAGCTCCTACTGAATCCCTAGAAAGTAAGAAGTCAATAAAACTACTGCCAATTGTAACAACCTTTTCCCTATTATCTAATTTTGCTAACATTTCAGCCTACAATGTACATGGAAAATATGCTGCAGCCTCAGACATACTTTAAGTATGTCATCACGTCTCTCCACAATCTTCTTTAGACCAAACAAAAGTAATTGCTCCAAACATTCTCTGGATTGTTCCAACTGTTCACATCTTCTCTGAACTTTGTCCAGCTTTCTTTAAGGAAGATACTGACTGAATTAAAAACACCCTCCAACAAATAACTTACTGATGCTAAATGAAGGACTTCCTCACATACATTACAGACAACAACCCTCTTTGATGCAAGACAATAGTGTTGACTCCCATTGCATTTATGATTCACTGTAATGATTCTTATTACCTTAAGTGGAATTTTAATTTATACACTCCACCTTATGTTTCTTCCAGTGCAAATGCAGAAACATTAGACAAGAACTGTAATACACCCATACTGAAAATAACTTTCAAATCCCCTCAGAACAGTTTCACAAACCAGTAAGTACAAACAGTAGCTTAACTGAAATGGGAGGGGAAAAAGAAGTCTGTTCTCAGTTTGGTCAATGTATCCCAATATTAATCTAATTAATCTCTAGAAGAAAAACCTGCTTACCTCTTCACTGCCTAACATTTCACTAAACCTATCAGACTTTAAAACCTCTTCCTGGCATCAAAATGGTTTTGTTGAAAATTTAAGTTAAATTACTCCTTAAAACTGGTGTGGTTTAATTATATTACTGAAAGGAATACCAAGAGT
Source organism: Neopsephotus bourkii (assembly GCF_033783945.1). Classification (NCBI taxonomy): domain Eukaryota; kingdom Metazoa; phylum Chordata; class Aves; order Psittaciformes; family Psittacidae; genus Neopsephotus; species Neopsephotus bourkii. The sequence goes on from NW_026901564.1 coordinate 287,902, forward strand.
AAACATTATCTGAGAAAAATTCCAGAGAAGGGCCACGAGGATGATCAGGGGACTGGAGCACCTCCCGTATGAAGACAGGCAGAGAAAGTTGGGGCCGTTCAGCCTGGAGAAGGCTGTGTGGAGACCTCATAGCAGCCTTCTGGTATCTGAAGGGGGCCTATAGGGATGCTGGGGAGGGACTCTTCGTTAGGGACTGTAATGACAGGACAAGGGGTAACAGATTAAAACTTAAACAGGGGAAGTTTAGGTTGGATATAAGGAGGTAATTCTTTCCTGTTAGGGTGGTGAGGCACTGGAATGGGCTGCCCAGGGAGGTTGTGACTGCTCCATCCCTGGCGGTGTTCAAGGCCAGGTTGGACAAAGCCTTGGGTGAGATGGTTTAGTGTGAGGTGTTCCTGCCCATGGCAGGGGGGCTGGAACTAGATGATCTTAGGGTTCTTTCCAACCCTAACTATTCTATGATTCTATAATTCTATGAAATGTTACGGGCTTTTAAGATGTTTCAGAACACTTTCAACATTTTCAGTTACCACTTGTAATGGTTACCTAATAAAGATCTGTTCCTAAAAGTTATTTGGTGTTTCAACAGTCCCATACAGTTACCTCTGTAATAAATCATCAATGAACTTCCTATGTGAGACACAGTTCTGAAAGAGAAAGATGTGGAAAATCCTTACCCAGTTCATCACAACCAATACTGTGATTAATTTTCCACCACAACCTTCCCCACTATATTTCTACTGAAAATAGATATGTGTATCTAAGCATAACAGCTCTTTAATAACCCTGTTTTCATTTTTGCTGACCTTATATTAAGCCCCATGTTTTGATGCAAGATTATTATCTGCTTGCAGACAGTTTGCTCTGAAGACTACTTTGCTATTACAAAGGGCACACCCACTCTAACAAACATGCCAATACATAACAATGTTTCATTTTGATGAGCCATTACATATTTTTATCCTACTTTAATAATGATCAATTGTTCCATTTCCTCAGCAGAGGAAACAGAACGGTGCTAACATACATCAGATAGATACAAACTCAGCCTAAGCTAGTGGTTTCACTGATGATTTGCAAGCAATTTGCATATCCCTTTCTCTACATTTCTATCTACGCAGAGAGAGTACTTCCTCATTTTACACCAGCAGCAGGATAAGAAGTCAGTACTAGCTAAATGGTAGTATCTTGAGTATTTCTATACATGTAAACAGAGGTGCAAGTACAAGATTATCTGTATATTTATGAGCACACTCCATGCAGTGCACCACAGAAAAACTGGACGTGATGTCACAACTAAACCCCTTTCAAAATACATATACATTAAGCACACTTAATTAAGATTGCAAAATAAGATCAAATTATAGCATTTCTTAATTTTCAATTGCTTGATTCTGGCACTCTAACATGCTTTTATTCATGTAGCTGTAGGCATACTTGAAGACAGATGTACCATGGGTTAAGCAATTGTCAACAAAAGTGCAGAAGCTCTGCTCTATATTCTGCTTGGTCCAAGCTGTTTTGTTAAATTTGCATGTCTTCTATTGCTGCAAGGTCATGACAAACAGAAGTCACAGCTGTACTTCCATGTCACTGTGAAGTCAGGTTTGGGCCATGTGTTTCTACCCCACAGGCAGTGCACATACCTAACATTTTGTTCTAGACCTTTTGCCACTTCTCTCTGTCATACCTCCAGCCCAAGCTCTGGATCACCTTGCTTTTGAGAAAAGTGAAAATATAGGAAGAGTTAAAGGCTAAACATCAGGAGCAAACACAAGGCACTGCTAACAGAAGGTCAGAAAAATAAGGGTGACACCCAAAAACCATTAAGGGACCACCTTAAACGACCCATACTACCTATCCCTTCCCCAGCACAGTGACTCCAAAGTGCCATGACTGAATATGCCACCCATATTGGCACCCCAAGTATTAACATAATAGTACATCAGCACAACCTGCTTATAAAGCACATATTTACCATGGCCAGAATTTCCAAAACCTGCAATAATCTTGGGGTAGATGAGGTAAGAGAGGGAATGGAACTGACTTCCTAAATACAGTGGGAAATAAAATGGACCTCTACTACCAGAGAAACAGAAAAATATACAGCTGCTGCCCATAATCTCTCATTTCCTAGGATGCTTGCTGGACACACATAGAACAGCAAGAACATTAGTGGTAAGCATTACTTAGTACCTAATGAGCCTGCCAGCAAGGCCAGCAAGGACTGAGGAGGTGACACAGAGATCTTTTCAAAGGCGCAGGGAAACAAGCTGAAGAGACTGCTTAAGATGGCACAGGGGCTTTTATGAATGTAAAATACAAGGAGGAAGGATAGAGGCCCTTATTGTGCTGAAATGAGGTGTCAAGAAGGATTATTGTACCCAGAGACCTGGTGCTGCACTGCAAAAGCAGGGCCTTGCTGTAACTTGGTACCCAGGTACTCTCATTGTTTCTATGATGTCAGGTGGCTCCTGTGGGGACAGGCTAAATCACTCGATGTAATGGAGAACTAAGGTTTAATAAGCATTTATAGTCATGTATTTATTCTTTCTTGGCAGCTGTACTTACTGCAATTATTTTCCAATGATAAGCGTCAACAAGAACCTATTTTTTGTGTTTATTTACAAATCGTTACATTTTCTTTCCAAACTGTTTGATAAATGGCACACTGGAACTGTAAACAGCTTTGACATATCACTTGCCTTCAATAAAGACAACTGAAAAGTATTAAGTCATGAGATTGCTCTGTACAGAGGTCCTAGTGGCAAGAGCATTTCTACCTTCTATTTTTTAACTTGTGAGGCAGAACTCACTTGTAGCCTACAAATGAGGAATCTTCCTAACAGATATTATCCCTGCTGAAAACGTTACCTAGGAAAACCAACTTCTCAGTAAAAGTAAATAGAACAAAAACAGAACAAAAGCCTTGTTAGCTAGGTATAGATGGAGTACCAGGAATAATGGCTTACAAGTGCCAAAGACCATTAGTTATTTAGATCATTACAGAGTCATAAAGTGGTTTGAGTTGGAAATGACCTTTCAAGATCATCCATTTCCAACTCCATTCTATGGGCAGGGACATCTTCCACTAGGTTAGATTGCTCAAAGTCCCGTCCAACCTGACCTTGAATACTTCCAGGCATGGGCACCCACAGCTTCTCTGGGCATCCTGCCCTAGTGACTCACCACCCCCTAAGTAAAGAATTTCTTCCTTTTATCTTATCTAAATCTACCCTCTTTTAAAATCAAATGTTACACCTTGTCCTGTCACTAAAAGCCCTGATAAAAAGTCTCTGCCCATCTTTCTCACATGTCCCCTTCAAGCACTGAAAGTCCACAACAAGGTCTCTCTTGTAACACAGGTTTATGAGTTCTTTGGTATTGAAGTTGCATGACACTCCCTTATAAGGTCCATGTTTAAACGCTTGGGAATCTAATTAATTGCTTATAAGATACTGAAGGGAGATAATCTTCACATCAACTACATGTTTCTGACATCCCTATGAAACCCAGGCAAACTACAAACCTCTGGTAACATGGTTTCCTTACACTCAAAGAGGCTAAGTCCAGAGCTGCATTTCCAGAAGATGCAGCTGCAGTCACACTTGTTTCTACACACAGCCACTTTCTACACACAGCCACAGGACTTCTCCAGTTGCAGCTCTGATCTGTCATGGGACAACTAGAGCAGATTTTGTTTAGTAACAGCAATGATTCCGTTTTCTGTGAGTTCTCAGTCCCCTTCACTGTTGCTGGATTCAAGCAAAAGACAGAAGGAGCTTTCTGCTTTGAATGCAAAGTGGACAAAAAGACAGACTGGATGGAATAAACCCAGAGAAAAAAACCCCAAACAACGAAAACTGCAACTGAGCACTGGCGGAACAGCAGAGCTACAGAGGAACTGAATGAGAGAAAGGCTGACCACACCTTAATATAGAGATCTAAGAGGAAAAACACTGTAGAGACCAGTAGCCAGCACATGTGTACATGCCTGTTTGAAAGGGAGATTAGATAAAAAGCTAGATGAGAAGACTACAACTCGCTGGACAAGGCCATTAGGAGCAGGAGATTAAGCAGCCATGAAGCGGTTTGTAATGTTAAAGTAAACATAAGAGCACTGCAAGTGAGGCGGAAAGAAATAGAGAGGGGGCCTGGAGGGACAGGCTATGGGACACTACTTTCCCAGTGCTTAGCTGAGACTAACATGGGAAAGCTAAGGTCTCAGCTGGGTGGATGACAAATGGGAACCATGCTTTAAGTATGGAGTAACTTATAAAAACAGCTCCAAAAAGAGTTCTCTTATGTTGACTCAGACACCCTAAATTCCAAGTGGATCTCTCCGTATTCCAGTTCTCATCTGTAAAATGGGAACAATGCAGACCTCAGCTCACAGCCCTATTTAAGAACCGTAACAGAAAGCCCACAAAAAAGAACAATTTTCCCTTCAGAACAACATAGTATATTCATAATATATTCATTCAAAAATGGGGTAGAGGGGAAGAAGAAGCAACAATTTTATCACCAGCTGAACACCAGCTGCAGACTGAGGCAGAGGAAGCATTACCGATGTAAATGAACTGGCCTAGAAGTGTGAACCACGGCTGGATATATAGTTTTAATTTTAGAATTTGATCAGTTGTGTGCTTGATTTTTACAAACATAACATTTCTGAAATTCATGTTTGTGGAAAACACGGCATTGTATTGTGCTTCATCTTGTTCCTGAAATCCTTACTTACAAAACAAAGTTGGTGTACTCGAAGTTTAAGTAAGGCTGACACATGAAAACACCCCTTTCTTATGCTGGGTCACACCACCATGGTACCACAAACGCATCTGGGTTAAGCAGCTGTCAGACATTTTCCTGCGTGTCTGCGTATGACAGTATAACGGAGGACGAAACCTGGCACAAAGCAGCGTGTTGTCAGCAGAAGTAACACTGTCCCACCAAACGCCCCTCCACCCCTCTCCCTCTCCCTCTCCAGCTCGCCCCTAGCCCTTGTGTCCCAGAAAGCGCCCGCTCCTCTCCAGCAGAAGCTCGGCCGGGACCAGTACCACCTCCGAATACCCCTTGGGTAACAGAGCACCTGCCGCGGTCAAGAGCCACCCGGGCGCACCAGCCAAGGGGAAAGGGATGGAAGTAGGCAAGAAGGGGCGGGAGCCGCGGCACCTACTCAGCTACGGAGCAGGGCGTAGGCCGTGAGGCGAACTCCGACACCAGCCGCCCCCTCACGAGGAAGGGGCAAAAGCTTTCCCCCGCCATTTTGTGGCGAGCAGCGGTCCTGCGGGCACTACTAATCCCGCCATTTTAGGGGCAGCCCCACGGTCTTTGGGGATGTGGCTTGGTTCGGGCCCGCCTGTCGTCAGGCTGGAACCTGCGAGACCGCGCCCTCCGCCCCCTCCTAACTTAGGTATCAGGTGAAACTGGTCCGGCGTGCTGGAGAGGCTGCAGTGGCCGGAGCGCGGCAGGGGGATGGCTGGCCGCTGCGGGTTGTGCCTGGTTGGTCTGCTGCTCGGTGCGCTGGCAGCCGCCACTCCCTCAGGTAAGAGGAGAACGAGTGCGAGCTGCCGCTGACGGGTGCTAAAGCTCGTTGGCTGGCTGGGGTCAGCTGGGGATGGTCCAGCTCTGACAGGGCTCCGTGGGTGCTGGGGTGCTTGCTCGGTGCCCCTCGGCTGCTGGTCGGGCTCCGGCGGTGGCGGTGCAGGCGGGAGCGGGGCGCGGGGCACGGCTGGGCTCTAGGTGGGCGAGGCGCGGGGCTGAGTCGCCCCGGAGGGCATAGTTTCTGAAGCGTGGGGAGCCCGGAGCGAACTGGGCCAGGTTCTCCCGGAGCCGAAGAGGTCTGGAAAAAGAGGGGCCGGTGGCTGTGGGGTGCTGGACCGGTGGGGAGGGCGTCCCAGCCTCCTCCCTGGGCGGGGGAAGCAGGTCGGCGGGCAAAAGCAGCCGGGCTTGGCTTCCCGCCGCCCGCGGACTTGGGCGCACGGAGCGGGTCGGAAGGTATGCTGGAGCGCAGGTGACCTGGCACGGGTGGCCTGGCTTCACCCGCATTGGTGCTGTATCCCACCTGGTTCTCGGCTAACAACCTGCCTGAAAGCTGTCTCTAAACATAAAAAAAAAAACCTTGGAGACCGTGTTCTCTCTTTTTTTCTTTTTTTTTTTTCCAACTCTGGAAAGTTAGGCTTTCTAACAAATCTTAACTCTTATATATGTTAGTTTATATTGCTGAACGTAACTGAACATAGATGCTGTTTAGGAAGGAAAATAAGGAGCATATTTCAGTACCGTAAAGTTCACGTTTCACTACCTTATAGAGTAAACCTCACTGCTGAACTTACGGACTCCTTTGCACGGTGTCCTTCTGTATTTTTTCATCCTGTGCTTACTTACGTAATAAAAGTATAGCGTAAAGGTTGTGTAAATATTGAAACCAAGCTTTATGGCAGGTCCTGTTTTCTCAACGAATAGATCCTAGGTAACTGCAAACTTAGTTGTTCAGACCTGAGTTTCTGAAATTGAACTGCCTCTTCATAGCCTGGCTGTGTGACCTGTGCGGGCAGGCGAGAGAGGTACTGCACCTGAGGGTTTTAATTTGGCGATTTATCTTCTGGAGCAGGGAGGCAAAATGAGCTAGCAGAATGATCCCATCCAAACCAAGGGAGATACAGTATAAGCCCGAGGCTTGTTGTGGCTGTTTTCAAACAGGCTAGTGCCATTACGGGGTTGTGGTGTATCCGGGCTGCAGATCCAAGAATCACTGTAATCTTAGCCTTTATCCTGTGTGGATATTGCTACTATGACCTAAGCTTGTTAATTTGGATGCTCTGTGCTGCTCTCACTTTTGTGTCTGCAGGGTAAGCATAATCTTTCGGTTTGGTATGCAGTGGGTTATAACTTCTGGACAAATGGCAAAGGTGTTGAAACAGTCTGTTGTGGGAGGAGAGTACTTTTTTCCTTGCGATGCCAAGGAAGCATTTCCCGTGGGCAGATTAGCAAGTCAACTGCATTCTTTGTTTGTGAGTCAGGCAGAGTGAAACTCGGCTTGGAAGAGGCTCAATTGTTATGGAAAACTGCAAGTGCAGGAAAAGTAAGAAAAGGGTGTAGAAAATGCACATACCTTAAAGTATTGGTTGCTTGGTGAGGGAGTGTTAAATGCAAACAGGACACTGAACTGTCTCCGTATATGGGTCCTGATCGGGCTTACGAAAGTTGCCCAGTATGTGCACTCAGAACTTTTGAGGCTCAAACTACTTAAAGTTACTATAAAAGCAAGACATCTCTGAAATCATCCATTTAGCTTGACTATGGATCAAAATGGAATAAACCAGACCTTTATTCTGGCACTCTTGCAATACTAAGAACTGTCTGTGGTTCACAGATCCATCAATCTATTTTTATTACAGCTCTTAGGTATACACTAATACTTCAGGGCTTTTTGGTGAGCAGAATAACAAAGGGACCATCCTTTGACACTGTTCATGGCTTGTACAAAACCTGCTTACTCAAGAAGACTCTCCTTTATGCTCCAGTTGGATTTTTTTTGTGGCTAAAATTATCCACAAGTATTGATAAAGTTAAAAACCATTCTCCCACAGACTGGCAATTTCCATACAGTTTAGCTTGGTGGATGCCTGTCGTTATGAAACATAGAAGTTCACGGACAGTATCTACTTTTGCAGTTTAACCTTTTAGTGTGGGAGGACTGTGTTGGGTCTGGAGTGATTCAGAACTGGGCCAGCTGAAGTCTGTCAGAAAGAGCAGTCAGGAATGGCTGGTTTGCCCATACAGTTTGTAAGATCCTGTGATGTCCAAAGAGGCAGAGCAGAATTGGAGTAATGGCTGTCAGAAGTTGGTTGTGTGGAGCAGCCACAGCTATCAGCTCTACCACCTAACACTTTTGAGTAGAAGCTGCAGAGATTGTCTGACCATCTTGCCCATGAATTGGAAGGATATCACAGATAATGGGCCCTATTGCATCATCATGCACAAAGTTTGCTCAATTTTAAGTTCAAATGTGGTGTAACACATCTTTCTATCCCTAGAGATGATTTGTGTGCAGCTTTTGGCATTACATTCTGAGTTTCAGTTCTGCTTGTCTGAGGGCAGCATAGTCTTCTTTTACTGCATTCTTGATTTTCAGGAGTTTCCTGATTTTTCAGCTTATGTAAACTAAGGAAGCTTCTACTGCAGTCATACAGCAATACCCAGCAATTGGGTAATCTGGAACTACCATGTGAATAGATAATGGTGCCCTGAAACCAATGTCTATTGTAACTGTTTGGATGCTAGGAGTACCTCACAGCTATTTTAACAGAGTATTTTTAATGTCATTAGTGATTTGGAAGAGCATTTTGGCTGCTAATAGAATCCTTGAATAGGCATATAGTTGTCTTTTGGGTGGTAAAGGGAGGAAAAATTTTCATGTGTTTGAAAACCATTCTTAATTTTTTGTTGATGAGACCCTCTTTAATTCCTCAGAGTCAATCATGATGTCTAGTTTATTTTTCGTAAAGGATAAAAAGTCTGTACTTGGATAACAGCAACTTTTTTTTTTTTTTTCATATTTTAGAGAGTAGTAGAACCAACAGTTCAAAAGGAAGAAGTTTTGCTGGCTGGCAAGTTCCAAATACAAATAATGGCTCTTCAGAGATATATGAAGTGGATGAATTTGCAGCAAAAGCCCTCACAGGAAAGCTGACTACAGTTTTTCTTCCCATTGTCTATATCGTTGTCTTTATCATTGGTTTGCCAAGTAATGCCATGGCCCTCTGGGTCTTTTTTTTCCGGACAACGAAGAAACATCCTGCTGTGATTTATATGGTTAACTTGGCATTGGCAGACCTTCTGTTTGTTGTCTGGTTCCCACTGAAAATTGCTTATCATGTAAATGGCAATAATTGGCTCTTTGGTGAAAGTCTTTGTAAAGTACTTGTTGGATTTTTCTATGGAAATATGTACTGCTCCATCCTCTTTATGACATGTCTCAGTGTGCAACGGTATTGGGTTGTAGTGAACCCCATAGTGCAGTCAAGAAAGAAATCTGAAATTGCATTGGGCATCTCCCTTGCTGTCTGGATACTGATTTTGTTGGGCACCATCCCATTGTATCTTGTTAATCAGACAAGATATATTTCAAATCTTAACATTACTACCTGCCATGATGTGTTGCCTGAAAATGTTTTGGCTCATGATATGTTCAGTTATTTCCTCTCCCTTGCAATTGGACTTTTCTTAATCCCAGCTGTCCTCACTGCTGTTGCTTACGTACTAATGATTAAGACTCTGAATGCTTCCATCTCAGATGTAAGCACTGGGAAGAAAAGAAAACGAGCGATCAAACTCATCATTGCTGTCCTGTCAATGTATCTCATCTGTTTTACACCTAGCAACGTGCTGCTTGTTGTGCACTATTTGCTCCTCAAAACGTACAACCAGAGCTATCTGTATGTGTCATACATAACTGCGCTGTGTCTTTCTACTTTGAACAGTTGTATTGATCCATTCATCTATTACTATATTTCAAAAGACTTCAGAGACAACCTTAAAAATGCTCTTCTCTGCCGAAGTGTGAGAACTACACGGAGGATGCAGGTGTCTCTCTCATCAGGAAGATACCCTAAGAAATCAAATTCTTACTCTTCAAACTCAAATGGGACCACTAAATCAACCTACTGAGTTTAATCCTTGAAAAGTGAACTTTTATTACTACTGCTGAAAGGATGCAAGTGACAAGAGAGTTATTTTCTACAAGAGTCTAAAGAAACATCTCTGCTGTTAATTGCATTGAAGCCTGGATTTGCGAACTGACAGTTGCTTACCCTGTGTAGAAACAGTAAGGAGATAAAGTCCTATGAGACTGGGAAAAAAAAATCATAATGACATTTCAGAAGCTTTGCAAAAATGCTGCTGACCTGAAAGTGAGTTGTGGTTGAAGACATTTTTTGTTCAATATCAAAGTTGTTAAGCAGCAAAATGTCACTGGAATGTTACATAGTGTTGTCAGTATATTTAATTAACAGATAAATCTGTTTTGTTTGGCTTTAACTGTAATGTATTAAACAGCTGAACGGATTGTATATGTAGGACTTTGCTCTGTATACCTGCTTAATTTGAAACTGAGGAGAGAAGCAAAAAATCCATTTCACCATCTTGGTGTAGACTGCTTATTATCTTTAGTGTAATATAATTTTATATTATTTTCCAAGTTATGTTGCTGTAAATAGTAACATGGCAGAAGTCTGTAAGATTATCCTATCAAGTTGACAAGCTGAACTTGTTATCAGATGGCACTGAGATAAAATTTTAGTTGAGATTATCCACTGTTACTTAATGCTTGCTGGTATATGATCTTAAATGAGGCTTTTTAACAACATTTTGATGACTAGCTATTTGATTTTTACACAATGCGCCTTGTATTTTTTAAGATACATAAATATTTTTTTTAATGTATGTAGATAGAACACATTTGAGTTGGGTGCTTTCTTTCCTACTTTTACATGTTTTTCGAAATGCTGAGTACAACTTGCCCGGCTTCAGGTCACAAATATATTATAACAGCAAATCAGAAGTCTGACAACTATAGGTGTAGTATCTGAATGGGTTAGGTAAAAAATACTTAATAACATATTTCATTAGGGTGAAACTGTTCCCTATTCCCTGTTTTATAGGCAGATAACTAAAATCAAATGGTTCAGAACTGTGGGGAAACATTAACAAGATAGATAGCAAATTTAACTACAGTGAATATGTACACTGAAATACCTGAAGTCCTCTTCCCTCACCCACTACTTTTGACCACTCAGCAATACAGAATCACATTTACTTTTAATCTGAGAAGCTGATGGGTTTATGTTTGGTGGCAGGATTTAATTTTTTTTTGTTGTGTTTTTGTTTTGGTTTTTTGCTTTTTCTTTCGGGGGTTTTTTGGGTTTGTTTTTGTTGTTTGGTTTGTTGTTTTTTTTCAAATTTGCAGTCAAATGTTTCATCAAGTTGTACATTGAACTTGCATCCAAGTGATGTATCTGAGGCATAGGCTGAGTCCCTGTTAGCATAACAGAAAAGCCCTCAATCCAAAAAGTACTCTGAGACAACTGACATCTAGATAGAAAATATTCACCACTTCTTATATGGAGTGTAAGGAAGGGGATAGATGAACTGTAGCAGGAATTAGAGAATCTTGTACAGCTTGAAGTTCATTATTTATATAATAAATTATTATTTGTGCTAATCTGTTCCATCCTTTGTCTTGTTTTTTGGTTTCCACATTCTTCCCGTACAACAGGACTTTTTTACTTCAGACATAATTAAGAGGCTTGTTTAATGTGTTTGATCTCCCATCTCAAGGATTAAGCTCTAGCTAACCTTTTACCAGCTACAGTCTTGTATACTAAGTCTTAGTAGGTCCTCATCATGAAAGTGGGATGTTCTGCGGTGGTATTTTAGAGGTCCAAACTAAAATAGCAACTTACACAAACAGATACTTAATTGAGGAGCAGAGTTTACAGTTCCTTAGGTAATGTGGAACACAAATGTTTCTCTGGCATAAACAGTTTGCTCTTCCCATTTCCTGACAAAAAATAAAAGGAAATAATTGTTTGGTGCTGAACTGAATCTGTAATGCAGCATCCTCACTCTTGCAGGGGGATTGGACTAGATGAACTTCTGAGGTCCCTTCCAACCCTTGGGATTCTGTGATCCTCACTGGAAAATTGTATGCAAGAGGTCATAGTTCACTGGAAGGATTTGGCAAGAAGGGGGTAGCACCATCTTCACAAACTGCTGTCAACTCTTCCATCAGCCTGTGTGATAAATACAATATGAAAATGTCCTTTATCTTACCAGGTAGACTCTTGTGCTTCCTGCCATACACGCAGAAGGGAACACCATGAAGCAAGAGCATCCAGTTCACGTGATTACAGCACTACGTGTGTTCTGTGAGGAGTCCAAGGGTTACAGGTTGTGTGTTGTAAAGGTGACGAATTGTCTCTGTGTGTCTATATAATACCACAAAGATATTGCTCATGATTCATGCATGACAAATTACTGAAAAGTAGTATGCTTGATATAGCCAGTCTTTTGAGGGAGAAGATTTAATTACTGTTCCTATTTAATCAGAAGTACACCACTTCTGACTAAGTAAATCAGAAGTACACCAATTCTGAGATACAAGTACATACAGCTTGTATCCATACTCTTACTTTTTGTTCTTCCTTTCCTGTCATTGGTGGGATTGGAGTTGGGGACCCTCAGTTACACCATTCCACTGGAGGTGATCCTCTTTACCACTTCACTCTTCTAGCCTTCATCTCTGATTGACAAAGCAGGTTGCAAGGAAGAAGCTTTCATCTCTTACATGCAGCAACAGCAGAAGTCTGTCAATGATGTGTAAGAGTTAAATATTACTGCAGGGCTGTTGAAAGCTTTCTTGAGAAAAAGTTATAATTAATAGAACGATTTATTTTAAAAGGAGCTTGCACTATGTGACAAACTTTGGAGAATACTGTTCAAGGAGTCCACATTCATCTAAGTGAAGCTTACTTCCTCAAACCCTGCTCATTGGGAGCTTAAAATACCTTTTTATAATAGAGACTACTGATGTCCTTTTTGCCTTGCCTTTGCTGTTTTAGTGGTACAATCTGGGTTAGTGTCTTTACGGGGAACAGGGAGGTGCATCTTCCTCTGCCATCTAACTGGTGTGTGGTTAGGAGAGGAAGAAGAGAACTGGTACTCAAAAGTTTAATCAAGCATCCAATTGCTTGCATGATCCTTATTTTCTAGACAAACAATGCTGCAAATGTGTCTTTGCTGCAACCTGAGTGCAATGAAAACTAACCTACAGACAAAGATGAGGAATCTTTATAAAGAATTGCTTTGCTTTGTTCTGTCATTTGTTCTTGAAATAAGGATAAATTGTGGGAAATTTCCCCATTTGTAGCTGCATTGTAAATGCTCATCCTGAATTTAGTATAGATTAGTTTGCTTCGATTAACAGAGTAGGTAGACCAGGCTAGTAATTCAACCAATTTGAATCAATTCCTTGAATTGACAATTATGTGCCTTTGCATCCAGGTAGTGATGGGGCAAGAACATGTAGCCCAGGAGGATGATGCTGGCTGCTTAACCTTTTTTGGGACTGTGCCATCAGGCAGGATTGATTGGTATAAAGATTGTCAGCTTCAGCTAACAACAAATATATTCCTGAACAGTGTCAACTTTGCAATTCAAACAGCAAGAGATACAAAAAACTCTCCCCAACTATGGCTCACTTAATGTTTGGGTGCTACAAAAATAATTAGTGCCACATTCAGGAAAGCACTTGAGAATTGGGAATCAGTGTAATATATGTGCACAATGGCATGGTTTCGCAAACAGCTCCAGCACGTGCTGCAGCTAAGAGATGTAGACTAGTCTTTCCCCTAACCTGACTGCTCAATGACACCATTTCCTCATACTGTCACAGGCATGTGCAACCTTGGGCTGCATTGGATCAGTCCTGAGTTAAACCAGGAGGAGGGAGGAAAGTTTACTTTTGAGTTGAAACTCTGTTTGACTGGTTTGCTGCATGAACTCTTGACCCAGCACAAGGGAGAGGGCCAGACTACATCTTTCACCACCAACACCAGCTTGCAATATGCAACTACAAGGCACATTGAAGCATAGGAACTGGAAAGCTTCTGACTAATCTCATAAGCAGCAGAGAGCAAGTCTCCACCCATGATTGTAGGAATGGCTCTGCTGGCCCAGACCGAGGTGTACATCCACCTTGGCCAGGTTAATCTGCCTCTCACCTGTGCCTTTGGAGTTCATCAAGACAGCAAGCTGTCAAGGGACCTGTCAAAAAACAGTAGGACTGCTGCACCAGATGCACAGAGGATGTGGCCATGGAAGTTTGATGCTTTGCACAGTGTGAGTGCTGCGCTATGTGACTGCTGAAATATGCTCTGAAAGTCAGAAAAAAAGGAGAAAAATGAAGGCTGGAGGCTCATTGGCATCTCTGAGGAAAGTTGATGCTGAGAAGCGCATGTGTAACAGCAACAAGTAGAAGTTACAGGCAGGTACCCAGGGAGGAGTAGAGTCAGTGCAGGCATATATCATATCCCCCACAGTACTGTTTCAAACATCCAGCTATTTTCAGCATGAGAACTTCCTTAAGTCTGAGTTGTCTGATTAAATCAGTAATACTTGTCTGACTGTGAAAATCAACCTCATTTTATTTGGTTTGAACATGATCCACTATCCTCATTTGGTGGCCCCTGGTTCTTAAAGGAGAAAAGCATGTGAACAAGTCCCTGTCTTGTCCAGCCGCTTTCCCAGTAGCCCGTAACATTGTTTAGGTTTTTTTTTCTCCCTGCTCCCAAGCATTGAGTTGATGTTTTCATGCCTGTAACTGCATCTATCTCCCAAGTGGTTACAGTTTTGCAAGCCTGTTTTGCAAGCTTGCCCTAGTTCTGTATGTCAAGCTAGGATGTGTTTCCCTCATGCAACTTGCTTTGAGTTATTTATGCTCAATTCATCCACCAGTTGATTGCTCATTCAGTCTTACAAGGTTCTTCTGCAATTTCTTGCAGGCTGCTTAAGTCCTTACTTTCTTGCCAAATTCTGTTTCATCAACAAAGTTTGTTCCTTACTACTCAACCCTTTTCAGATCGTTTATCACTATACAGAATGGTACAGGTCTGGCATTGTGAAAATGACCATTTTTATGCTACCCTCTGTTTCTTTTTTTGTAATCTAAAGTTACTCTTCCATGAGAGGACCTTCCCGCTTACTCCATGGCTGTGTAATTTTCTTTAAAAGCCTTTGATCAGGAATTTTGACAAAAGCCTTTTGGAAATCTAGGTAGACTGGATCCACTAGGTCACCCTTATCTCCATTTGCATCTGGCCTCTCCCAAAAACTCCACAAGGCTGTTAATCCCAGACTTCACAAAAGGTGTGGTGGTGTTTCCCATAAAGGTCTAGAAGTACCTTAGTGATGTCCCTTCTTACTCGTCAGTAATTGCTCAGTACAAATATTGGGCTCACAGGAGAGTACTTCTCTGGACAACTCAGAACCTTCTTTTAATTATTGATTACATCATTTGCTTCCCATATTCAAGTACAATTTTGGCAAGAGGTAACATACCATCTGGGCTCACCAAGTTCATCATCTAATTTGTCTAACTGTGGTGTGATGACTGAAGACATGTAGCACGTGTCTTGACATGTAGCTGTCATGGGAAGCAAGCAGCATAATTCCTACCTATCATAACAGCCCTTTGGGACTCAAAGTTTCATTACAGATGTGTTAGATCCATCATGGGCACTTTGAACATGGTTAATGTACAACACCAATGTTAAATTCATCATGATCATGGTAGTCATGATTATTTTGATTCAAAAAAAGACAGGAAAGTGTGTCTTGCCTACAATTTTTCTTAGGAGCAATGATCATCTGTAGGCTTGCTGCTGAATATTCTTCAGGCACTCTTTGCTGGCAGGACCAGTACAACAGGCTGACTACATAGTCAGCTCTCTGTCATCTAGGCCAAAGGAGATGGAGATGCTTCAGATAATGGAAAAAATGACTACTGATTGTGAAGGATGCATTGAATGCTGTGCAGAGACATGGTGACAACTCCCGTGGATCCATCAGGGCTGACTGCTACAGTGCTACCTTGTATGATTTGGGATTTACAGTCATTGACATGCGTCTGCAACTAGCTTCCTTGGTGGCCCAGTCAGCATTTTTGTGGTGCAGGGAAGGGGGAAAAGCATTATCTGTCTGTATATGGAGGTAGGTAGATTCATAGCTGCACTGGAGTTCATAAACCATGTGGGGTTGCTCATGTGGTGCAAACACCAGAGCAGAGCCAGCTGTAGCGAACCAAGGTCTACCTAGAATTATCTCTGACTAAATTGTCAGAGCCAAGCCTTGGTGTCTACCCTTCAGTATAGAGGCTGCATTCCCAAATGCAAAGATAATTAAAATGTGTCCACTCCCATCTCTCTGGATACCATACTTCCCTGTCACATACTCTGCCAGCTGTTGAATGCTGTATGCTTCCTCTGTCAACTTAGTGCTTACCTGGGTGTTGTGCTTTTGCTACAGTACAGAGCGCGCACGGGACGGAACTGGTGCAATCTCAGATCACCAGAGTCTTGTCAGTAAGAGCCCCAATGTATCTGTAACCCAGAGACTGCAACTTTGCAGGTAAAACTTGCGCCATCTGGTCTCCTTAGGATTATTACACTGGTTGTAAAGCACAGTCCTGTTGCTAAAGTTAGGTCCGTGTCTGGAGTGCTTTACCAATGCAGTCTGCTGGTAGCACAATCATCATGTGGACTAAACCTTGTCCTTTGTTTGCTTCAAAGGTGTTAATAATAAGCAGTAATAAGAATTAACGAGCACTTGTGTAATGAAGCAAGACAACAAAGTGGGGAGGAGAAGAAAAGCCTGCATTTCATTAGTCTACATTTAGGAGTTAAGAGAAATACCCCAATAATAATTCTCAGCTCTGTCAGCTGGTCACTTCCAGGTATTGCAACCCCATGGCATGTCAGTTAACACAGACAGTTCTGTGGAAACAGTGGACAAGAGGATGATGCCTGTATTTTATGGCAGTTCTAAAAATCAATGTATAGTACTCAAGGTTGGCAGGATTTTAATGGCCAGATCTTGCATGCATCAAGTGACAGGTGCTCTGACTGATAATGAGCATGAGCTGGTACAGGAATGGATGCCTCTGTTGCAGTTAAAAGCAACATTTGGTTTGGTGACTGTACTTTGGTTTCATGCCTCACCTTCAAGAAGCAAGCTGCTGGGAATTGAGTGTTCAGAATATTTCAGATTAAAACTGTAGTGCAGTTTATTTGATTCTTTCTCCACCCCCCTCCACCCTTACAATACTTGCCAGCTTTCAGCTGCTTGGAGGAAGAAATGCATGGGTGTGATGCAGTGGGGAACACCCGTCAGCATTCATGGTTTCTCCTCATTGAGTCTGAATTCAAGATGGCATGTATGTCCTCTGGCACTGTGGTTTAGCAGCTGGGTCTGTGCTTCCCCTGGCTGAATGTCTGTGATGGAACTGCAGTGTCACATAATGCTGTGGACTATGGGCTGCAAAGAGGTAAAGCCCTTTTGTACAAGGCCTGTGTCTGCATTTCTGATCACTTGGGAAAATGGAGTAACTTAACATGGGAAAACAAAGGACATTGGGCTTATTTGGAGAGGTTGCCACACTGAATAAGAGGAAATTAAGGAAATAATTAACTTGTAGAACAGAAATTAATAAAATAATACACAGTGGGTAGCAGGAGTTTCCTGCAAATCCTGAAGAGTCTCCTGTGTCATGTATTTACAAAAGCCAGGGGAAAATGGAGCAAATACTTGATGAGTCAAAACTGCAGCGTGGGTTAAGGAGAAACATCATGCTCTGGTGCTTGCTGGATTTAGTTGGCAGTGACTCAGGACATACTTCCAGTTTGGCCCATCATGACCCCTTGGCATTTCATCTTCAAATCCCAGTCAGGCAAACCCATCTGGCTTTCTGTGAGCAGATGAACTGAGACGTGGTTCTTGGTGTGAAAATACCGAGGGCAAGCCCATAGCATTAATTTAGTATATGTTGGAGATAAGTGGTGCTGTATCATCTCATTCATCTGAAGTTGCCTGCTTTTGGTCAAAATAACTAATGTCTCTCCATTAACTTCAGGAGTACAACTGGAAACACTGGGGACAGCTGTATTGTGGTGACGCTATATGTGGGCTGGGGTGGAGAGTGCTAGTGCTGTGAAGAGTGATTTGATGGTAAAATGCAATGCTGAAAGAAAATTATTAAACTGCTCTGTTATAATTTATGAAGACTGTGTTGTTTCTGTTAGGCTGCTTATCTTCAAGCTCCCCATGTCACTGTGTATGGTTAAATTGGGGAAGTCCTGAATACTACAGTAGCATCTGGTTAAGACAATCCTCAGTAAATGTCCAAGTTGCTGCCATACCTAGGGTAAGTAGCTGAAACCAAGGAGCCTCACTCAACTCACTCAACTCCCAGAGTCTGCCAGCATGAATATTTGGTTAGCAGGGCCAGTGACGAAGAGGAAAAAGGAGCACTCTAAAAGCGATGGTTGGTAAACTGTTGGTCAGGGAGCTGTTTCTCTCTGAAGGTGCAGACGGCTTTGTTCGGTTTTGCTGCTAAAGAGTGTAGGGCTGGCTCCAACATCGGCAAAACTCAGCCCAGGGTGAGCTCTGCAGAACTGAATTCTGCAGCAGGAGCTGAGGAAGAGCTGGGGAATGTGGCACAGCAGGAGAGACAGGGAAAAGAGGGTCCTTTCAAGGCTACCTTCACTTTGCTTTACTGTGTTACAGGAGCATGTGGGCAGGCAGATAGGGAAGGTCCTGGCTGTAGGACATAGGACATTATGGACTGGAGATACCTCTGCCAGAAGAGGGGAAATGGCAGTGCCTGACTTGGCTGCTAAGGTCACAGCTTCGTCTGCCATCAAATCAAGATAAGAGTGCTTTAGGTAAGAGAGATGTCAGTAGCCCTGTTGTTCCAAGATCCTTTTGTCTTCCATGGTAGTTTAAGCAACGTTGGGTACAAATAGCAACCCTAGAGTAACTGCTGGTTGCAGGCACCGAAAGACACTGAACCAGACCTGTCAGACATGAACAGAAAGAACAAGGGCTCCACAGGACTCTGTGGCCTGTGGACTATTCTGGAAGCTTGTGCACATAGTGGGGTCACTCCATTGTGCATGTGGCATGTATCCTTTAACAGCCAATGCACAGTTTACCTTAGCATGAACTCATGGTGCCTTTCAGCTGAGTACCTCTTCAAATTCGCTCTTAAGAGGAGAGTGAGCTCCTCAAAAGTAGTTTGCACTTGGGAGGGGAGTCAAGCCACACATCTCTGCTCTGGTATCTAACCATTCTATGTGGGCAGGAAGACATCTATGGAGGGTAGTTCAGCATGTCTAACCTAGCAACCTCCCTCATCCCAGAGCATCCATTTTACCACTTACATGAGAAGCCAAAGCTACTGCAGTTGTCAGAATTGTAAGCATCTCATTGGCCCTTGGTGTTTCCATGGAGTAGAACATCCACCATGAAATCACATCCTCACTTTTCCATTCTAACCTCCAGGCTTCAGGAGACTTTGCAGTACAGGGAAGTGATGTCATCTCATTGGACATAGGCCACAGGATGTGATGCAGGGGTATGGCTTCTCAGTGGAAGGGCAGAGGTACATGTCACATACCAGCCAAGCTGTCTGCCCAAGCTCAGGGAGACTGCTGGCATTCAGAAGTGCACTGAGGACTCTGTTGCTCAGGTGGGGAAAGAATTTTGCACAGAATCATGTTTCGTTTCATTTTCTGAAAAACTGCAAAAAGAGCTGATATTGTGATTAAAGGCTCCCTCTTCTGGTTTTAGCTGCTATCGCACATTTTCTTTAACTGAAAAGCTTAAACCAAGTCTGTGCTGTGCAAATAGTTTTGTAATTCCACATTTCAAAATAAGTATATATATCTGATGTAAGAAAAGGAGAAGGACTTAACAGATGAAACGAAATATCCCTGCTAAGCTTGGGATTAGAGAAGCATATTGCTAAGGAGAGATACAGGGCTCCTGGAGAGTATCTTTTGAAGCAGGATATTGTCATGATATCTTCCAGTCTCCCTATTTTTTTCTTGCATCTAAATTACTGTTAAAACTAAATTTTCCAAGCACAATCTTATCTGAACAGGAAAAGATGTTGCCACTTATCTCCTGTAATCCCCAGGTTTCTGAAATAGAACGCCATGCAGGAGTTTATTGGTAGCAATAACTGATTTTTTTTTTCATTATTTTCACAGCCTCTGAGCCCACGTGAAGTTTGCCATCATGGAAATGTTGCTCCACCTGCAAATGCCTGGCTGTAACTTAATGCATGTTTCCCATGGTCATTGTAGCTACACATAATTTTGTACTGGTGAGGGTGGTGATTGAGGCTGCCTGACAAGAGTGGACTGTCCTGGATTCAGCTGGGATAGAGTGAATTAATTTTATTCCTATTAGCTGGTGCAGTGCTGTGTTTCAGCTTTAGCCTGAGCACAGTGCTGGTAACACACCAATGTTTTAGTTGTTGCTCAGTAGCACTTATCCTGATCAAGGACTTCTCAGTTTCATGCTCTGCCAGAAAGGAGGGGCACAAGAAGCCAGGAGGGAGCAGAGACCTGACCCAAACCAGCCAAAGGGGTATTCTATACCACAGCACATCATGCACAGTATAGAAACTGGGGGGAGTCATCTGGAAGGGACCAATTGCTGCTCAGGTCAGGCTGTGCATTGGTCAGTCTGGATATCCATCGGCAGTGGATGCAATTGTATTGTGCATCACTTGCATTTATTATTTGTTTTTCCATTCCCCCTTTAGTTTTATATTCTCTCCCCTTGATATTTCCCTTATCATTATTATTTTTAGTAGTAGTATGGTACTTTATTTTAGTTATCAAACTGTTCTTATCTCAACCCATGGGTTGAGAAGTAAGACATAAATACATTTCTTAAGTAAGGAATGCATCTTCTCCACCCTTTGAGCAAAGGCAGAGTCTCATTTGCACCAGCCTTTCATCTTCCCCAGCGAGGAATTGTAATACTCTTGCAAGATGCTGTAAGTGCACTTCTCTTTGGTGTCAAAGACAGGACTGAGGCTGGGATTCAGTTTTCGAATGAGCCAGGAAAACAGCTGGAATTACTGTCCTGTCCTGTCAGTGAGGCAGTATCATTAGAGGAGATGGTGAGAGCATCTGCCTTTCATTTTGCTGCAAACTTCTCTTGACAGTGAACCGAGGAATAAGGAATGGGGAATGCCAGGACTCAGTCCCCTGACAAAAGAAAAAAATAATCTAGATACTTCGTAATATCATAATTTAAGAACTTTCCATGGGTCAGCAGCATCTGTCATTTTGGTTGTTGGAAAGTAATTGTTCATTTGCTCTGTGAGTGGCATAATTTTACTCAGATAATCCTTACAATAAAAGACATCAATGCCTGTTATACTTGTTGTTTCAGTGACCACTAGAACACAAATATGTGCATATAATTATTAAGGGTACCATAATTAGAGGGCTGTACAATTAAGGCATCAGTCACTATTGGTACGATACTGGTTTCTGCCATAATTCTGCCACAGTATGACTCCAAGGAGTCTTAACAGCCTCAGGTGTTTGATATTGCTTCTTCCTGTCTGAAAACAAGGTTACTTACACTTTTGTACCAAAATTAACATATCGAAACATCCAAATCCACACAATGGAAACAAAATGGTAGCATGTACTTGCTCTTGAGAATCTGTCAGCTTTTTGTATCTGCCATTTACCCCAAGAAACTCTAGAAAAAGAGAGCAAGGAAGGATAGTGATACCATCATCACACTTTTTAGTTCAGAGATAGTGCTTTTTATAAGCAAGAGTACATCTGAAATTTCATTTAATATCAGTCTCAGCATTTGTGTCAGTGTATTGAATCATAGAATCATAGACTTTGGGTTGGAAGGGACCTTTCATCCAGTTCCAACTCCCCTGCCATGGGCAGGGATACCTTCCAGTAGACCAGGTTGCTCAAAGCCCCATCCAGGCTGGCACTGAACACTGTCAGGGGTGGGGCAGCCACAGCTTCTCTGTATGACCTGTGCTAGGGCCTCACCATCCTCATAGTAAAGAGTTTTTTCCTGATATCTGCTCTAAATCTCCCCTCTTTCAGTTTAAAGCCATTCTCCCTTGTCCTGTCCCTACATGCCCTTGTATAAAGCCCCTCTCCAGATTTCTTGTAGGCCTGGAAGCTGCTCTAAGGTCTGCCTGGAGCCTTCTCTTCTCCAGACTGAACAAACCCAACTCTCTCAGCCTGTCTTCACAGCAGAGGTGCTCCAGCTCTCTGATAACCTTTATGGCCTCCTCTAGGCTTGCTCCAACAGGTCCACATCCTCCTTATGTTCTTATGCTGACCATCTTTAAATAATGACAAAAGAGTTAGTTTGGACTAGCCTTTTACAGGAAATTAAAAGATAAAGGTAAAATATATAAAGGTAAAATCTGATTTCACCCTAAAGTCTCTGCAAAAAAAAAAAAAAATGCAGGAAAATACCTGCAGAGGAAATAAAAGCCTAAATTAAAAAATGTTGCACATGACATCAGTCACTGACATTCTCCTTTTCATAGCTCAAGGTCCTTGGTCAAATATCTGAACAGCAAATAACATAAATTCATATAGCTCTGATTATGAAGGAATTTGACTTCACAGAGATACATACCTTTTAGAAGATACATTATAGATGTTATTAAACTCTTACGGATAACAAATGTTGAAAGCTCACCTGAATCAAGAGCCTTTGAATGCAACCTATGCAACATTCTGTACCTGAGGAAAGATTTAAACAGTGTTATGTGGCTTTTTGAAATAATGAGAAGACCCACTGATCAAAGGTAGAATATTGTTCAGCATGGCAGGGAAAGGATGAGAAGGGAGCTCTGTGAATGTAACAGCTATCTCTTTCAAGGCTTTGTTATAGGGGTGTTTAGAAAACAGGGTAAGAGTAATAAAACATTACTCATCCTTTTAGGAGGCAACAGAGCAGTAAATTTCTAAGTGGATTTGTGCACAGTTGCTGTGTTCCACAGCAGACATGACTATTTTTAGTGACACATAGACAAAGTAGATAATTGCTTTGTGGGATTTCTCTCTGTCAAAACTTTTACTCATTTTAACCCACTTAAGTGATTTTATTCCAATTTATTGCCAAATTGATACCATATTTTAACTGTGATGTGTATTGGTTGAGTAATAGTTCTCCAGTCACTGTGTTTTTCTCTTCCAACATCTATCTCATGTCTTTGTTTTTAACCATTAGAGGTGTTTCTTGAAACCAGTTCCATTCAGACTACTTCTGTGCATCTAACGTAGCAGACTTGAAAGTGAGCTAACTGATCAGCCACAAAAAAACCCCCACAAAACAGTCTTCCCATAGCAAGATCAAGGGAAACAATGCACAACCTGCTAAGAAAACCTCATGCTGCAGAATGAGGCCCAATGAGCTCTGCTGGAGCTGAGGGAGTCCTTTCCTGCAGGTGCAGGGCTTGAAAGGCTCCATGAGTTTCCTGGTTTCGGCTTAAACCATGACAAAGAGTGTTATGCTTGGGAGGACTGAAATAGAAGGATCAGAACAAAACAACACTCCATGGTGGCATGGCTGAAGGCTGGAGAATAGGTTTTGCCATTGTTTGAGCTGTGACCAGGGCCACACAAGTTCAGTGTGTTCTCTGTCACCATGCCAGGCTTACACCTGCCCTCTCAGCATCTGACGTGCCAGGTGATACAGGACTGTGGAATGAGACAGGAGAACATGTGACTGGGGTGCTAGCTAGGAGACCAACATGACACCCATGGTCCATCATGTTGTTTGACATGAAGGAACCCCACCATTGGCCGGTGGAACCTGCCAGGGCTGGTAGAGCCAGGAGATCCTGCTACTGCCCTGCAAAGGTGAGGGATGGAGGCACTATGGCAGGGTGGTCTGTCTTGCTGATACACTTGGGTGTATCTGCACAGCACAGCGTGTTCTCAGTTTCTTCTCCATACAGAGAAAAAACATGCAGCCCCAAATTCTGAGTAAACTCTGGGGCAAGAAGGGGAAATTGCACGTGTTGGCTTTCTCTGTTTTCCTACTATCTCAGCTGTTCTTGCTTTGCAAATGTATGCAACATCTGTTGGCCATTTATGGTTTTCATTGGACTTGGAACAACGACCTAATTTCCTGTCTTTTAAAGACAATTAAATCAATTGTACCTTAACAATGTCTCTGACTTTGGCTCTTATTTTACATCAGCTTTTAACACTCAGCCTGGCTCCCACATCATTGCTCTATTTTAAAGCAGGTTCCTTGAAGCAACAGCAGCTGTAACATCCATTAAGTCATCCAGGGAGGACTGCAAGGCTATCAGAGATTTGCTTTCCTGTAACCTTGTCCTGAAAGTTAGTATTTTGTCTACCTTGGACTTTTAAAAGAATTTTCTCCCTATTCCAGTATTACTGGGACAGCCATTGGAGCCATACAGTCCTCTAGGAAAGAAGACACTGTTTTTCAGAACTAGTGCTGGTCTCACATTATTCTGGGGAGATTTTTTTATTTTTTCAGATAATGTAAGAGTGTAATGGGCTTCTCATGTCAGACAAAAGCTAGTTCTTGCATAATAACCTACTAGGAATAGTGGCTGATGCAGGTATGTAGGAAAGAGGACTAAAATGGAGCAAGGCTGGTACTTCCCCAGAATACTAACCCAGTCTCCTATGGTTTGTGTTTTGGAGCTGTCTTGACAGAAGCTTTTGTATTTAGCAGCTCACTATAAGTATTTCCCAGGATTTTTTCTCAGCAAGCAGTTTAGCAGCTCAAAAACATTCTTCTGCTTGTTTTGAAGGAGGGTGGGGGTTTTCCCTCCTGATTTTGTATTGTAAAAGACCATGAATAATTCATTCTTACCTTCTCCATGCAATTCTCAAATGTGTGGACTTCTTTCACATCCCCAGTTATGTCTTTCTGCAGACTGAGATACCTTGTATATTTAGCTGTCTATAGCACAGAAGCTGTTTCTTTGCTGCTCTTCTCCTTATCTCTTCTAATCCTGCTGTACTGTTTGTAAAATGAAGTTAGAGCATCACCATGATATTGAAGAAGTGTATTTCCCTTAGACTTATGTAGCGGCACAGAAATGCTTCTGGTTTTCTGTTTTCTCTTTCTTTCCTAATCCTGTTTGTTTGCAGATTCTTACTAGGCCAATATTTTCACTTACGCTAGTCCCAGAATCTCATTCATGGAGCCCAACAGTCAACTCAAAGCTCATAGCTGTATACGAAAACCTGATTTCCCCCATTTTGTGATTATCAAAGCTGAATTGATCTGACACTATAGTTCCATGAGGTCCTTCTGCATTCTTTACAGCTGGACTTTAATTCGCTCTCTTTATATAGCTTTATGTCAACAAAAAAGCTTTATCCCTTCATTATTTGTTCCCTTTCCCAGGTCACTGATGAATATGTTGAATAGCACTGTCCTTGGGACAGATTCCTGTGGGACACCATTGATGCTGTCAGTTCACTTGTAAAATAATAATTTATTCTTTATTTCCTGTCTTTCAGTTAGCCACTTACTATTTGAGTCTTTTCCCTATATCCCATGGCAGCCTAGTTTAAGAGTGAGGAATGCTTTCTGGGAACAAGGTGGACACTAAGCAGGCAGGTCACCTATCATGAATTTCTTCAAGGAATGCCAGTAGATACGTATTATGACTCTTATTTACATTTCCTCAGTGTACTGTGTCTATTCATGTTCCTACCCTTTTGGTTTTCAGGTTGATCTCTACCTCTTTACCCAATCTGGACAGCAGACTTAATGTTCAGCAGCTCTCTGGATACTGCCTGACACCCATCCACTTGGCATTGTACCCACCAGGTTTATGTGCCGTGGTCCTGAAGCACATTTCAGCCAGTGGCTGCCATCATTTGTCCACCTCAAATTCCTCCAAAGCTCTGAG
Organism: Neopsephotus bourkii; assembly: GCF_033783945.1. Lineage (NCBI taxonomy): Eukaryota > Metazoa > Chordata > Aves > Psittaciformes > Psittacidae > Neopsephotus > Neopsephotus bourkii. The sequence continues at coordinate 313,439 of NW_026901564.1, forward strand.
GCGGATACCATCCAGTTCTGGCTTGTTACGGCTTGTTTTGAGGTTCTGCTTTACAGTATCTTCTATCTATGGTTCAGTCTGAGACAGATCCTTCAGCATGTTCCGATTTCTGTCATGTGGGAGCCTCCCCAAGCCCTACCATAATGAAAACACATATAAAATAGTTATTTAGGTTTTCTCCTACAATCTGACCTTCTTTAAGCACTCTTTCTATACCCTGCCATTCTACTGGCCCACAATCCCCTCTTCAGACTTCTTGATCCCATTGCATTTGACAAGAATTCATGGCTATTTGCAGATTGCTCCTGTAACAGCTCTGGAGGAGATTACATTACTCTGGTCTTTTCTTCCATTTACCTGCCAAACAGTGGCATTTGCCTTAAAAACTTCCTTTTTCCCACAGCAGGTAGTAAGTTTGGGGTGCATTTTTAAGGGCCATTAGTGGGAATATACAGCCTGAATTCAGCAAAGCATATGCCTAAATCCCATTGTTTTAACACTGACCTATGTTATGCACTTAAATTCTCTGCAGTTTATAGCTCTAGCTAATAAGCTGTGAATAACAGGTATTTTTTTTTTCTATGTAATTTTTAATGATTCTGCTTCTAGTTTGGCTTGTTGTTGATAATTGAAACGCTTATGCAGAGCTTGCTGTAGTAATGCAGAGGTGAAACATCTTTGTGTGTTCTGGAGCAGTGAGGCAGGAGTCTGTCTCCCTTGGGCCCTGCAGCTTTGGTAGTCGTTGCTAGCAGGAGACCTGGAAGCAGCAGTTCTTCAGCAGGACGCTAAGGGGCAGACCCAGACCAAAAGTTTTCCTCAGTTGTATATACATACAAACATTATTTGCCTAATTTTTCTATATTGATTTAACATGAATAGTGCCCGGGAATATTGCATCAAGTTGGTCTGGATGGCTTTTTTTTCATTGCATGTTTTGTATTTATTAAAACAGTGGTGATAAGGAAGGAGGGTTTATTTGCCAGTTATCTCAAGACAGACCCACTTGAGCTCACAGCTCACAGACAGAGCAGAAAGAATGAAAAAGACAGAGTGAACTCTGCATCTAGGGTTGATGCATCATGTCATGGCCAAGAGCAAGTACAAGCATGTAGTTGTATGGGCCAGGGGCTTTTGCTACTCAGAGGCACTCCTTGCCATCAGATTTAGTCACACCAGCCCTGGGAAACCCATCTTCAAAGTAATAGCTGCTGTGTGGTTGGAAACCAGAAAGCAGGAACTGAGGCAGGAGACACTCAGCAGCCCACCCAGGACCAGGGAAAACCTGTCTAAGGTTTTCCTACTGCTACTACCTGGTAGGTGACCTGGTCACCATCCTGTGGCACAGGTCCCAGTAGTTATGAAGCATAACTGGATGTTGAAGTGAATTAGGATACAGGCTGCTGAACATTGACAGGAGTTCGAATTAAGAAGAAACATGAGTCAGTTCAAAACCAGCATGTCTCCAAAGGGTGGGTTTGGCATATTGGTTAGTGGATTTAACACAAAGGGAATTGCTGTTTTGGCTTTGTTCAGAAGATGAGGCATTGCCAAATCCTAGCTGAAACACCAGCTACCAAAGCCAGCTGGCACTGGATGTGTGTTCTCTGGTTACAGATGGGAGAGCTGCTCTGAAACAGGACCTCTAATAGTACCTGAGGCAGAGTTGGCTCCAGCTTTGTCTACACTGGGGTATTTTACACTATTGTGGTATCCAGGCTTGGCATAAATAGACTACATTAAAGTAATAAATGGCTGAAACACAGCTGGATACATATATCTGCTTCAGAGGCTTATGAGGAAGAAAGAATTTTAGAGCTAGAGTGTCACTTCATAACTCCAGTTTAGGGCTAATGAAGGCAATCTAGGCTATTTATCAGATAGCAGTACATTCCTATGCAACTTGATGTTGCCTTCATATCATAGTAACGGGTGGTTTCTCACAGGGGAGGAAATGGTGGCTGATGTTCTGTGAGGAGAAGGGAGCAGTAGGTCAGTACCTCATGTACAGACAATGCTCCAATTTCTGTCCTAAACAAGTATCACAAGAGAAATAACCTCTATGGGAACAAGCAGAGTTCAATGAACTGGACATTTCAATTAAAAAAGTTATTTACGTATGTGGAAAAGAAGTGTACAATCTTGTCCAAAACAGGGCTCAGCAGAGAACGAGATCAGAATGTCCTTCAGTTGGGCAGCCCTGGAAGTGTAACCCATTAAAAAAGATACCTACAGAGTAAACCACTGAATTTAGGTGACAAGAGCTTTAATAGCCCTTTGTTCTTCTGCTGGCTGTGGAATCACAGGGGTTAAAAAAGTCTTAAAGATGTGAACAAGAACCTGTGGGGAAGGGAAGCATGCCTGATGTAAATGGATGAACCAATCAACCACTCATATATGGAAACAAAACATAAATGCAAATGATAATAATCCTAAAAATGTAAACATGCCTATTTTAACTCAACAAAAAATACTGGTTCAAATGTATTTTGAACATAAAGCTCTTATACGCTTAGTCTGTATTAATAAAATCTTTAGACTACTCTAGGCTTTAATCTAATGTAAGCTTTTAATGTATCGGTCCTTCTGAGCTTTGCAGTGTTCCCTGTTGCTTCCCATCACACCATTTGCCACTCTGGGGGTGCAACATTGACTCAAAACACGTGCATCCCAAAAACAGTGTGCGTTTGGGAAAAATAAATAATGACAGGATGTGGGTGGGAGGCTGACTTGCCTTTCCCAGCGCAATTATGATCTGTGAGAAAATACTCACCATATGAATTCTGGCAAATGTTGAAAACCAGATGCCCTAAGTATGAGATCCTCCCACTTAAGCTGAGCAGTATTTTACTGTGGCTTAGACTGGTACTTTCTAGGCTGCTCTGGCTCTAAAGTAAGCCTGTGTTACCTTGTCTCAAGAAGAGATGAAGGAAAAATTCCAGTGAAGAAGCCAAAGCTTCTCCTTCCCAGCTGTGGAGGAGAAAAGCTGCTGGCCTATGTCATGGCCTGACTGCTTTCACACAGAGCAGAACTCTGCTCAGCTTTTTTGAGGGAGATGAGACCAGCAATAAGATTTTCTGCTTTTAGTTTGCCTGCCCCATGTGGGAGGGGAGAAGCAGTCGAGTGAGCTTCCCGGCTGGGTGTATCTCTTCCCTACATCAACCAAAGTTAAAGGAAGCAGTCATAGCTCGTTGAGTCTTTCTCACGTTTACAGAGCAAGGAACAACCTCTGCCTCTCTCAGCAGCCTCTGGTAAGATCAGATGTCTGACTCATTCCGTAAGCATCTATTACTCCTTGAATGAAGATGGCAGAGTTCGGACCTATAGAGCATTTGTCCCATGCCAGCTGAGAAATCTACCCTTCTGCTTTTGATTACCCTTCAGCCATTGATTCTGCAAGGCACACTTTAATGTTGAAATACTCACTAGGAGAAGGAACAGCTGGAGCAGTCCACAAGTGGCAAGCACGTAACATAAAGGGAACACTAAAACACCACTAAAACCAGATTGGGTGAATCAGGGAACAGGTTACTTCTAACTTTATTGTTGAGTTTGAGTAAGGTGCCAAGATTCTTTGAAGAGAATTTGTAAAGTCAACAAACTTAAACTCTTTATGGTAGTGGTAGGTGATGCAAAAAGGGCCAATGGCTATGTCTGCAGCTTGGGATGCTCAGACTGGATATTAAGGTAACCATCTTCCCCAGGTAAGTAGTAGAGCACTGGATCAAGTTATGCAAGAACTTGTGCAATCCCATCCTTGGAGGTCTTCAAGAGTTAACTAGATAAAGCCATCACTGACCTGGTCTGGCAATGGTGATCATCCCACTTCAAGCAGGAAGTGGGACTAGGCACCTTCGGAGGTACCTTCCCACCAACACTGCCATGATTTGGCAGGTTCTGATGGACAAAATTTGGTCATGAATGAGTGAGCACCAATCCTCACCATGTCTGTAGTCACAGAATCACAGAATCATGGAATCAGGTAGGTTGGAAAAGACTTTTAAGATCATCAGGTCCAGTCATTACCCCAGGACTGCCAAGTCCACCATAAACCACTAAGGGCCTCATCTACAGTTTATGAACACTCCCAGGGAAGGTGATTCCACCATGTCCCTGGGAAGCCTGTTTCAGTGCCTTACTATCCTTTCAGTGAGGCCATTTCCACTTGCCCTGTCTCTTCTTGTATCAGAAAAGAGACCAAAACACACTTCACTCCATCCTCCTTTCAGGTAGTTACAGGGAGCAATAAGGTCCCTCCTGAGCATCCTTTTCTGCAGACTAAACCACTCCCGGTCCCTCAGCTGTTCCTCACCAGACTTGTGCTCCAGACCCTTCACCAGCTTCGTTGTCCTTTGAATTTGCTCCAGCACCTCAGTGTCTCTCTTGTAGTGAGGAGTCCAGAACTGAACACAGAATCCGAGGTGCTGCAGTCCTACTCCCTCTGACAACCGTGCGTCTGGTGGTGCTTCTGTGTTTAGCCTGTGGAAGTCAGAATTCAGGGGAGGAAGGGTTGATGGAAGAATGCTTGTTGCTGTCATGGAGCTGGATCTTGCCTTGATACAGAAGTGCTCACAGGATGCATTGATTTATCATACAGTGCCCATTAGGTACCATACAAAACCAAATTGTGCTGGAGGTTTGGACAAAGATTAAAACCAGCTGATTGATAATCATGCATTTTGTGTAGTCTCTGGGACCTGCCCTCACAGGAGTTAGGAGTTCTCTGCTGCCACTGAAGCCACTGACATGATTTCACTAGCCAGGGAGGAAAGGGATGGACACAGCAAATTGGACGCACCTCTGGACAGAGTGCGTCCATCTCCTGTATACAAGTAATCCACTGTTGTGGAGTAGTTTCTTACACAGTTAGCTGGAGTGAAAGTAGCTACTGAAAGAGATTGCACAGATTATATCACTATATAAATTATTGAGCTGATGTCCTGGCAGATGATAAAGGAAACCTTTCTTTAGTCCTGAGAATGGTAGCATTGAAAGTTTATACCTGCTTCGTGGAAGTTGTACCCCCTGTAGACTCTGCTTAGATAATTAATTTGCAATATTCATCAACCAGAGAACCAATGTAATATATAGACAAACAGAAGGACTTTATACTTACGTATTGACGCAGCCATGGTTTTTTGTTCTGTGGGTGAAACTGTTTTTGAATAAACAGCAAAAATATACAGTATTTTGATGTTTATCTGGTTAGTATTTCTGTGCAGTAATTATAAGCACTAGTGAATCACAAGCAATACACAGCCCTGCATGGCTGTAACTAACTACATAAGAGACTAGATGCTTTTAATTAGCATCTGCAAAGACTCAGACAATGTCCAGCATCTGAGTGGGAGAGCTGTGCTGCATCTGGTGTCACCCATGTTATTCTCCCACATGCTACATATGGTTCAGCTAGATGCCTGCACTTGTTGGTGCACAGGGACTCCCATCTGTGTAAAACTGGGCATTCATCAACTATTCCCAAACGCAGAGCAACTCTCCTCCCCAGCTCTCCTCTGACTCCAGGAGGAATTAGGTTCTTCTTGTTGCATATCAGCATTTCCAGCTGATTTCCACCTCAGCTTTTTCTGAAGTTTATCTGAGCATTGGCTTCCCCCATCCCTGGTGAGCACTCGTGACTGCAGCGATGGGAGGTGAAGGCCTATGCCCTGCATGCAGCGTGGTGCATGCAGGCAGGGACCTCTAACCAGAAGAGCCATCCTACTCTTTCAGGAGCAATGCTTTACACATAATCACCTCTCATACCACTGGATCCAGTATTTTTATGTAGCCCCCCTTTTCCTCCCCCTTCTCCCAGAGACAGAGCCAAGACCCCTGAGGTTGTGGAGACTTGTCATAATGGTGGAGACAGAAGAAACGTGTCTGGAAGCAAAGGCAGCAGTCAGAGATGCGGGATGAGATCTACTGGGGCACTCAAATCTACAAGTGACAGGAGACTTTCAGAGCTAAAAACAGTGCCCATCTCATTCTCTTTCCTGGCATAAAAGAAAGAATGAGCTGCAGCTCTGTAGCCTCTTGCTGTTTTTCTGCACAGTTGTGCTTGCTGTGTACAGCAGACAGAAGGCTTTATTGAGGGAAAGAAAACACAAATTAAGCAGTTTTCCATTTCATGTGGCTGTTGTGAAAACTGTGGTTATGTGGTTACTTGGAATTCTGGGTCAACTTGGAAGTCGGCTCTGCCATGCGTCTTTCTTACAGCCATTGCCCCCAGGGTCAACAAGTCCCTGGGTTTCAGAGCAGAGGAAGCCCTTCTGGGGGAAGATTATTAAAACAGAGATGCTGAACTGCAGTTGTTATGCAGGAATAATAAAAATGAAGCCAAGCCTGTTGATCAGTGCACACTGTAATTTCAGGCACAGCTTCCCCTGAAACTGGTTTCATTTCCCCCTGAGGATGCATGTAGTAGAGCAGGAATTTCATTCAGCAAAGCCAACGTTTTAGGCTCACAGAGACATCTGACAATAAAGGCAGATGTCTCCAGGGATTTGTGGCAAGCTCACTTACAAACCTACCCCTAGTACCCGAGTATTTTTGTGAACACCAACTGGTTGCTGCTACCCACATAGGCTCTTGGCCATATAAGTGAAAGCTGGTTTGTACTGACATGGTGATTGTTGGATTTTTCTGATTTTGATCTTCAGGCCCCCAGATGAGCATATCTGTGAAAGCTCAAATGATAAGAAACAGCTCCTATTTTCCACACACAGCCTCTGCCCTGCCTAGTGAATATTTTAGTGACCCATTTACAGCAAGCGACTTTTATTGAGCAGAGTAGGCAAATGCAGAAGGAAACAGAAGCCCCATCATCCTTGTGACAGTTATACGTCTGTCTCTATATATGTAATCCACCTTCTCAGCCTGATAAACAACAGTCTGTGCACAGGTTTTGAAAGGAAGGTGACCATCATCTTCTGTGATCTGAGCATTTTCTGGCAAACACCTCAGCCACCCCATAAGCAGGTAAGTCTTAGCCTTTGCACAGTGATATCATTCACATCTCCAGCCTTACCTTGAATTTCATTCTGGCTTTTTAATCTCTCTCCTGGGGCTTAATCAACATAATGTTTCCCTTTCACCTGATTTCTATTCTAAGTTAGTTTTTGAGTCAGCTACTCAGCAGCTAATTGTACTTTCATCTTTTTTCTTGGTGGTGCCTCCCTATGTACCTTCTTACTGCATGCTCTATGAAGTAAACCCTCAGCAATGCCTAGCCGTGTTTATTTCAGGCCATTTACAAGAAAAAACGTCAACCCAAGCAAACACAACTGCATAAATCAAAAGCTGATGCTTCTATACTTATTACTGGTGATTTTCCTCTAACGATTTAAGAAACTGGTGTGGAGCATTCTGTATAACTCATCCACTTCGGCTGCTGTTATTTCTTGATCTTATTTTCTTGAGAAAACTTCTGAATGAAGATAGGAGGTTGTGCCTTCATTTTTCCTGTGCTTTCAGCTACGGGTATGAGACATTTCATTTTACAGTAGCTTTGCAAAATGACGCACAGGAGATCACTGTCTTATAAAGACTTTCCATTTACCTTTTTGAAGCAATTGCGATTGAGTTCACGGCAATGCTTTGTTTTTAACAGTCTATCCTTGGTCACACACAGCTGTGAGAATGGATCACTGAAAACTCTTTTTTTCAGTTCTGGTGACAATTTCTTTCTTCAGCTAGCTCTCCACCCCTTCCCTGAGATCAGCCTTTGGTTTGGCTCCTTCACAATGACTCTGGGTCTTTACCCTACAGATCTCCCTCTCGTTGTTATGTCCACACCTCTGGAGGATGCAATGGACACCTTGATCAGGATTTTCCATCACTACTCTGGCAAAGAAGGAGACAGATACAAGCTCAGTAAAGGAGAACTCAAGGAGCTCCTCACCAGCGAGCTCACTGACTTCCTTTCAGTAAGACACAGCTCCTGAAAATCTTGATTTAGCCTCATGGGTGGGAGAAGCAGCTACCCGAGTGTTCAGGAATAGGACCTCCTTCTGAAAGGCACATCCTACAGACAGAAGGAGATGAGATCAAGGTCCCCTTAGGAAAGTGTTCTTTCAGAGGGTTGTCCAGCCCCAGTGCTCTGCCTTGTGCCACCAGCAACAGAGACAGGTACCTCCTGTACCTTGCTCTACTTACTCCTCTGTGCTTCATAGCAGGAGGACAAAGGCTGCCTAGAAATAATAACAAAATTTATGCTAAAACAGGCTTTAATCAATTTTTTGTTAATTTGTTCATTTTTAATAATGAGATACAGGTAAGTCCTTCAAAGAATTAAATCCAGCAACCAGTTCTCATGAGACAAGAAAGTAGCTTGTGCACAGTAGCTACAGACACAGTACAGCTCCTTGTATGCCCTGCACAGAGATGATAAGAAAGCTCTTTCAGCGGTGAGCTGTTGATCTGAATATCTGTTTGCATGTTTGTTATGTTCTGCATTACACGGCATGGGTGCTTTTAATGGAACAATGACCAGATTCATAGTTGGCTTTCTGTATCCTCTTAACTGTAAAAATTGTTGTGGACTTTATAATCATCAGCAGCATTTTTTACATAATGTCCATTTCCTTGGATTGGATTTTCTTTTAACCTTGGCTATTGATTGATTATTACAACATTCGCTGTTTTTACTCACACCGAATAGGATGTGGTTTTTCCTAAGTAAAGATCTTCCGAATGTGATGAATGGGTGTATAATACTACCACTTATGGTCAGATTGAAAAACTAAGTACTGTTTGTTTACAGATGATACAGAGAAATGCACATTATAGTTTCATCTTGTCAAAAGAAAGCAGTGCTTAGCAGCTCATGAATCCGTTTGATTCATTTCAGTGCTTATATAGTACCTGTATTTCTTCCAAAAGCTGTGCTGTCTTTGGTTTACATTGCTGTGCACTTTTGGGACTCTAGACCTATGTTTTTAATGCTGTGGCTAGTGGCATGTTAATATTCAGGTGCATACTGCATGCGGCCTCTTATTTAATAGCACCGGGGCTTGTAAAATAGCAGTGGGTTGCACTGCCAGGTGTGTCCGAGCTGCTCATTCAAGATCTGTACAGCTAAGTCACTTTTCTTTCTCTTTAGGGACAAAAGGACCCGCATCTGATTGATAAGATTATGAAAGATCTGGACTCCAACAAAGATAATGAAGTGGACTTTCATGAATTCGTCATTCTGGTTGCTGCTTTGACTGTGGCATGCAATGATTTCTTTGTAGAACAGCTGAAGAAAGAGGGATTTTAAAAATGCTTAATATACGAATGCGAGCAAAGCATGCCTAGTTAGGTAGCCCTCATCAGCATTTAGTGAATGCAAACCATCATCCCTCCAACTGTTACTGCTCTAAGACATTCACAGAGCAGATCAGCAGCTGGTGTAAGCTGGACCAATGCCAGTTTACACTACTTGAGATCTGGCTTTTAATGTTTTCAGGTTTTGTGCTGCATGCATCTGTAATGTGCATCTATGAGTTGCCGAAGTCAAGGGCTTGGTGTGACAGATCATTTGGCAGAAGCTGAGACTTCTATTTCTTAACTGCCAGTGGAAAGTAAAAGGCATGGGAATGTTACTTATGTACTTTCTGAACTGGAAAATTTGGAATGAGACATAAAACTTGCAATTAAGTTTTCAGTCATTCTGTAACAATCACATTTCTTGCAGCTCAGAAAATCCAGCTTGGATTTTGCTCAGCTCTGCTTATTCTAAAGCCCTTTTTAGATGCTGCTCCATACCTCCCCACACTCTTGTATTTCAGATGTGGTCACAGCTGTCTCCTGGTGCCTGAGCAGACAGTACCGCTTGCCATTGTTACGGGTTCATTTCCTCTACCTCCCCTGCTTCAATTTTGTTGTGTTGGCATTACTGCATCCCAGTAGTCCACCTCTTCATTCAGCATAAATGAATTTATTCATATGTTAAATTATTCAAATGCGTAGAAGGTTTAGTCAGCAAACTGCTCTGAGGGCTGATGGAGGGACCAGGTCTTCAGGGGAGATGCAAATACCTTCTGCTTTCACAATTCTGGCACCCTTAAGAGGAGGACTTTTAGAGGACCACTTCTGGGGGATTTAATGATAGGGTCTCAGGGTACATCTTTCTAATGTGAGTCATCTTATGGAACAATGATTTCATCTTACAGTGATCCAACACATTGCATAGAAGCAGCACAAAAGGGGCAATTGGACCTCATGGCCAGGGTTGGAGAGAGCAGAAAAAATCCCTTTTAGTGTTAACCTGCTCTTAGTTAGCAGGTTAACTTCTCCACTCTTGTTTGAATTAAGCATACTTCCAAACAGCTGTAAATCCTCAGTGACAGGGTGTCGTGCCTTCTTTCTTGCATGGAGATTTCTCTTTGTTTCTTGCTGTTTTATGGTAACATCAAGCTATAATAAAAGAATTAAATAAAGATTTGTTGTTTGTGTAAGAGGTTAATAAAAAGAAACATCTCTCAATGAAGACATGTCCTGCTAGGCAACAGCTGAAGAATGCATTTCACTTGTCTCTCCTCCCCATATCCATGGACATCATTCAGTAAAGACTACAATATTTGTATAAAATCACATATCACTAAGAAGATGTAATTTATTATAAGAAAGGGATTCTATAGGATCTAACAAATATTACAAGGGGCAGATATCATCCTAAGAGCGGAGCCACCACAAACTTGTGTTATCCCAGACTAAAGGTGACTTAGCAGTGGATGTAGAGCCACAATGTGCTGCCTCTTTAACTCTTCAGTCACAGAGGTTATATAGAATTCACAGATCTTCTAAAGGAACACAGCAAAAAATATTAAAGTAAAACTGACAATGACATGACTTTTTGGCCCCCCTGCAATGTTGTGCACCTCAATATCGTTGCAGTTGTTGTACCAAGATTTCAGGAGTTATCAGCCAGAAAAAATGAAGACTGCTTTTATGGTTCACCATAGGTCCTGCAGAATGTTTCTAGTCTCCAGCTTTTCCCCTTTCTCCAAGAGCAAGGCAGAGAAGCGCAGCTTAAAGCTTGAACCCCAAGCTAAAAGGAGTAAGATTGTTCCAGTAAGAACCAGTGACTTCTTTATGACATTTGAGCAGGAGGCATTTTGGAAGCAAGCTCCAGAAAGTTCATAAACTCTCTGCTCATCCCTGATGAGCCCCTGGACACACGGCAGCCTGTGTACCAAGCAGAATTATGCTGAATTACAGCTGTCAACACCAACATGCCCTGGGGTCAGGCTGGGAGAGATGCTGCCATGATGGAGGGTCAGTGGAGGCATCTCATCAGCTGCATTTACTAGGGATTGAGTGCAGTATAATTCCTCTGTGGAAGGGGATTGCTTGTACATGAGCTATGGGTGAATCAGAGGAGAATGACTCGAATTATCTTTATTTCAACAAAAGCTTTATAAAACCTCAGTCGCTGCTTTTGGTTGGTTAGGTTTTTCCTGTTGCTGTTTTAACTGCAAGGACAACTGTTAAACTCTATCAGCTTTAAAGAAGAAACAGTTTTCACTGAGGACTGAAGACAAAGCAGAATAGGAAAAGCACATTCAGATGCTTGCGAACACAAAGCCTTGACACAATTTGGGGTTCTGGGGTAAAGGTTTTGCCATCCTAATGTTGGGATAATCATAGGCTGGTCCACTGAACCAGCTGGTCATTGCCACAGGAGTTAACTAGTGCTGCATTAGTAGACACCACTTCCAAGAAAGATAGCTGAAAATCACCTAGAACTTTTGAATTGCCTCTGAACCAGAAAAAACGTGTGAGCAATGCTCTTTTCTGTGAGTAATCTTCAGGAAGGAGAGCTGCATTGAAGCCATTTATACTGGCTCTGCAAGATGATGCTTGCAGGGCCAACCTCTATACAACAACTTTGTCCTGCAGATGTGACATTTTGATTTTAGTTTCTTTCAGAAGGGAAAATGTCTCCTTCAAACATGAAGGCAGTGCTTTTTTTCTCATTGTTTACTGAAACTTTTTCTGCTGACTTTGAGTTCACCTGTAGTTCAGGAATCTGGGAAGCACTTTGATGTTCACATGCAGAGGAAGCTTGCTGTGTGGCTTTCTCCATAGTCTCTCAGCTTTAGCAATGATGTCTAATTACATGCATTTTTATCATTTGTGCTATAAGACTGTCTGAAAAATCAATAGAAAATTGAACACTACAATAAGTTCTTAATATTTTCAAGTTACATTCAAGACCAGTAAAAATACAGCAATGCCAGACAAGATCTTTACTAGCTATTGTGAAATTATTTTGCCTGACATCTAAAAAGCAGATTTTCAGAGGCAAATGATATTATCTTGAAAGCATCAGTCTCTGCCATTTGCTTTTGTTCAAAAGAGACTTGAAGTGCAGTACAGCTGAGTACAAGAAGCTTGATGCATTATCAGTAAATAAATTTATAACCTCTTCAGATCTGATGTCCAGCTGCAGATATCAAAAAGCCTTGTATGACACCACTGTCTTGACAAGTGTTTTGCAATGGTGCAGTCTCTCCATGCTCTGACTTGCCTGCCAGGTCCACTAGGAAATCATAACCTTTTTCACTTTAAACATTGTAGAGGGTGTCAAGCGCGATGGGGTAATCATAATCTTACAACATCGGTTCCTCCTTGTAAAGATGAGAAACAGAGTTGCCTGGGCTTGTGGGAATGGGGAGAGAAGTAAGAGACCCCAACAGAACAGGTGATCTTTCCAGCAACCAGATATGTCATGAATTGCTTTCCAACAAACACCATTTGAGAAAGAATTGAAAGCTATTGACACTGATAATTTCATATTTACATCTATGAATCTGGTGCTGCACTTGCAGGGATGCCTTGAATACATGCAATATCTGCGTTAACCTGCACTTGCTAGCATAGGGAATCTGGCATCTCCAAAGCCTGTCACAAGCTGGGCAGGCACAGAGCAGCGTATACAGTATGTGTGACAGTCCAGAGCTGCTCAGTGTGGCACAATGGCACCCTGAGCAGTGCGCAGTACAGCAGTTTGACGTGCCTGTCTGTTTGTTCTGAGAATTCTGCATGGAGCTGCTTTTTAAATCGCAGTAATTATTAGTGCATTCGCTTCTCTCCCATGGCACCCTGACACACACGCTGGCAAACTCCCTGGGCAGTCAGTACAGTGCCTGCTCTGCTCAGGCACTCACACTTCTCACTTAGCAAGGCAGGTATTACCTCCTGGGAAAAAAGGCTCTGGGATTTCCCCAGCACAGCAATCACTGTTATGGCTGCATAGCCACAGCAGCACAGTGGGTATGCACAGTGTGCAGGGAATGGACTGTTATCATCTCAAAACCTGGTGCAGGTGCCTCAATGAAGCATGGCTTTGTGATACCCCAAGCAGGCGAGGAATTAACACTGTGGTACAGACAGGCCAGAAGAAGGGCGTGAAGAATTCTGCTGTAGCTATGCAAACCCACCCCAGGTTACTCAGCCATCCAAGGCAGAGCCTGCTTTCCAGGTTCCATTCTGCAGCATAAAGCAGAATGTGGCTGGGGGGGGAACTTGAAAGAACAGCCCAGAGCCCATCCTTGCAATTCTGTAGCACACACTCAGCTCCTTTCCAATTCCAGCCCTCAAGAAGTTGGGTGAAAGGTCAAACAAAAAACCTGCCTTCAAAATCAGATTATCTATATAAAGCCTTTTGACTGGCAGGAAGATTTGTTAGACTGTGATGTGACGTCATGTGCGTGTCTAATAAGAGTTTTGATTGACAGGCCAGCAATTATTAGATGTGTCTTTAGGGATAATTAAGTCGATTGAATGGCACTATATTATTTGAAGAAAAAAGGGGTCACATTTTCAATTTTATCTTTCTGCCACACAACATGGCATGAGAGTTAATGTTTCGCTTATGATCTGGTAATCTGTTTTCTAAGATAGTTCCATCCATGTCAGTTCCTCTGTGTTAAGAGTATGATGGGTTAAAGGCCCAAGGCAGCTATCAGAGAGAGCACATGAATGACCTTCACCGGATACATCAATTAAAAAAACAAACAAATAAAAATAAAAAAATCCCAAACCCAAAAAAATTAAAGCTTGTCCTTTTTAAATACCATCTTTCAGCCACCTGCAGTCAGTTGCGTACGAGGGGCAACTCCCAAGGAATAGAACTGCAGCTGCATCCACTTATTTTGCCCTCGCAAGTAGATTCTCAGCTGATGTAAAATGACAGAGCCTATTGCACTTAGTGGCATAATTTTGCAACAGCTGAGTACATGTGCTTGAGAGATTTTAAATTAGCCTTCAATGGAAAGCTGTGTTTCTGTTAGCTGGTTGGCTAAATAAGGACCTGTCTGTAAAGCTGCAAATGTTGCAACAAGGCAGCTAAGGGGAAGACAGGAGGAACAGTTGCTCAGAGCACAAGTATTTGGGAGAAAATCAGTGGAAAATGCTCCTGTGATACATCTGCTTTAAATTCTAAGCTGTCCTGTCAGGTCCTGGTTAACTTCAAGAGTTGCAGAGCAGGTTTTCGTGGTGTAGCTCTCAAATACCCATCTGTGGAGTCTGCCTCAAAACTCCATGTGTTGCTCTGACTCTACATTCCTAGCATTGACATGAACCCAGAAAAGCACTTTGTGGAAACACAAAATAAAGCTACAACAGGAAAAAACTGTGGGTAGAACCTCTTGCGAAGAACAAAAAAGCAACAGAACCAGCTGGAGCATTAGTTTAGGTTGTGTTTTGTGGGCTGAAAATATGACAAGAAGTTGAGAATGCTGCAGAAAGATGCAGGTTCACCAGCTCTGGCTGGGGACACTGAGTGGCAGCAGGAAATAGGTCCCTGTGGTTGAGCAAAGAGTGTCTGGATGAGACGGCAGGGTTGGAGAGCTCCATCCCATTAAACCATTAATACTTTGGCTAGGTGAAACCAAATCATTTTTTTGCCCTTGCGCTAGTGACCGAATTCTACAATTTTCACTTGGGGGAGATTTTTTTGTCATTTTTAGTGCCCCAGGAGTAACATTAACTGAAGGAGAATCATCAGCCTTTGAAAGCTAAGTACAGTTTCTGTTTGAAATGAAAAAAACCTGTTGGTAGACCCAAAGTAAATACTGTCTAGGACATTGCTGTCAAAGGTGAAGCTGCCTTTAGACTTCAGGAGGTTGAAAAATGCTGACCAGACGATCTCAAAGTCCTCCAATATTCAAATACACAAGCACACAATCACAAAAAATACACAAAATATACACTTCAATACACAAAATATTCCAGTATTTTCACCTATAAGTGTTTGGAGCCTAACTGATCAAAATACCACAGCCTATAAGGTACTACAGGTAAGTAGTAAGGAATCTCATGCATGTGAAAAGTAAAGGACTTAGTGGTAGGAGCAGTTAAAAGGATAAATGTATCATTATGCTGGGTATGCTGACATCTCATATCTGAGTCATATTGACTAGCTGAATTGTGTTAATACTCCACAGTGCTTCTGAAATGAGCCCATTACTGTGATGCCTAACACTAGCAGAGACAGTTGTGTTGAATCACAGTTTTTCCTGTATAAGAAAAACTCAATCATGGAGATAGTCACTTCAGCTGAGAAATACTTGTCCTTGAATAGGAAAAAATATCTCAAAGTATCACTTGTCAAAGTGGTGTTTTGTCAAAGATAACGCTTGCTCTTCTCAGTGACCCAGAATTTGTTATGTGATGTGTCAATACTAAGATTTCTCAATACATCTGGAAACCATATTCTGCATAATAAAGTGACCTCACTGTTGAAAAGAAAGTGACAAATATTCTAGTAACCCAGAGCTGAACAGGAAATTTGGGATCAGAGGAACAGGAGCTGGTGTTTGAGGCAGGTAAACTGGGAGGAGTTGCAGTGGTGGAAGAGGCTGCAGCACTGTGTCCTCTGCACATCCAGCACAGGACCTGACATAGGCCATGAGAGGTACGCCTCCAAGCAAAGTCCAACCGCAATAACTGTGCCATGTTTTGGAAAGGAGACTGCTTTTCTGCAAGGGCACTGGGACTGATCAGAGCAGCCGCTGCAGCAAGCAAAGGCAAACATGACCAACTTTGGTTCACAGGCACTGACTGAAGGAGGCACGTACCAAGGTCTCTTGCCTAGGAGCCTCACTGATGCCTGTGTGTGGCTCTGGTGTTGAGGTCTTCCTACACAAATCCTCGACAGAGGAGGTACTGTGGGAGAGGTCCACAGCAGAGGCAAGCCCAGGCTAAAATCAAACAGCTCAGCAAATGTCCAGCTCTACTCTTAATGCCAGAGTGATGGCATGCGCCTTTGCCAGCCCTCCCACATCTTCTTTCCTTCCTGTGAGAAAACTTTTCCTTGTTCTTACTTCTTGGCCCTGACTCTTTTGTGTAGACACTGGGTTGAGTCACAGGCAGAGCTGGTAGTGATAACCACCCTCAAGGTAATCTTGGTGTCTGAATATAACATTTGCTTCATTATTTGTAACCCGCTAAACTGCGAGCTTCACAGTCCTTGCTCTTATTCGATGCCATAAATAGTGTTAATGCAACACTTATCATCAAGCCTGCATGATGCTGATAGGCTTTCAGTTCATAAATCACATGCGTTTGTCATTTCTCTAAACCACTCAACATGACAAATCTCACATCTCTTGTGTCAAACTGCCCAGAGTTAACAAGCTACGCTTACTTCACCTTACAGAAAGTTCAGCTCTATTTAAAGCTAATTTAGGCACACAGAAAGAAGTAATAGAAGTGTCATTATAGAGAGATGTATGGCAAGGCCTGGAAGAAGATTGTCATACCCAACACAGAGCTGGTGCAGATGGGTAACAACAGAAGTCAGTGGCAGAGATGCCCACTGACCAGAGGAAGAGGAGTCTTGGGCTCAGATTAGGTCACGACCTGCTGAGGAGCCTGTCTGACACTGAAACCAACACAAGAGTAAAAGAATGAAGCAGAAAATGTGATCTCTGGTGACTCACAGCATAAGGGAAGGGGACCAGAAGCAGAAGCCCCCTACACATTCAGCTCCAGCTTCTTGACCTGAGAGACCTTTTGAAGTGTTGTGTGTGTCTGTATCAGGGATAGGGTTTCCTAATGACCTCCAGAGCTGTGATTTGCCATACAGCCTCCCCTTTGCTTCCTTTTCTGTGGCATTATTTCAGAGCAATAGCTGATTGCTAGCATGCAATTTAGCAATGACCAAAAAGTTTAGCTTTCACTGTAGCATTGTGACATTTGAGAAATACTACATTTCTTTCTTGCCTTAATCTGGGCTAACTGATCTCACTGTTCAGGAGTAATATACTGAAGGGTTTGCAAACAGTTGAATGGTATGCTTGTATAACAAAATACAAGTGAGGCGCAGCAGTCTCCTATCCTACAAAGACATGGACATCAGTGTGAGACCTGCAGCCACATGGTAAAAAGCAAGGACAGGCTAGTACTATGTCTCCCATACACTATGGGGGAAACAAAAAGCTAGTCCCTGAATTAATTCTGAGTTACAATGGGGATGAGCATAGGGTAAATAAACGTAGCTCAGCACAGTGTTTTATCAGCTGGCATGTTAGGAAGTTTGAAGTCCAGCCAGATGTCTCACACTGTGCGTGACCCCACACCACATCTCTTCAGCCAGTGCAAAGCAGCAGTGAGAAATCAGCATCAACAGCAAAGGATGGAGTGCCCAAGGCAGGAGAAATCCTCTTCACTTGAGCAGCTGGTGTTGTAGCACCGTGGACGTGCTGCTGCTCCTGTCAGTTCCAGAAACCACAAGGCACAGACAAGCAGTGCAGCCCCCATGGGACGTGCAGCCGCTGGTTGCTCCCTGTGCAGTCAGAGCCTGTGTGACATTGTGTCTACACAGGAAAACTAACTCTTATTTAAGGTCCCGGTACTAGAGGGAAGTTTGGTTTGCTCTAGCTGCTTCTGCCAGCAGTCAGGCTGCAGCTGAGGAGGTAAGTGCTCTGGAGGATAAGAAACATGGCCTGAACCAGGAGTTCATGTTTTCAGCCCATAGCTGGTAGGAAATCCAGAGCTGCGGTTTGTTGCACAGGCTCTCTGGAGTCTCCAGGTTTATTCCTTTTACTTGGGGTACAGGCTGAGGTGTGCTGCATGTGAAATTTCCACACTGAGTGAGAGGAATGGTGGCCACAGCCTGGAGTGCGTTTGTGGTGAAGTGAGTGCTGAAATAAAATGGCCTTTTGCAGTAATTAAAGGATGTCAGGGTGCTGCATTAGTGAGCTGGGGACTCAAGGGACCCTATGAAGAGCAGAAAGGGTTCATAACATCTGGGTCCTTTATGCATGAGGGAGGGATCCCTAGGGGACTGTCTATAGCTCAAACACTGCACATTAAGGTACTCAACAACATCCTCAATCTTCCTGTACACACTACCTTACCTTGGAGGGAATAAACTGCATTTACCACTCGTATTATAGCACAGAGTATCACTTAATCACCATGGAGGAAGGTAAACGGGGTTTGTTTCACTACTCTATTCATCTGTATTTTCTCCACCTCTCACTGCAGCTGGGATCTCTCCCCTGATACAATAGCTGACAAGACACCTACAAACTCTGAGCATGAGGATTCCCACCAAGGGGCAGGTGGGTCCTCCCAAGCACACAGCTGAACCGTGTAAAAAGCCTGTCCATCAGCACTCATTTAACAGCCCAAAGCTCTGCAAAGGCTGGGGTGTCCTAGCAATACCCTCCCTGATCCATTGCAGGGCCAGGTGGGTGATACCTTGCACACAGCCCAGCTTCTCATCAGTGTGACAGCATCCAAAAGACCATCTTTTCGTCCCTGTTCACTGCAGGGGGTTGCACTAGATGACCTTTGAAGGTCTCTTCCAACCCAAACTATTCCACAATTTTATCCCACCACTTCTGCCAGGGAAAGGGGCTGTTCCCAGGCCAAGTTATGGTTGCTAGCAGAGTCAAGGTGTTGTAGCATGAAAGCCACAAGAAGGTCAGACTGGGAATGCATTTACTGTGTTACATAATGTGATATTAATGAAAAAATAGTCCTACAATGTGTTAACGTGACTCAACCCCATGAAAGAGAGATGACACCCTCCTCATTTGCCCAAGGGTTTATATCACATTGAAGGTGCTTTTTCCTTCTGAAATGCTGTGGGGATGTTTTGAACCCTGACTAAACTGCTGATTTTAATTTGCTTTGTTAGTCACAATCTCATCTCCTGAAGAGATCAGTCTCTGCCAGCGGCCTTAAACAAGAGCATCTGTACTGGGAGGTACAGAGGGGAAGGGGACTTGTAATACCCTGTGAGGAGGCAGCAGCATTGACTGAGGAGGTGTCCCCCATCCTCCCTCATTCTCTGTCAGCCACGATGATGTGCTGGGAGATGAGCCCCCTCCTTCCCCTGGGACTGGTCCACCTTGTGGGTCTATCTTCTCAGGCTCCACCTGAGTCAGTTGTGGAGGCACTGTGAGGCACAGCTTCTGGCAGCAGTAGCTGCACCTCTCTGCGTGTGGTTCTTATTCCCATCCCAAATACTTGCCTTCCACAGACGTTGGAGCTGTGCAGATGGAAGCATATAAGACTCCGGGGGCTGTGGACAACCCTGTGTTTGAGGACACAAGCAATTATCCCGGGCACCAGGAGACTTTGTGATGAGGCTGGGCAGGATGTCATCGGCTTCATTGGCTCCTGCTGAGTGCAGAACCAAAATGCAAAGTGGAATATGATGCAGAGTAGATGACAGGTTGCCTTGGTGCCCCTGTTACACCCAAGCTCCACATCCACAGCAAGGGGTGAGTTTAACTTTTGCACTAATGTTATACAGAATATTTGTAATACTCAGAGCAAATTCCTGCACAGAAAATGTAAAGCCTCCATAGGTGCCATGTGAGTAAGAAATTGCGACAGACATGGAGGTGGCTCCTGTCCTCCCTCTCTCCACCTTGTTGGTTGGAGAAGTGCAGTCCCCACACCTCATCTTTTGGGATGTCCTCCAGCCCCTGGGACCACCTGCTTGTCTGGGACCTCCACCAGCAAATGCTATGCTAGCCCAGACCTCAGCTATTCATGTGCAAGGGTTTAAAATATGTTGAAATTGTTGGTGGTATGTTTTATTCTGAGTAGATCACCCCATAGATGGTTTATTAGACAGCTGTGTTGATTTAGCAGCAGTGTCATTCATTCTTCACTCATTTTTGGATTGAATTTAACCAGATCTTCTGTAACTGGTCGAATTCTCATGCTACCAATCACTCTTTCTCCTTTACTGGAGATAGGCAAGGACTCAGGATATGAGGTTGAAGCTGGGGGGCAGAAGGGGAAGCGGGACTCCCCAGCCGGAACTGGGACTTCATTCTGCAAAGTGCCTTGAAGACGGGGAGTGAAGGGGTCTTGCTTTAATTCTAACATCCTTCACCTCTTCAGAAAGTGAACATGTGATAAGAAACATGAATGAGGCTAGGCTGCCCTGCAGCCCCTCCTAGTCCCACAGGATCCTGGTGATCACAAGATTGCCTCTCCCTGTTCTGGTTAGCCTCCCAGCCACCCTCTAATGCAAGTTGGAACTAAACCCTCCAGTTTTCCAACAAAACTTGTAATTCCCATAGGACTTCAATGGATTTTTCAGATTCCAAATTCCCTTGAATAATCCTCTGATAAAACTTTCCTAAAAACACAGTGTTTAAACAGTTCAAGGCACATACCTAAAGTCTTGGTTCATGCAGTAATTAACCACAGTTCTCAAAATCAGTTTTAACAGCCTTTGAATGCAACTTGATGTCAAAGTTCATAAATAGTATGTTCTCCATTTCCTAAGTATTTTTGTGCTCCTGAAAGCCACACAGATACGGTAAATTCACAGAACAGCCATGCAAATATAGAACAATGTTATAGTTTACATTAAAGTAAACTATAAGAATAAGAATTACAGCATAACATGGACAGAGCCACAGGCATACAGACAGCAATATTTACGTATTTGCTCTGTATTTAACAGACAAGTTTGGTGAAACAGGAAGCAAATGTTCTATCTACAAGCCCTAAACATGAAATCAGAAGCAACAAACTTAAAGCTTTGAATTCTGGATCATATTACAAACATATTTCTAAGTTTTGGTTGAACCAAAATGATAATTTGACAGGGAAGCATAGAGCAGAAGGTGACATTAGCAAGAGGCCTGAGATGGGGAAAGGGTAGTAACTGTCTGCAGAGTTCATCCGAAGTCAGGGGAAAACTAGAATGTACCCTACAGCTAATAGATCTGCTGAATTAATGGTATTTAGTACTTGGCAGAGTTATGAATGTCCATTCCCAGAGTCAACTTTAAAAGGTTTTTCTCATGTTTCCCTTCAGGATCCAGGCTGGAGCAGTATCAGCTATTCTGTGGGGAATATGCCTTTGGGACCCCCAAGGTTTTCTAATTTCTGTATGAAAGCCATTATCTGGTGGAAAGCTGTCTGGCTTTGCCTGTCCTTGTGCCAAAGTTGCTGGCACAGGACCTGGAAGCCCACAGGTCCTCTGGCCCTGGGATGATGCTGACCCCAGGCTGCAAGCCTGGCTGGGATGTAGAATGCTACCCAGGCGTGGCCAGTGGGAAACCTCTAACACAGGTGCTGTGGAGAGATGCGTATCACAAAGCAGCAGGAGCGAGAAAGGGAGCCCTGCAGGTCCGAAATTCCCTGGCAAAGGAAAGCAGCACAAGAGGAGGAAGGGATGCTCCTCGTTCATCGCTTGGAGTAACTGGAACTAAAAACACAGTGTGAGTGCTCCGACTGCATGGGACAGGCTCTCCTCCCCAGAGCTTTTCACCTCCACCAGAGAGATAAAAGACATCTGTCAGTGTGGGGATTTCAACCGGCTTGAATATTTGTGGCTGTGATTTGGACCCTCGTCATGCCCACGTACTGTGTCACTGCAAGAGGAATTCAGTTACCATAGGTTACCCTATCAGTACAGGGACCAAGTGCCTCCCCTCTCATCAGCTCTATAAAAAGAGTCTCTCCAAGATACCCCAGCGGCTCCTGCCTGCTGGCGCAGACCAGGAGAAGCTTGGCTGTGGGGAGAGGAAAGGCTGCCAGAGGAGGTGTCAGCATGCCGTCTGCATTCCAGTTTCAGTGCCACTTCATTCTCATCTTCCTGGCAGCCTCCAAGGGGGAGACCAGATACCTAGAGGTGAGCAATGGGGCACTTTGCTGTGCTTTTAACTGCTGTCTTCTAACTTGTACTCCCAGGTTTCAAGCATTGTGCTTTTTCTTCTCTTTCCTCCTATTCCCACTCCTCCTTAAGCATACACCTGGGTAGCATTTAATGCAACAGTCCCACACCATGCCCTTGTCCCCCCAGTTTCTTCATCCCTTTTCCCAAACTTGCATTTTTACTGAGGATTTGAGATTTTCTGGGCTCATCTCCTAAGTGCTAGGTTTGCTCCCCTCTACTTCAGCTTGGCAGCTTTCTGACAGAGCTCTTCCACAGCTGCACTGTTTCTGGAGGAGGGATTTAAACTGCTGGTGCCTGTTCTTGAGAGGTGCAGGGAGGGGGCTGCATTTCACTTTGTCCCACACTCTTCCTGCCTCCCTTCCTTCACCAGGTGAGGGATGCTGGTGAAGATGAGCCCTTCCTACTTCTCAGTGAAGATCTGAAGCGAGAGCTGTCTGCAGGGCAGGTCTACCGGCGGTCGCTCCGTGAGTTTTTGGTATTCTGGTGGGGACCATCAGTGGGTTGGAGAGTCCTGGGGGGAGTTCAGGGCATAAGGAGGGGAACAGGGCTATCTCAGAGCAACAGACCTGCAGGCACCTCCTGCAAGGTGGGGGAGAAGAATAACAAAGTGTTAAAGTGTTGGGAAAACCGTGGTTGAGGCAGAGCGATTGAAATGAGGCTCTGAGAAGAGGCTGGGGCTCAGAGCTGAGGGTCCCCAATAATGGGAGGATGGGGATTGGCCACCCATGTCCCTGGGAATTATCACACCTTCAGGGCAGGTGGAGAAGCTGTGATTAGAGGGAAATCTGAAGGAAGAGGGTCTTTGTGCACTTGTGCACATGCAGTTTTCTTCTCAGAGATGCATTGACTTGTCATCTCCCCCTGCGCTCCCCCTCGCAGGCTTGTGCTCACACTTGAGAGCATGCTCTGATGCTCAGCAGGCTCCTAATTGCTTCAGCTGAGTCTCCCTCTCCTCACCACCAGCCGGGTCTCAGTGTATGGGTCTTTCTCCACCATCCCATTTCCTCTGCTGCTGGCGCTGAGTCTCCCTCCCCGGCAGGATGAGGCAGCAGCCCCGTGTCTGTGTTTCTGCAGGGTGCATTGACATGCTGAGCATAGAGGGGCAGTTCACCTTCACCGCAGACCAACCACAGCTGCACTGTGCAACTTTCTTCATCGGGGAGCCAGAGGAGATCATCGTGATCGACTACGACCTTGTAAACATCGACTGCAAAGGGGGTGATTTCCTGAAGGTAAGAGGCTGGCAAGTTCTGCTGCGTGTCACCTTCCCAACATGTCAGACATTCACTATGTGTGGAAGGAGCAGGCGAACGCGTGTGTGCATGAGTGTGTGTGTGTGTTTCTGCATGTAGAACAGGCTCTCACAAAGCAGCTGTCTCTGGGACAGCTGTTTCTCCTGCCTAAGGCACTTTGGGTATGTCTCCCCCATTACCACCCTATACAGCATAGTCGGATGCAGGCTGAGGATTCCTCTCCAAACCACAGCACCAGCCCTCCTGAACTTTTCCAGGAGCACCTCTGCTGAGTGTCCATACCCAGGGACTGACTGAAGTTTGGTCAGTACAAGCCAACCTCGTCAGCCCCATGAAGAGAGTTTTCTCAGTGCATGCAAGCCCTCCAGATAATGATGCAGCTTTCTGAATGGCTGCTGCAGGATCTCTGGTGGCAGGTCACTTAACATCAGCTTATTAATGAGTGGATCACTGCAGCCTTTCTTTCAAATGGCCCCACTAGAGCTTTCCAGGGTGTTTGCCCTGAACAGGAGGAGGTTTGTGACTCAGAGCCAGTTATATTCCAGTATCAAAAAAAAATTCACGAGTACATTTTGTTGGCAGGCAAAGCACTGACCAAGATCTGAACTCAGGTCAGGACTGCAGAGGAGGCTGCTCCCTGCATCTTGCACTCTGCTCTTTACGCTGTGGTGGCTGTGCATAGCACAGACCCTATCTCACCCAGTGGCAAATTAAACTCGGGGAGGTGGAAAGCTCCCCTTCAGCCCTTTCCTTGTGTCCCTCTCTTGGAGAGATGCTGTCCCCCTGCTTGGTTTCCTCCAAGGTAATCCTGTCCTTCCCATGCCCCTGGCTATGATCTCTTCCAATGTTGTTATGGGGAGGCTGATTTCAGCTTGGTTTGGGTCCAAGGATTTTGTACCTAGACTTACAGTCACTCACGGAGGATATAAAAATCTTTGAGGCTTTATAAAGGTTTCCCTCCTTTGATCATGGGGTCCCAATTTCTGCATTAAACTATTGTATTTATACAGGCAGCTTTTCCCTTGTGTAATTCGAGCACCCACGTCTCATTACTTCAGAAAATTTATAGTTTTAGGAAATCCAGAGACTGATCCTGCATTTTTATCATGAGGAATTCCTACACATACATTAAGATTACTCACTGAAGCAATGGCAGAATCTAGTCATTGGGTTTTCCAGGTACCAACTGGACCATAGAAGGAATTATTGGGTGAGAGCTGCTAGGAGGGAATCCAAACAGGCAACTGCACAGCTATGCTAGAATTTAATATAGATTTCTAGTTCTGACACATTTTCCTGAAGACAGGGAAGGCAAATCATTGCTGGTTTTGTTGTGAAGGAGAGATTTGTAGAGGTTGCTGCATAAGGTCCCTGCCAAGTAGGCAGCATTTGTTCTGCTTTCTAGTGATTATGATGAGCTGAGAGAAACGGGAGAGAGCTATACCTCTGCCAATAATTCCTCATTAAAGCTTTATTGTATTCCATTACCTCTGGAGGGCATCCAGGTCTTTAACGACAAGCTGCAGAACATGAATGGTGGAAAATTTCAGGCCAGATCAATGGACTTACTGCCCCGAGTTTGAGAGTGACTTATGTTTCCTATGGTTCCCAAATTAAGCTGATAAAGAACTTCTCTTAGTAACATAGAAATTGAAATAGTATGGAATAATAATAATAATAAAGATGCAAATGTGATGATGCTGTCGCAAAAAAAGAGCTGCTTCTCTCAAAAATAGCCACCAGCATTATCAACTGAAAGAAATGAAGAAAATTAAAACTAAAATTTATATATATGTATTTCCTAAATGCAGATTGACGCTTGAATAGTTAGTTAAATAGTAGGAAATTGATAAATAGCAAGAATTTTTGTTTTAAATTGGTGGTTTCGAACAGGCAATCTGGTGTCAAAATAAAACACTGTCTTTAATATTTCTTGTTTCTCTGCTAACAGAGCAATAAGCAAAAGCCTTGTTTTCAATTATTGAATACCTATAGGTATTTGATGGCTGGATACTCAAAGGAGAGAAATTTCCCAGTTCCTTGGACCATCCTCTTCCTACTTCTGAAAGATACATAGACTTTTGTGAAAGTGGCAATATTCAGAAGAGCATCAGGTCATCACAGAACGTGGCAATGATCTTCTTCAGGATTCACCAGCCAGGCAATGGATTTACCATCACAGTCAAGAAAAACACCAACCTCTTCCGTAAGTCTGCATCTTACACCATCTAACAGGCTCGAGTTTGGGGCTGGAAGCAAAATGAATGTGTTGATTTGCATTTTGAATTCTCTCACTGGCATTATCTGCCCTCACACAGCTCCAGTAGTGGCAATGGAGCCATGCACACCTGCAACGGAGCCATGCACACCTGAGGATTTGACTCAGGTGCAGCGTGTCTCAAGGAAAGAAGACAGTGAAGTGTAAGAGATAGCTTGGGCAGGTCTTCAGAGTTCAGGGCAGAAGGCTCTTTCTTACAAAGTTATTTTCCAATCTAGTATGTCATATTCCAGCACACTTGGCTAGAACAAATAGTATTAATTTAGAGAGTTTAATCTCAGCCACTTGTAGATCTGGGTGAACAATGAGGTAAAATATTTGAAAACAGTCAACAGCAAAACCACCATATTGAATGTTATGTGATTGTTATGACTGATAGTTCCTGTGTGATGTACTCTAGGTTACCCTGCTCTTGCAGGGGTGTTGGACCAGATGATCTCTTGAGGTCCCTTCCAACCCTTGGGATTCTGTGATTCTGTGATTCTGTGATACATGATTCCAAGAATCTATGCACAAGTTCTTTCCTTAAGCCTGTGAGATCACAAGGCACAAATAATGGTCACTTGCATCATTTTTCTGAGGGGGGACAGACCACTTAACAATTACTGTTCAGGCCAGTCTGGTTTATCCACCTCACCATACAAAGGATGAAGATGATGGCCTGTCCATTCTGTTCTTATTCCAAGTTGTACAGACACAAGCCTGCAAGCTGGGTCCCCACACTGGTGTGACTTCCATGCCCATGGATGTGATTACTGTGTGCAGTTGCTGGAGGTGTCTTGTGTCCTTCATCAGCCTGCTGAAGCAGCTGCAGGCCTCCAGATAGGTGTGGAGTCCCTTGCATTGCACACACAGATGATAAGCTACTCTCTCACCTGAACTGTTAAGCTTTAACTCTAAGACAAAATCAGCATGTATCCACTCTATTTTCAACGGGACTTTTTGCAGGGTAAGCAACTCCACTTAAGAGCTGGCAAAACCAGGTGACAACCACTCAAAGCTAAACAAAAGGCCTGCACCTGTATTTAGCTTCCTTCAAACTGGAAAACAACAGGAGCCCCTCATGTATGGATTTGAGGTGTGAGCTCTCCCACTGACTGCTTTACCCTCAAATTCTGCGAGACCTCATACTACACAGTAAGCAATAGACAGAGATTTTTTGGGGGACAAATGCTATGCAAGAATGCCAGAAATGCCACATGCATATTTTCCAGCATTTGGTTGTCACTCTCAGTAATTAAACCATCTATTCTTCGTTAGTACTGAAAGTACATAATTTTGCCACAGGCCATAGTGACTGCACAAGTAATTCTTATACCTTCTCCTGTGCTGCAGCTTGCAATGTCATCTCTCAGACTCCTTCGGGAAGATTTACCATGGTCATTCCTCATCAGCACAGGAACTGCAGCTTCTCCATAATATACCCAGTGGTGATAAAAATATCTGATCTTATGCTGGGGCATTTAAATGGCCTCTTTTTGAAGGTGAGTTGCTTATTTCCTAAAAAATTACTACCATGTGCAGTTTTCCTGGTCATGGGAGAGGGAAGAGTGTTAAAGCGGGGATAACAAAAGTGGCATGGATGCTAAGGCATGTGACTCTGGGTCCCACGTGCACATGCTGGAGGCTCTGGTTTCCCCCCAGAGAAGAGAGCTGGTTATGTCTCTGTTGCTTGTCTTTGTAATGTTGCAGAGGCAAATTATGCTAAGTACCATTAATGCATGTAAATATTGGTTGCCATAACAAAGGGTAAGAATTTCATTAGAAATAAAGCAGTGCTTTCTGTCTGTATTTAAACTAATGAAATCAGCAACTGTGCTGAACAGAGAAAGAAGACATGGGTTAGACAGTGAGGTATTAGCATGGAGAAAATACAAAGGTGCTCACAATTGATTCCTTGCTCAGCATGCTGAGCATCCTCTGATTCATTAGCGTGGGGCTGTGGTTTGGCCACAGCATTTAGCTCTTGGTGATGAGCAGCAGGAGGAGACAAGAGCTGTTGGTGGTCCCCTGTGCCTGCAAGGTCTAAGAAGGTGCAAATTCCAAACTATCCAGAAGGACAGGAGCAAGAAAGTTTATTTTCTGAGCCATTGAGACTGGCAGCCCAGGTCACTCATGGGGGACTGCTAGCGTCTCAGCAAACCAGACTGTGAGAGATGAGCAAATGAGTTGACTTAGCAGCGGGCAGAAAAGGGACAATAGCAGAAGACATAAAGAAATCAAGCACTTAAATAGCACCATACAGGTGACAGCCCAAACGTGTACACGGTGTCTGCGCAAAATGGTTTTGGCAAACATCATTAATTTTCAGGAAAAGAATGCTTGTGGGTCTAATATATGGTGAGCTATTTTTATTATACAAAACTACTCTTTTGGTTAATTCCTACTTTAATTAAGCTCTACCAAAAGCAACACTTATTGTTTAGGAATATGTATGGCATAGTGGAACTCAAGTTCCTGCATGCCAGCTGAGTGCACACATGCAGCCCATGCCTATATTGATTTGATTACATGTCTAAGCATCCAGAATCAGACTGCTTATCTGCACTAAAAGAAATTGAATCAACACCTTGACTACTTGTCAGTAATTTTCACAGCCTACTTAGGTGTTTCTTCAGAATCCCTTAGAAAGTTAACTGAGTAATGTCAAATTGAAGTAGTATTGTTCAGGATAAAACCAGCTTGATTTCGTACAGGTTTGATCACGGAGAACTTCTGAAACCTACTGGTGGCTGCAGTCATGTCTAGAGAACTGCTACATTTTGAAGATAAATTATAAATAACTGTTAATCTCTGCCTTTTCAGAAACCATCAGCAGGCTGTTCAGGAGTGGGAGATTTTGTAGAGCTGCTAGGAGGAACTGGCTTAGACCCATCCAAGATGTTTCCACTTGCTGATCTCTGTCACTCTTTTCATGGGTCTGGTAAGAGCACTTTGTTCCACTTAACTCCATGTGATAAAATAATTAGCCAGAAAGAGTCATGCAGAGGCCCCCAAACCTGGATTTCCTGCTAGACTGGTAAACTTCACATCTAGCAGAACATGAAAGCTAAAGCTATTTGAGCCTGTGGCTGGGCTGCATTACACAGAGGCAGAATGGTTCCATTTTCAGCTAAGGATTTTTTTCTCAGTTACTCGGTGTTTCCAAAGCCTCCTTTTCTGCTGCAGAAGTAACACGTACCCCTGAAGCCTCAGAGGTCCCACTCTCTGCTTTGAACCCTGGAGGAGCTCTGTTCCTGTTTCACTGCCATGCCACAACAGTGACCTGTTTTTCCCCCTAAATATGAGAATTCCCAGTTTCCTGAAAATTCAGTTCAGCAGAGTACCAAGCGTTGCAGTGATATGACAGATAAGCCCCTGTGGCACATGTGTTGTACCTCAGAAGTACGAACAGGAACATTGAGGAACAGCATATCCACAGGGCTGGAGAACAGACATGTATATGGCCCTTCACACATGTGATATCTCTTTGCCTTTCATCACATCACAACTTCATTTTCCAGGCACTGCTCAAAGCTTTAACTGGTGCTGAGTGAATACTGAGCTGTGTGATGAGATTAAAATGTGCTTTCCTGGTGGTGAGAAGGAAGGGAAATCCCATCTCAACAGCCCTTCCTCTCCCAGTGACCCACCAGATTCCTCCTCCAGTGAGGAAAATGCTCCAAGTTTCTCAAATGAAAGAGGCTTTGCCAAACTGCTGCTCAAATGGCTTATCTAAAGCAGTAGCTACTGATGGACTCGATTTCCCCCAGAGTGAGTCCATATACTGCCACTGCCATTTGCGTTTGTCTTGGTGGGACTCTCACATGCCTTTGTTACTCTGAAGCTCCTCCTTACACACAAAACCACTCATTCCTCTAACAGGAAACTTTCCAAATTGTTCAATTTTGGTATGTTTAGGATACAGCAACATTTCCCTTACCCATTGCTCCTTGTATCTTACAGTAGCATACCTTATCTTCCCAAGACATCTGCATCATGTCCACCTGTGCATATCTAAAACTGTAGGTGGATAGGAAGTGAGCGGCATTTACATGAGTAAAGGTTACAATACTTGATTAAATACCCAAGCCTTTGTACAGTAAAACTAACAAATACAAAAAAGGGTATTTAGTCAGCAATACCACCACTAGCTGGTCTCACATACAAATTTGCTCTGCTTTCAAAATTGTATGTATCAGTATTTCGTAGTTCTCAATGCTATTTATCTTTTATCCCTCTCTTTCATATAAGTGTATCTTTGTATCTCCTCAATATCTCTTTTCCTTAATTAGCACAAATGAAAATTGGCTGTGACAATACCGTGCTGAGAATGGTCTCCAGTGGCAAACATGTCAACCGTGTGACATTTGAGTATCAACAAATCAACCTGCAGGAAACAGAAAACAGAAAGGAGAACAGCATTGAGGAATTCTGCTTTCCTAGTATCTGAAAAACCAGGCCACACATTTTCACATAGCTAATGAAAATAAGGTTCTGGTGAATTAAAAAATATGTATTTTTCCTTTAAACAGCTGGTAGTATCAAGTCTTTCTACAGTACAATAATATTTTTTTTTTCATACAGATCAGTCATTCCCATGAACAAGCAAGTAAAAGCAAACAATATATTAATCTTTGTTACTATCACTGTATTATTTCCACAGTATTTAAGATCATTTCCCATGCCCAAAATCAATAGCAAGAACAGAAGGCTATGTTTCCCAAACAAATATTATTAGGAAAACAGAAAAAGACCCTCTGTGTATCTGGTCTGAGTACATATGAAACCCACAATAAGTATGAACTTCACGCAGCAACTTTATCCTTTTATATCAGGTATAAACAAAAAAAAATAGATGGTGGAATACATTTCCAGTTTTGTAAGAGGAAACCCAGAATTAGTGTGTGTAAAAACTACTGGTTTGTTTATGACTATAAATGTACTATTTATTTCTAACGACGTGTTTTTAATAAAAATTTATAGCATGGAAACTTCCTCACATAAATCCAAATAAATAAATTCATGTAAAGAGTTGGCAAAACGTTATTACGTTGTATCTTTCTGAAGAGCTCGCCCAGCATTCTGGTTTAACTTCCCAAGTCTTGTGCAGTTTTCTGGAAATGATGATTTTGATCATATGTTACTGTGAAACTGTGGACTATTAAAGTAACACTATGGGCAGAAATGTATTTTGCCAATCTTGTGTACACCTTTAAGCGGAGTACGTTCCAGCTGTACACTTACTGACACCTTCCCTGGGGAGTAATTTTGGACAGGTGTCCTGCTGACCTGTGGAAGCACGGATGTAAAAGTACAGATTCTTATTTTACAGATCTTTGGTGACCCAGAAGAGGAGTGTAAGGCTGGAGAGCTCTAGGAAGCACAGTGCAGCAAAGGACCAGGGTTGTATCCTAGCTTGGAGGGAAACGCATGGACTGATTCTTTTGTTTTCTGGGAGTACTACCTGGGAATAGTGAGACCAAATTGTTCCTCCTCTGATGTTCAATTAACGGTCAACCCTGATTAGTCCGGCTGCATGCTGGATATCTTCAGCACTGGTTTGTGGCTCTGAATCTCATAGTCAGTCACCAAAAATCAAGTGTCTTGAGTGGTCAGCAACATTGAAGTTAATCCCTCCTGACTGAAGGGGGTGAAAACCACAAGATGCCCCAGTCTCTCCCTTTGTAGGGCTTTGGGAACCTAGTTTTGGTGACTGACTCATGAACAGAGAGATGTATTTGCCATCATGGCAGACTCAGGGAAGCGTGTCGACCCTGCTGGGTTGTTCCAAAGAAAACCCAGACAAAGCTGCTGCTGGCTACCACAGGGCATGGAGCCTAGCTCTGGGCTCTGATCCAGCTCCATGCAACCCACCATGGGCTTCCTGGGCCCCCAGTGTGGTGCTGGCCGTACTGGTATGGTCACCCAGCACCAGAGACATCGAAACATAAAAAAACTAAAAAAAAAAAATCGAGACACAAAGAAATACCATTTTTCCTGAGAAAATTTGCAGTGACAGAGGACCTCTGTCCCACAGCATCACATTCAGCTTACCATTTATGGGTTCCTGTCACTTTCAGGGTAGCCCTAACTGCATCCAGCCCCACCAGGCTTTCCTGGGAACCCTTTGGTGAACCAGGGCAGGTTTCTGGGCTGTACAATTTGGGAACAATGTCACAGATTCCATATCAGACTGTACCTGTCCACGTACTTGCCTTAACAGTGGGGAGGGATAGAGGTCTGTAGTAGTGCTGCTCCTTGGTCACTAAGAAACTTCAGAGATGAAAGATCAACAACATATCTAGCTCAGGACTAGATCACCAGTGAAGATAAACTTACAGTCTGTTGCTCAGTGCAGTTTAATAGTGGTATTTCCCACCTTTCAGGTTTATGAGGTACTTTTTTTTTCAATCCTAACATTCACATGCAGGAAAACCAGGGGATCAAACCCAGTTAGCATGGCACTTGAAGGGCAGGTCCTGCTTCTCATCATAGGATGAGAACAACCTGAACTCATCCTATGACAAGGTGATCCTTGTAAGTTGTGGCCAATGATATGAGATTCAACAAGACAAAGCGCCGGGTCCTGCACTTGGGCCAAAACAACCCCATGCAGCTCTCCAGGCTTGGGGAAGAGTGGCTGGAAAGCTGCTCATGGAAAAGCACCTGGTGGTGCTGATTGGCTGAGCTTAATATGATCCAGCTTGTGGCCAGGTAGCCAAGAAGGCCAATGGCATTCTGGCCTGTATCAGCAGTAGCATGGCCAGCAGAGCCAGGGCAGTGATCATCCCCCTGTACTGGGCACTGGTGAGGCTGCACCTCAAATCCTGTGTTCATTTCTGGGCCCCTCACTACAAGAAAGACACTGAGGTGCTGGAGCAGGGCCAGAAGAGCAACAAAGATCGTGAAGGATCTGGAGCACAAGTGTGATGAGGAACAGCTGAGGGAACCTGGGTGGTTTAGCCTGGAGAAGAGAAGGCTCGGGGGGGACCACACTGCTCTCTACAGCTACCTGAAAGGAGGATGGAGTGAGGTGAGGTCGGTCTCTTCTTCCATGTTACAAGTGATAGGACAAGAGGTAATGATCTCAAGCTGCACTAGGAGAGGTTTAGAACTATCCCTTCCCCAGAGAAGGTGGGCCAGCATTGCAACAGGCAGCCCAGGGCACTGTCTCTGGAAGCATTCAAAAACCATGTGGATAGGGCCCCCAGTGACATAGTTTAGTGGTGGACTTGGCAGTCCTGGGGTAAAGGTTGGACTTGATGATCTTAAAGGTATTTTCCAACTTATTTTATTCTATGACTTTAATACCTCCAAATCACCAAGGCCTTAAAGAAAAGATACTTATGTTCAGAGGGGTTAGATTTCCTCTCCCATAGTACACAGAAATGGTGTCTACTACTAAACTTCCTGTTATAGATGAAGGAGAATGAAAAACAAGACTTGGTGTAGGACAGCATCATGTGTTCCTATTGCTCCATGCATAATAGTCAAGTATTGGTTGACCAGTCAAGTCATGGTTTTCCCAGAACTGGTTGTCACTTCCCCTACTTCTTTTAATCAGCATAAATTTAGGCAGCACCATCAATGACATCACTGCAGTCTGTTGCCTATATTAGAAAAACCCAGACCACAGTCAGACAGGCATTCATTGGCCCATGCTTTAAGGCCCACCTCATGCAGAAAATTAATAGTCACTTCAATCTGTGTGCCTGTATTAAAGGAGGCCCTTGTTATTTTGGAAGTTGCAGAGCTTCAGTCACAAGCAGTCATCTTATAGATGTCAAATGTCACAATGTCTCCAGGGCTTAGGTCTGGAAAGTAGGGAAATAAGTATCCTCATGAATGAAAAGAAAGGAAACCAAGACAATAAAAACACTGTAAGAAGACAAAAAAACAAACCAAACCAAACCAAGCCAAACACAAAACCCCCACAAATAAAAAAAAAATCAAAGCCAGCAAACAAAAAAAACGAAACCAAAACCCTGAAAACACCCCCACAAACAATAACAGCAAAGCAGAGAAGCAGCTACTAAAAATTTGTAATAGGAAAAAAGAAAGCCAAGATGAGAAATATGTCAATAACATGAATATATGTTGAAAGACACAAGAAAGTGACATAGGAGCTAATAAGATTGTACCCTGGAGGCTTACAAGATCTGGAAAGACTCAAGAATTGAAAAAAAAACAAAACTACAGAACAACCAAAACCAAGTTCCTAATAATAAAATGGAACAAAAGACTTTGAAGAGGCACTGCATGGAAATGTTGGCTTAGGGAAGAAATTGTATGTCCTGAATTTAGAAACCCTGACATCTGTCACTGTAAGCAAAATAACACAAACCACAATTAAAGCTAAAACCTACTAAATTGACAAAAGATGTGACCGACAGGCTTGGTGAAGATTCCTGGTGAAAAATTAACCATTTCACCCTTTGATTTGGCATCAGCACTGCGTTTCCCTTAGAGAAGTGATGTAAAAGGTGGCATGGTCCCACAACAGCACTACAGAGCATAGAAGCACCATGTTAGATTTACAAAGAAAAGCACAGAACTTGAACTGATCACTCAGCCAATGCTCACAAGCAACTGAAAAACTACAGCACCACAGAAACTGCAAAGGAACCCGAGGTTAAAAACTGTTGTTTGCAGGGAAAGGAAAAAAGTCAGCAATTCTTACTGGAATCTCAAACTTGGAAAACAGAGGGACATAGAGCATGAATCAACTCCTGCATTTCTGTACTAACACCTAAATCAAGGTGGCTGTTCAGAAAAAACAGTGTAGTGAGTTGCCCAGAGGGAGGCTGAATTTCCCACCCTGGGTAAAATTAAAATTCTTCTACTTAAAGACCATGCAATAAATCTTCATCTTTACCATGTAAATTAATAACAATTGCAGAGATTTATTGGAGAGTGGTAAGTCTTTGTTGTTGAAATTGCATAGAAGATGGAAATATTATGGAGGTAGTGAGGAAAAAGCCTGAGAACTTGTTCCTGTAGAAGTGCCCTAAACATTTGTAAGAATCAGTCAGCTGAAATAATATTCATCAAGAGTTTTCTGGCAATGGAAAGGGGAACATTTTTATGTGTCCTATCAACACAGAGCATGTGCCAAATGCCGTTTAAAATAGGTCTTGGTAGAGGAATAGATACAGACTTGTTCAAGTGCTTTAGGATTTTTAAGAGAAAAAACCAAAACAGAACAAATCAAAATTGTTCAGGAATAAAGGATTATTATTATCAATAAGTAAAAGTGTAGGAGAAATGTTTTATTAAGGTTAGAATTGCAACATTTGGAGGTAAAAACTCAGCAGAACAATTGTAACTGAGAAGGACTGATCATAGTGAGATGTTACAATGATTTCTTGTATTGTGAGTTGATCATCTGTTCCCAAAATCAGATTCTTTATTCTTAAAGCAGTGAGAAAAAAATCACAGACTTCTTGGCAGTAATGTGCAATTATGCATAATAATATGCAATATTATTTTAAGTTAGAGTAGTTCTGATAAATTAGTATTGATTTTTACCTTTGATACTGACAATGAAAATGAACACTCAAAGACAAGTGTGGTCTTTCTGAATGGTCTAAATTACTTTTAAAACATCTTCTAAGTATCTGCTCTGCTAACATTGATTTTATGAAATTGTGCCCTGCTTCTGCTATAGTGAAATTTTGATCAATAGATAGGAAGAAATCACACAGAGGCGGAATATTAAGGGAAGTGAATTTGCAGAACACATTAGGTATTTGATCATATAACCTGCTGCCCACTCCTGCAGATTTATAATACATCTCCAGAGCCATCGCACTGTGCTGGCGTCACATGCCAAGTGGATTTTTTGCTAGCTACAGGGACCGCACTATTTTGTGCACATAGGGTACTAAAGGCTCTGAACTCTGTTATCCTGCACTGGAATATGTGCAGCATCAATTATGTAACAGGGACCCAACTAATTTTTAAGAGCTTAAAGAAATTTCACTTGCCTTCATGAAATGCACACTTCTTAGGACCTCAAAGCTGTACTTACTCAGTTCTAAACACAAGCTGAATTATACTTCAAGGAAGTGATTCATTATAGTCATTTTTATTCAGAGCCTCATTACTTCTGGTATCTGAGTAACTTTCTTGTTGATAAATTGACACAGTTTTCACTTTTTCTCCCCACTTTGCTTCTTATCTTTAAAGATCAGCAACAACTAATCATAGCAACTATGGATTTTGTACGCACATCATTTCCTATTAAAGGAAATGCAGTGTATTACACGTGAGTCACTACAAAATGAAAAGTTTTCATTATCTGTTCTTTTGAATAAAATTGATATTCATGATACCGTGCTGCTGCAAATTACCATCTAACCACCAATTACAGCGTTGACTAATAGTTTTTTTATAACTTTGCCCCTCAACAGGAAAGCAAGCAGTTTTATAACCAAGACTTGTCTTTCAGATACACACTGGTACTCAGTGCCCCTCATCAGGGCTAACTCTGAAGG
Source organism: Neopsephotus bourkii (assembly GCF_033783945.1). Taxonomy (NCBI): domain Eukaryota; kingdom Metazoa; phylum Chordata; class Aves; order Psittaciformes; family Psittacidae; genus Neopsephotus; species Neopsephotus bourkii. The sequence goes on from NW_026901564.1 coordinate 349,595, forward strand.
ACCCAGGCACATCTTTCAGATCAAGCACATAATGGCTGTTTCATGCAGGACATGTTTACAGATGTCCTGTCTCTCACAGTCCCATCCTGGGCTGGCAGTTGGAGGTCTTCCAAAGCAGCATTGTGCTTGGCAGTACCCCCTCTTACAAGGAGTTGAGACCCACAGAGCTGGAAGAGAAATATCTCTGGCCTTCAAGCTCACAGGTGCAGACCCCCAGCTCTCCCCCTTCCCTGCTGTCACATCCCTGGTTCGGCCTTTTCCAGGCTCCTGAAGCCCCAACACAGGAGACTACAGCGTTGCAGCCTTCTGCTCCCCAGTGTTCATGGTGAGTCTGAGCAAACTGTTGTCAAGAAAAGGCAATCTTGGCTCCTCTCCCATGGAAGATGTCCCAGCTGAGCTTCCTCCTGCCCTGGGACACATTCCACTGCTGGTGGTTAAGTGGTTACCACGCATATATTGGACGCACACTGCTACAGGCAGGTGCTGGCTTGTATTTAAATAAAACAGTGTGTAAAGCTCAGCTACTGGAACAATCTGAGACAATAGTAAAGGGTATGACTAAGTATCACACAACAAAAATAAAATCATCAAAAAATACAGAGTCATCACAATAGCAGGTGATAAAAGATCATAATAATTTGTCTGAAGAACGATTATTCTGTCTTTGGGAAACTCAGCTTTAATTAACTGACAGATACCAGCAAGAACCTCCAGCACAGCAGAGCTGCCTGTACTCAGATACAAAAGCTGGCTGAAGATGACACCTTTTGACATCTCGTTCAGATGTGAGAACTTCAATTAGACTGGTGGGAAGCATTGCTGGCAGTCTCCATTGATTCTACCCTGCTCTCCCCAGTCCCAAACCACTTCTGGTGGTGAGAAGTCACTGGAGATGCCTGGCCCAACAGGAGCTGGAGTCATTCAGCTCCACACCCTGCATCTGCCACCAACTGCAAGCCAATCCAGGCATCTCCTGACATCAGAGGTAGCTGGACATGGATTTTGCAGATCCACAAAAGCCCTTCAGGATGCAGCTGGGTGTGTGGAGAACAGTTAAAACCTAACCTCTCTGAGGAAGTTTCACAAGCTTCTTTATTGTGAAGTTTATATTTACAAGAAAAAAAAAGACAACATCCCTAAGTAGCTCTTGGTTTCAATCCCCCTCAAATTCAGGTACCGTAGTAAACTGAGCTTTAAACTGGGCACCTCTTGGAGGTCTGAACACTGACACAGGTTTCTGATTTGCCTTTAAAATGTTCTATCTGGCTGTTTTGTGAGGCAAAGATTGATGACACATGCTTCCAATTCTGCCATAACTTAATTAGACTTCCAGTAAATTCTCCTGCAGTCCCAGCAGATACAACAATTAACTAGAAGCAAAGATGAAATGCCCCAAATGAAGAGGTGACCAAATGGGGTCTCTGACTGTTTAATCAGTCAAGTTCCAGCCTCACATTTAGGCATGTGTAGGCACTTACTGTACAAAAGATACTGTGTTTTCATGCTGCTGCAAGCTCCTGGGTTGAGCTGAAGCTCTGAGAACAAGTAATGTTACTGTTATTATGGGTAAAGAAAAGGCTGTTTAAATTCCACTGGACTCCTTTAAGTAGGGTAGATGATGAAAACTAGGAAAGACCAACTTAGAGGCAATAAGAGTTGGATCATCAAAATAAGAGCCAAAGAAGTAAATTTGAGAAGCTTTATACAGTTATTTCTGCATAATAGAGTCCATTCTTAATGCAGCTGACACATCTATTTATCATCTCATTACATCAAAACATATAGCTATCTTTGGAATGAGACTGGTTTGGGCTGTTCCATTTGTCATTACAGCAGTATCAGCCCTACCTGTCTGAATATAATATTTTTTATGTCAGAAATAGGTTCTTCACAAAACAGGGAAATTGCTGTGTGTTTGCTGTCATAATTTGGTTGGTTTGAACAGAGATAATGAGGGTTACCAAAATAGGAAACCTGCTCATTCTCAGCCCATCTCAGCTGTCAATCTCTACAGTCAGTGGATGGTATAATTTTCAAGGGAGCTGAGGATGCAGTGGAAATTCTGTTTAGATGATCCAATCTAAAATGAAGAATGAGCTACACTGAATCTTGGGGGATTTGCCCCAGTGGTTTTGGCTTGTTATTCCAAACCATCTTAATTCAGGAATGCGATCCCTCAGAGTTTGTTCTCATCTCTTGGCTTTTTGGACAGTGTTTCTTACTGTCTAAGCAGGGAACAGGAGGGGAAAGTTTTGGCGAGTGTGTGTTTGCATACTTTACAGAGGACACATCAAAGTCAAGCAGTCTTTGGAGCCTGCATTGCATCGAATGCAAAAGGAAAATCAATTGGAAAAGGCCAGGTTAGTTCATCATAACCCAGGGGTAAGATTATATTACTATACAGATGCAGGAGACCCCATGACTGAAAACACTGCAGTTCTCCATTACTCTGAAAGAATGTTACAAAAAAAAATGTAGGACTGCTTAAATCTGGATAATAAGATCTTAATAAATTTAGATAATCAGATCATACAAATAGGTCATACATTTGCTCATGTTTCTTGTACAGTTGATTAATAGCTATGCATAGTTATTTACTGATTACTAGTGGATTCTCTCCTAATTCCTATACAACTTACTATCAATTATTGCTATTTTTCATATCGGGATATAGTTTCTTTGATGTTTTCTAATTCACAGAGGTGTAATACTGTCCTGGGTTCAGCAGTAGCAGTCATTTTTCTCCTTCTTAGTAGCTGGTGCAGTGCTGTGTTTTTGACTTTCAAGCTGGGAACAGTGCTGATAACACTGATGTTTTTAGTTGTTGCTCAGTAATGTTTATTCTGACGAAGGACTTTCTGAGTCTCATGCCCTGCCATGGAGGAGGGGAAGCTGGGAGGAAGCAGACACAGGACACCTGACCCAAACTAGCCAAAGAGGCATTCCATACCACATCACATAATGCCCAGGATGTAAAACTGGGGACAGTGACCTGGAAAGGTCAGATCACTGCTTGGGTCAGGCTGGGTATTGGTCGGCAGCTGGTGAGTGGTTGTATTCTCTTCCCTTGTTATTTTCCTTATCATTATTATTATTGGTGGTAGCAGCAGTGGTTTGTGTTATACCTTACCTCCTGTACTGCTCTTATCTCAACCTGTGGGAGCTACACTCTTTTGATTCTCCCCCCCATCCCTCCAGAAGTGTGGGGGGAGGAAGAGGGAGGAGTGAGAGAGCAGCTGCTTGGCTGACTGAGTTTAAACCACATATGCAGTAAGCTTGCAAAATTCCAAACCGGAGTGAAATCAACAGCAGGGTAACTTCACAAAAAAAAAAAAAAAAAAAAAAAAATGGAGTCAAAGCTAAAGCAGCATGTTTTTGCCGTGAAAACAAGAGAGGAGAAGCCTAATCTAGTGGGCATAGTGCACATTGTGAGCAGATTGCACAGTGGCTTTCAAGATCCAGCAGAGCATCAGCAGGGGAGACTAGTAGGAAAGTTCATGGTGGAACAGGGAGAGAGGGAGCAACAGCCAGAGAGAAATCCTGGCTCATTATTTAAGAGAAAGAGGAACCTTTACCTTTGGTGAGATGGGGTGCAGTGCAAATGCCAGCCCCTTGCTGGGAAACTTGCACACACCCTGGCCCCACGGACAACAGCTGTGTTCTCACTGTGGTCCCCAGCCTCACATAACAGTTTTGGCAAGAGATGGCCTCTGCAGATCACCTGGACCTTCAGAGTTGCACCGAGTTGCCCAGAGCCTTGGCCTGTGGAGGCTGGAGTACCCCATGAACAGAGAAGCTACAACCTGGCTGCTCAGCATTTTCATAGAATCATAGAATAGTTAGGGATGGAAAGGACGTCAAGATCATCCAGTCCCTCTGGTTGTTTCCTAGGTCTAAAACACTCTCTCCAGCACAAGGGAACTGAAGGATCAATGAATCAGGTAAGAACCCTGGTTAAAGAGTCCCAGCAGACAGCTGCTGTAGTGGCATAGCATACAGCCTAGCATCACAGTCTCAAAGCACATGGGCAGCAGTGCTGTCCCTAGAGAGCAAACACTTGCCTACAAAATGCCAACTCAATATGATGTGAGAGGCAGTCTGCCAGGCAGGTTGGAGAGGCTCCTAATGCAAATCCATTACATTGGTATCTCAACATTGGCATCTTGATGCAGAATAGTAGCTGAGTGCAGACAGCGATACTATCACAGCATGTGCCCAGCAGAGGTTGTGGGAATGGGTTTCCCATCTGTAGTGACCACTGGACTGATGCTGGGAGATGTACTTTGAGCCAGGACCTTCTCAAGATCAGTCTCACTGAATGATCTGCATAATTGGAGCCATCACAGTGTCAGGGGCATCTCGTGTCTGGGAGCTGTGGCTCAAGATCTCCTTGAAGCAGGCATTCAAAATGGATCAAGTGAGTGGCACCAAAAAGCTATCTGTCTGGCTTCATTGACCAGAGGGCCCAGGATCATCACCCGAGTTGAAGGAGTCCTTGTTTCTTCCTGTGCTCTGGAGATATTACTGGATTAAGCCACAGAGTGTTGGACTAGATGATCTTTTGAGGTCCCTTCCAACCCTTGGGATTCTGTGATTCTGTGATTCAGATTTAGACAGCAGTAGATAAGCAAGCTTTTGCACATCTATAATAAATATCAGGAATTTTTGTCATTTCCCTCACACAGTCGCTTTCACTGGGAAAATTATGCCAGATTGAGATTTTTAGAAAATACTGCCTGGTCAAACCCTACAAGTGAGTATTGAAATATTTGAAAAAGGGATAGGAAATGCTGCCCAGCCTATGACTGGTATATCATCTATAGGAACGGAGTGTTAATACAGTTCCGTGAAAAAAGAAACGTAAAGAAAGTGCATTGCGCATACATAGACCAAGAGAACTTGCGTAAATTCAAAGCAATGTTCTATTTTTGCTGCTGTTAATTAAATGTTATCTTGTGTGCTTCATGCTTACAAATCACTTCAGCTATTGTCAGATCTCAAGTAGCTTCCCTTCCTTTCTTCTTCTTCAATGAAACCAATTTGAAAGTCTTTTTCAGCGATTTGCTTTTAATTGGAAAGCATTCCCAAATGCAAGACTGAACAATGTGATCACTGATGTGCATTGATACTGATAAAGCATTATTTGTCAAGTCTGTGTTTAAAAGTGAACATCTGACTAGAATCTGTAGCATGTTTTTTTCACCCTTTTGCTTTTCCCCCCAAGATTGGGTAAGCCTCAGGAGCTGTATGAGGGCAAGCAAGCACTGGGACTGCTGGGGAGCACAGAGACCCCAAAACATGCCTGGCGAGGTGCTAGGAGCCTACATAAACACACCAGCAACTGAGGCCAGCGGGTGAGTTTTGTTCATCTCATCCTTATCCCCTCACGATGGTGGAAACAGTGGGAAGGGAATGTCTAAAGCTGTTTCTTTCCCTGTAAAAAAAGAAGCTAAGAAATGAGTAGGTTTTGACTGCTCTGCTGAGCTGTCAGAGGGTGTCAGTGACTGAGGCTAGAGTCAAACTACTCTTCTCCTCCTCCGCCTCCTCTTCTTCCTTCTGCCTTCTCCAGCATGTGTCCAGTGTCACTTGCCTGGTTTACCTGTCACATCAAACCTCTGCTGAGCCAGGGATATGATTTCAGCTCAGTGAAGGACCCAGTGAGCCACTGGAGTCCAAGTCAGCACAGGTAGCTGAGGCTGGGGGAGGGTGGAAAGTTGATCTCCCATTTCTGGCAGTGACAAGTCACTGGAATAGCCTAAGCTGTTCCTGGTTTGTTGGAAAGAATGGGGAGCAACTGCTAATTAACCATCTGATAGTGATTTGGGATCACACAGTGGGTAACCTTTGCTTTACAGGGATAGCCCATGATACAGCAGGTTGTAAATGGAGTATGTTAAAGATGACTTTTCTTTGAGAGCCTCAGAGCACAGTCTGGGCCCTACCATCCTTTTTGTTTTCTTCGGTATTAATAGCTAGGAAAAAGACACTGAACCAACATCTCTCTTATCCTCTATTTAAGTGGGCTTCTCAGGAAAGCTGGAGAAACAAGGAGCACCCTGAAGCTGCAAGCTGCAGATAGCATAAAGCACATGCCTCCACTGAGAAATGGCATATTAACTGATGTTGCACCCCTTTAACAAGAGCTATCGAGTAGCACAATCTTAATTGAGCACTGGAAATAGGTCTCTTGTTTTAGCTAATGCTGGTTTTGGATTAATAGCACTCAAACAGATTATCTGGCCTTTTTAAATAAATGCATAGTGATGATTTCTTTTATTTTTTTTGCAGGACTGACATGGAGTATTTTTAATTCCAGTAATACATCGCTCAGTGGTGGTAATACTTATTACACAGATAGCTAAAAAGCCACTTGGTCTGTTTTCATTAGAAATTCAAGCAGGCCCTTTACTCGTCTTCTCCAAATTGCCTTTATTAGTCCTTAATTGTCCTCTTAAGTTCCAATGCACAAAGGATTCACTCACTGATCACATCAGTCCTGCCTCGCTACAGCGACTACTGTCATGGGAGCAGAAACGCTTGACTCCTCATGGACGTACTCAGCACCCTCTGAGACCTTGCTCTGTCTCTTCTCAGCTGCTATTACTCACTCGTCTCTGTTAAGGGATTAGTCCCACCTCTGGTTTACCACAGAGTTTTCCCACTGCTGCTTACATAAACCATTTTTTATCCCACTGGAATGTGTATTTTCAACATTATCTGTTAAATAATGAAAAATAGAATAAATTGGTCTTTAATAGGGACCTTGGCAAGGATCCAGAATCTCCCACCCTTCTTCCATCCATGTTGACTTAAAGAGAATGAGCTCAGGGATACAAAGTGAGGTCATCTTTTAGCTGCAATGGTATCAGGTTTTTCAGTCCATTTATTTTTGCTGATACTTGGATAAAGTGGAAGGAGCTAGTACTTTAAGATGTGCGTGGGAACTTCAGTCCAGTGGCAGAGGACTTTATTTTTAATAGCAAAGATGTTTCAGATAGTTTACATAGAATTAATCCAAGCCAAATCCTGAGTTCACATCCATGAAATAAGGTAATTGCAAGATAGGAAAATATATGGGCCAAAACTGTATGCTGAAATACAGCTATTCCTTGCTGGTCAAAACACAGAGATGCCATTTTTCCATTTTTAGGAAATTCAGTTAAGTGCATAAAGCAGGAGGATATGTGAATGGAATGGCATAAATCTGTTATCCTGGACATTGACTCTTGGGATTCACTGGAAATACTTCTATCATTTAATAAGAAGCTGTCAGGGACCAAACAGAGCTAATGAACCACCTGCCATCCAGACTGGGCAACTGCTGACCTGCTGCCAGCCTCTGTTCTAGACCAGATCTCTTTAGTACAAAACCTGGGCTTGTTTCAAAGCACAGCTTCTTCCAGGGACCCATACCCCCAGGCAGCAAGGACCAACCTGTATGGGACTATCTTACTCTGCCAAGAAAGATTCCAGCAGGATGTGTACCCTCAGACATCCCTCAAGATACCAGCTTTGGGAGCTGTAAAACCATGTTATGGGTGCAGACCAAACTTACATGCCCAGTAGTATAACAGAAAGCAAACATGGGGCTGAAAGACCTCGCCCAGCTAAAATCCGTGAGAGGTGCTTCCTCCACGCTGTCCCATCTCTTCTGTGCCCTTCACATCAGCCTTGCTGAGAACACTGCAGCAGCTGATGTCTTGTGGTGAGGTATGTATGTAAAATGTGTATGTGAGGGGTACACTCTGGTACACTCTGGGTAAGTCACTGGGCCCTGAGATCTGGAGACCCAGGTGGCCTGCTCTAGCCTGAACGCTCCCAAACCAGGGTGGTCTCAGTGATCAAAGCCACCAAGAACTGGCCACTGTGTTCAGCAAGATGTTCTATGATTCTATTCTAAGATGCTGCCTGCTCTTGGAAAGGCAGCCGTGTCCTCAGCGAGATGGGAGACCTGGGAGCTGCCATCCTCCTCACAGATGTTTTTTATTTATCATGGTTGGTTTTTCTTTGCTTTTTCATTCTGAGTATACCCTAGTATATGTCAGATGTGACACAGAAGCTCATGAGATGTCTTTAAAAGCTCCATATAAGCTTTGAGACCACGTAAAGTCTAATAGGGTTAGTTTTACACATGCATGCTGCTAGTAGTGAAGCATGGAGTAAGACATATGCCACCAGAAACAGAGTTGGGGTTTCTGTCTTTGCTATTCTTTCCTCTCACAGACTGTGCATGTTTGTCTTGTTTCAGGCTTCACAGTCAAAATGATACCTCCCTAATCTTTTCACCAAAAAAAAAGCAGCATCACCCATACTGCCACTCATACACCCATATGCCACACATACACCCACTGCCACAGGGGTCTGGACAGCAAGAGACTGCTTGTTACTAAATCTCTCAACTGATGAATAGGTACATATGCTGATTAAATGAAACCAATCCTTGACATTTCAGATGCCTTGTACTGTATTGGCAGAATAGGGAATGGAAATGCAAAAAATTTTTTCTTTCATAAGAAAGTTGTCTAATAGCAACTGTTTTTAAATTATAAAGCTGGTAGTGGTCTCAAACCCTTAAATCTTACTTAAATTACAAAGGAAGCGATCATGCCAGGCTACTTTATCCTACTGGGAAACTTGATTGTGTCTGCCCAGTACCTGGCAAAGACAAAGCTTGAAATAAAAGAGTAGAGATAGCTGACTGCTGTGCTGGCATTTTGAGTACCTGGATGCAATTACTACTACCCTGTAATGATTAGAGCTATGACCAAAGTGGGTTTTTAACCAGCTGTTAATATTTTAAGGAACAAGAAAGCCACAGGGTAGTACCTAAACACTCTGTTTGACTGCTTGCAAGCCATGGAAATACCTGTTGTTTCTTTCACTGGATTGGGGTCAACAAGCTCCAAGCCTGTACAAAGAGCAGTGTAAACAGTGAAGAACATTTAAAACTTGTGTTTCTTTCTAACCACCCCTCAGTGAGTTTCTTAATAAATGTGGCTGAAAGGCACATTCATGACATTTTGATCATTAAAAGAAAAAAGTACTTTTTGTGCTTGGGAGTAGGAAGGAGGTGGTATTCAGTGCATCTGAACTGTTACTTCAAATGGCTGAAAGATATTTCATGTTCAATTAGCTCTAATTTTCTTCAGTTTCCAATACTTCTAAATTGGCTGTGCATGATATTTCAGTGCCCATATATTGTACTAATTATTTTAGCCAGAGGTTGAGTTGAAAAGATAACATAACCCAGGCCCGAATTAAAACATTTTCAATTAGATTATAGTATACCATCACTATAGTTAAAAGCCCTGTTTTAAAGCCACTGAGTCACTAACTGAGTACCAGAAATCACCATCATAATAGTTCTAGAGCAGACACAGAAAAGAAACAAAGCATAAGCTAGAAAATAGTTGCAACGAGTGATGGGAAATCAGCTATTTTATCATCTTTCCAACCAACAACTCACCTTCCTCAGTTGCAAACCAACCTTTGCATTTAGTGAGAAAGTACTTGGATAATGTTCTAGTAGTAATGATAGAGAGGATCCATCTTTCCTGTTTTGGAATCATACCTTCAGGGACCTGCACCTGAAGCAGATCTTAGATACACTTTAAGGGTTGAATGAGTGTATTGAACAGACAGGCAAGGCTTATGAAATTAGGGATGATACTTGGAGGCAGTTCCCAAGAGCTGAGAATCACTGCCCCTCTCAGCCTCATCAGGTCTCCGGGAGGTTCCTGCCTGCCCTCAGCAAGAAAGGCTGAAAGACTCCCAGCTCCCAGCTCCAGGCCCCCCACTATCAACAGAGCCCCCAGGTTGAAAGCCACTGCACTTGCCCTTACCTTCCCCCACATGGCTACTGATGTAAATCCAAATACTCTCCCTGGGAGCACAACCATATTCTGGGGCTTCCTGCAACCAATAGTGTTTATGACTAGTCTAGCCACACCTCTGAGTCCCTGTCACAGCAGCAGCAGCGGTTAGGGCAGACCATTTCAAAATCCCTTTTTGTCTGCTGAAGTAGGGCTTAACTGAGTTCTACACCCCTGACATAAAACCATGGCAAAACTGGAGATCTTATCTAGTTGCTTCCCATCGTGCGGCTGTGCTGACATTGGTTTGCATTGGGTGGCACTGTAGAGCAGAACAGGAAAATGGAGCAGGATAAAAACAATCCTTTTGTTTTCCTAGTTACTGCCAGAAAAGATTGGACAGACTCAAACAATGGGGTACACAATGGGATAATAATATATGACTGTGTGTGGAAGGTAGAAATGCTTTACACTGGCATTGCAGCAGAGGTGCCACTGGAAGCTATGACTAAAACAGAAAGCCCTTCCAAAATTAAAATTAATCACTTAGCTGTAGGTATGATAAAGCTCTCATATCCCAGCTGATGTCTTTGGATTATCTGAAGTACTAAGACCTGATGAGGAATGAAACGAAATAACATCCTGCAAATATAATACAAGCCCACTTCTTTATCCTTTTTGAATACACCCAGATTTCCATACAATCATAGAATAGTTAGAGTTGGAAAGGACCTTAAGATCACCTAGTTCCAACCCCTCTGACATGAGTAGGGACACCTCACACTAAACCATGTCACCCAAGGCTCTGTCCAGCCTGGTCTTGAACACCACCAGGGATGGAGCATTCACAGCTTCCCTGGGCAACCCATTCCAGTGCCTCACCACCCTCACAGTAAAGAACTTCTTCCTTATATCTAACCTAAATTTCCCCCATTTAAGTTTAAACCTACCAACACTTGTCCAGTTGCTGCAGTCCCTGATGGAGACTTCCTCTCCAGTACCCCTGTAGGCTCCCTTCCGATACTGGAAGGATGCTGTGAGGTCTCCATGCAGCCTTCTCTTCTCCAGGCTGAACAGCCCCAACTTTCTCAGCCTGTCTTCATATGGGAGGTGCTCCAGTCCCCTGATCATTCTCGTGGCCTCCTCTGGACTTGTTCCAACAGTTCCATGTCCTTTTTATGTTGAGGACACCAGAACTGCACACAATACTCCAAGTGAGGTCTCACGAGAGCAGAATAAAGGGGCAGGATCACCTCCTTCGACCTGCTGGTCACGCTCCTTTTGATGCAGCCCAGGATACGGTTGGCTTTCTGGGCTGCAAGCGCACACTGCAGCCAGTTCATGTTCATTTTCTCATCAACCAGCACCCCCAAGTCCTTTTCCACAGGACTGCTCTGAATCTCTTCTCTACCTAACCTGTAGCTGTGCCTGGGGTTACTCTGACCCAGGAATAGGACCTTGCACTTGTCATGGTTAAACTTCATGAGGTTGGCACCAGCCCACCTCACAAGCGTGTCAAGGTCCCTCTGGATGGCATTCCTTCCCTCCAGCGTATCAACTGAACCACACAGCTTGGTGTCATCGGCAAACTTGCTGAGGGCGCACTCAATCCCACTGTCCATGTCAGAGACAAAGACGTTGAACAACACCGGTCCCAACACTAACTGTTAATGAGTCCATAGTGTTTGAGGGGGTTTATATCTGCTATATCTGTTAAGACAAAAACAAACAAAGAAACAGAAGACAAAAACCCAAAACAAAAAAACCAAAACCAAATCAACAACCAAAACCAAAAATACACACACTCCGCCTCCCCAAATTAAACACAAACCAACCACCTAAATCAGACCAATATTTACTGATTTTCAGACATTATCAGTCATCAAAATATCCTTGAAATTGTTCTATTCAGTTTTTGTTTCCTCAGGAGCCAAATATAAACAAATGTATACACACAGCACAAGCAGCAGTGAACATTCCTCCAAGAGAAATCATGGGTAGTGCTTTGGAAAGATGTTTGTAAGCCTCCCTTGAAAAAAACATTCAAAAGAAAAATGCAAATTTCATATAGTCATTATTCTCTTGGCTAACATATTCTGAAGCTTTTTATTAAGTGACTAAAGAAAAAAAAAGAAACAAACATCCTTGTTCACTGAAAGGGAAAAGCCTTAAAAACTTGTATTTTTGTCAGCTAATTAGCTAAGGCTGTAACTTCAGATAACTAAATATATCATGTAAGTTCTGCAGCTGAAGGCATAATTTAGTCATCTATTGCTTTGTGAAGCCTTTGGGTTTAGCAACTTGTACCTTAAGATGAAGGATCAGGTGGAAAGTATGAAATTTGATCAGTCAGAATCCAAAGAAAACACAGAGCAGGAATGCAGAGCTTTTCCCTTATTTTCTTTTTTTGGCCCTCACAGCAGCTTCTCCCAAGAGCTGATGAATACATCTTTCATTTTTGCTCTTTTATGCCAGAATCTCACAATTCTACAGAACAAATTGAAAAACTGCTACATACACTCATCAGCTAGTTTGGAAATCAAGCCTGTTTTCTTCAGGTTTAGATAGGATCTTGCACAGTAGCTTTCAATTTTCACATTAGAAAATCATTTAGAAAAATGTACTGTATTTCTTGGGGTGTAGCTGTCACTTTAATATGAATGTTTCCAAAGAAATATATTTTTTATATAGCATAATTATATTTTATCATAGGATCTGGTTCCCAATTCCTTGCACATACTTGCTGCAGCGCTGCTTCTCCTCTGCTGCCTGGGTGATAACTTTGTGATGGCATTGGTGAGGCAGATAAGGTGTGTGAAAGGAGTCTTTACAATTTACGCATTTTAAAAATTATTACTTATGTTTCTGTTATCATACATCTTATGTATGGGCTTCTTTTGGAAACAATTATTTTTGTTACCAGAATGAGATTTCATCTCGAATCCTCTGTGATTTATATTTCTTTTTTACACACTGTACAGAATAATGAAGATTATTTTCATTTTGAATAGTTATTTAGAATCATAGAATCTTTAAAAAAGGCTTTTAAGATCATTAAGTCCAAGCCTAGCATGTTAAGTAACTAGGCAGCGATAATTCCACCGCTAAACCATGTCCCTAAGCCCCATGTCTGCATGTCTTTTAAATACCTTCAGGGATGGGCACTCAACCACTTCTCTGAGCAGCCTGTTCCAATGCTTGACAACCCTCTCAGTGAAGTATTTTTTCCTAATATCCAATCTAAACCTCCCCTGGCACAATCTCAGGCCATTTCTTCTTGTCCTAATGCTTGTTATCTGGGAGAAGAGACCAACAGCTACCTTGCTACAACCTCTTTTCAGATAGTTACAGAGAGCAATGAGGTCTCCCCTGAGCCTTCTTCAGGTTAAACCACCTTCTATGCTTCTACACTACTAGAAGCTGGATTTTGTGTAGGGATTTCTATTATGACTAACAGGTCTCTCAGGTATCTGCAAAAATGTGCAAATTTTGATGTTTCACCAAGAGAGAAATTAAAAAAAATCTTCCTAACTCAAATTACAGAAAAAACTTACCCTGCAGACACGGTTGAATGCATTTCCCACAGAGGAATTGTTTCAGCAGTGGTTCTTTTTTCCTGAGCACTGTTTTTACATATCCTGACTTTAGAGACACCTCTCCACACCAGACTGCAGTAGGATGCTGCAAAGTTACATGAAAGCCACCAACACAGGTCAGCCTTGGTTTTTCAAAATGGCCTTGTGTGTCTCTAGATAGATATTCAAGGTAACTCCATAATTTAAAGATATTCTTTACAAGCACAGAAACAAAAAATTGGCTTATTAAAGTTACTGTGTGAAAGGGTGGCATCGGCTCTGAACATCTGTGGTCTGAAGAGTGGTGAATGTTCCACAGAAATTCTCTCACTATCAATATTTCTTCCTGTGCTGTCATTCTAGGCATGTTTTGGTCTCATCCAAACCTTATTTTAATTAGCCGTGAGCAGATGAATAAGAACTGGAGTTTTGCCTCTGACAAACTTTGTAAGCTCCCTGACACCTGCTGGAGGATAATGATTAAGACTCAAGACGGATCTTGAAATATTTCCTCACTTAGGTCTGAGTCATACCTTCAGCCCAAGAAGAGGGTGTGCTTGGTATACAGAAAGTGAACAGGCAAAAGTTGTCTGTCTGGTTTCTCCTAACTTCTAGCACTGGTAACTTCCAGCATTAGCATTACCTTTTGCAGTCAGCTGGGAGATGAGTTCTTTGAAGCAGGAGGGGAGAGATCCTTCTCCAGCTTGTTGAAAGATCAATTTCTGCACAGACAGGAAGAGCTGGTGTTGATTTGGAAATGTTTCTGCTTGTAATACGTTAAAGATGTACCATCCGTAGCTTAATAAATGGAGGTATCTCTCTGAAGTGCCTGAAAGTATAAAATCATCTCTTTAAGATCGTTCCAAGAAAAATTAATAATGTAGCAGGCTGTGGTGGAAATAGGCTAATAAATTCTTAGAACCCTGTAATCAACTGCCATGCTGAACTGCGGTATCAACAACAGACACCTCTGATCACATCAACAATAAACTGCAAGTCAATATTTGAAGACATAAAAAAGACGTATGTAAGAGAGCTGTCAAGCCGATTGCTCAGACCTGCTGCTAGTGTGCAGCTCAGAAACACAATTCTGAGCTGTATAAAAAAAAATAAAATACTTCTTTCAAGCCAATCATATTAAAGTGACAGCTACATCCCAAGAAATACAGTACATTTTCCTAAGCACTTTTGAATGCAGAAGTTGAAAGATGCTGTGTGAGATCTAAGCCCAAAGAAAGGCACTGAGGCAAGGATCAAAGGATGAACTGAACTTAATTAGGTACGAATGAGCACAGAGCTATTTTGAGTTGTGTTTTCCAGTAATTTTGCGAATAAATTTTTGCTAATACATATATTAAACACGTCAGAGAAAATTTAGGAGACTGTCTCACTGAGTGTACCATCTGTATGTGACCCCCAGACTGGACAGGATGAAAGGAGGTGAGGGCAAGGATCAAAACTAAGGATGAGCTGCACAAAACTCTTGCAGAGTTGTGCATGTGGAAGTAACTTGACAAATCCCATGTAACCTGCTTTGATCTTGTAGCTGACCCTACTCTAAGCAGAAGGTTGCACTAGGGACATCTGAAGGTCCCTCCCAAATTGAATTATTGTACGATCCTGTAATCAAACACAGACTATGTGGGTATTATTGCTGTATCACTACTGAAAAGTGGAGACCACCACATTTTTCTAATATCAGTCACCACAACTGAGTAACCACTTCATTTTACTTATAACTGTGATCTCTATTTTTAATATAGTGTGCAACTACACTTCTGAGTAACAGTGATGACTCTGGTGATGGTTAGCTCAACAGACAGCATCTTGCTAATGTTGGAGCTGGAGTCAGATTTGCATTCAAATACTGCATAGCCCATCAGTACCTGTCATGGCTTGACAGAAAAGTTTTGCCACATCACAGGGTTTTAGGCATGTGACTGCTTTTTAGGGATTATTTTAAGAAAGGAAGACACCTACATTTGGAACCACTTTTGTACAACATCTTAATTTAACTTGCAGTTGAAGTATTCAGCTGGGGATTTAACTGGAGTCACTATAAGCTGCAGCGGTAGCCTACCTGTCATGCACAGTCTTCAATTCACTCGTGATTGGAAGAAAGTCTCCCCTGCTGATCTTTGGTTCAAATAGACACAGCACAAATTAACATTTCCTTTGGTCTTCCTAAGAGAAGGCAGTTCCCAGCCTGAGCAGCTGATGTTGGCTTTAAGTCAAAAAAATTCTGAATGGATGGATTTAGGGACAGAGTCATAAAATGACTAATCGAAACAGCAGCACCTAACTCTCTCAATAGTTGCATGCTGCGCTGACATTTTCAGGCAGGTCAATTCTGGATGGCCCAGTTACTCTGTGGCATTCAGATCAAATCTTACAATGTGGCCCTATTAGGGACAATCATTAATACCCATTTTTGACAATGCTAAAACACTTAGACAAGACGGCAGGTGACTCTGCAAGCTCTCGAGACAAGAACCAGTAATGAATGGTGACCTGCTGAGTAATGAGGCCATTTGTAAGTAAAGATGGATGTTTACTTGGGAGCAATCTTATGGTTCACTTCACCTGAAAACCTTCTCTGAAAACTGCAGATGCTGCCTTACTGGATTCCAAGGTGAAATGTCATCTTAAGAACCTTTCAAGGCTCTACATTTAAAAATAGGTAGATAGATTAGATAGATAGATGATAGATAGATAGATAGATACATAGATAGATAGATGGATTTCACACAGAAAGCACTTGAGGAAAGGGCTTTGTCACATATGCTTGAGCAGGATTTTCCAGGCTGTCTGTGGAGCATTTCATTAGCAAAGTTACTGAAGTCATCTTCTCAGCTTTAGGAAAAATACATATCTTGTGGGACATCACCATGTCCCATTGCCAAGACGGCTGAAAAGATGAGTTATAGGCACTGATAACATCTGCATGGAGTACTGAACATCAACAACTTGCAGCTTCTTATAGCAAAGATGGATTTCAAGATGCTCAAGATTTAAAAAGATTTAAAAAACAAAAAAAGGAAGAGCAACCAACAATTTGGAGCTGGAATCTTACATAATGGAGACGAATGTTTTCCATGAAACTTAGAACATACAGAATTGTTTGCATTGGCCTGTGTGGGCTTGTACAAGGTGTGCAATGACTGGCCATGCTCTACATACATTGAGCACGCTTTCTTTCATCTACTGACACCTTCACTCAGCACTGATGTGTTCTTCCATCTATTTTCATGGAATTTCATTCTTCTGATTTACTGTGACCTGGGAAATCTTTGGGGATCAAAGCCCATTGATCATATGAACAGTAACCTCCTTTTCCCGCCAACTCCTGCTCCAGCATTCTTTTTTCCTCTTTCAGTCAATGACTCTCAGATTTTCTAGCTATAACAGAAAATATGACCCTGTCTACCAAACTATTTTCCCTGTTGTGACCTCATTGTGACTGCTGCAGTCCCACTTGGGCTCACAGGCTAGCGGCTGAGGGTCCTCCAGATGAACGAAGCAAGTTCACATCACCTTGGAATATCATGCTGCTAGCAGCATGGGTTTGGCCTGCAATCTACCAGCATGTAGCAGGTTAAAGGGTTCTTTCTGAAGACCCCAGGGAGACTGCATTCTCAACCACTGTAGTCAGGTACATCAGATATCTTAAGTTTCTATACTATTTACAGGACAAGTCTGAATATCAGTCCTTTGTGAATATTACCTTTGAGAATCAATTCTGTGTAGGGATAACTTCAATAATTAAGTTCTATATAGATAACTTTATATTCAATCTGCTGTTTTGAAGAGAAGGATGTAAAACTGTTCACTAAATGCTTTAACTAATAGACAAAGGCAGAAGACAGACACACACCTGTTTGTCACAGGTTTTCAATACTTCAGCATAGGCTTTCTAATCTTAAGATGAGAGCAACTGAAAGGGTATTGCAGCTGTTGCTTGTGTGTGTTGGATGCTCTGCCTCTGAAGCTTTATCTGTGCTGTGCAGTGTGTCTTGCATTAGCAATTTATATAGCAGTTGCTAGCAAGCAGGTTTATTTACAAAGCATAATGCTAGCCCTGGTGGTGTCTGTTACCAGTCTTAGGAATGGCTCAGCTGTGTTACTGTGATACCTGACCAGGTTAAATTACATTTCTGTGCATGGTCCAGGCACATTGCAGGCAACAGCAAGAGGTAGCTCAATCTTAAATCTGTCACTGAAGGATGTGGATTTTGGCTAAAGGTAATTTATTTTTTGCCAGGGCAAAGATCTGGAGTATGTGTACAAGATTCTGCTAATTAGTTAAAAACAGTTAATGACTGATAATGTCTGTAATGTTTTGAGGTTTAAAAGTTAGAGAGAACCATAGTTTTTCACTTAAAATCTGGGGTTAGTCACAGATGAATCAGGGAGAGCAGATACTTCCTGAGTCCAGACACACAGCCTTGAGGTGCTCAGGTCTGAGCTGCTGTCCTTCGTAACTACTAAACCTTGCACATCACCCTACTCGGTAAGATCGTGCAGCTTTAAGGAGCAACGTACTTTCCTCTGAGAGACAAAGCATCTCAGCAGTCCATGTGAATCCTCAGATACTCCCCCAGATAAACTGTATTTTTTAGAAATCCCTGAAAAGTTATCATTAATCTCAATTTTACCACAATGTCTCAAGATAGCAGGTCTCAAGGAGGGAGTCACAAGTCACAAATGTCCCCAGCATACCTTCAGTATTTGCATACAGCTACACAGGGGAAAGAAAGGAGGAGGCTTGTTTCTGTAACTCCAGAAGCTGAGGAAAAACTGTGGGAGGCTGAAAAGTGATACAGCACAGCGCATCAACGCTAACAAATTGAACCTGAGGATGATCCCAAGTACAGTTCCCCCTGACAGCACCCTTGCACATGGCATGACCCATGTCTGTGACTCTGCTGCTCCTGCACGGGAGAGCAAGACCCTGCTGGCCACTCTTGTCATGGGCTGGCAGGCAGCTGGCAGAGGATGTGGTACCTCTCAGCTTTGGCCATGGCAGAGATGGGAGCATGAGGGGCATGGAACCACTCAGAAGACGCTCTTGCCTTCCCCATTTGATTTCGTCATGATTACCAGTTTCTGATGATGACTTCTGGAAGAACTAGCCCTTGGCCCTAGGTTTCAGGCCTGAGCAGTTCAGAGAATGTCTTTTCCATTAGTTGTCACTTTCTGTATTCAGGCCTGGCAGTCCATCTTCAATTCCTCCACACAACCCTGGAGGAAAATTTCACCACCGCGTGGCACAAAGTGGTGAAAGGCTTGACTGTAAAGAATTTTTTGTGCTGTGAAGTTTTCCAGATTACTCTGAAGAGTCATTAAACAAGGTGCGTATATCAAAGTCACAGACCTTTGCCACTGGCAGCCATCAGCCCCTCTGAGAGTTTTAATGGCTTGAAAATACATTTATTTCTTATTACACGATAGCTGTTCAAGTAAGTTCCTAATTGTTATCCAGTTTCATGTTCAATGTTACCCAAAGACTAAAGCAATATTTTTATATCTGTCCCTGATTGCTACTCTTGTAAAAGATACATTATTTATTATTAAAATATTTTGAAAAAATCAAGCTAGCACAGGGCAGATTCTTTTCCTCTCATCTTAAAAACTATTAGTATGTTCCTCAGGGAAGAGGTGATTAATTTGTATTGGCAATGTGGTAATAGAATTCTCCTCTCAGCACTCTCATTAAGCAGAGGAAAACACAGATGTTTGCCCCAGAGTGATGCTGCTGAGACTAGTTAATGACCAAAAAGTCATTTGAACAGAGACATGACAGCAAGCAGCATTACACTTTCATATTACAGCATTCCTGACATGTGTAGCTGGGTTATGAGCACGAATGTCAACTTTCAGAAATGTTCATTCTCCATCTGCAGTGAAAAAGAGGGCTGCTGAATGACAGCACAATCAACAATAGCGGCAGGAAAAAGGAGAGTGAAGAAAGAAGGAGAAAAAAGCTAGTGGTGTCATACATAATTTAGGCCTTTATTCAGTCTTGGTACTATTTCAAAGTTGTTTCATCATCACTAATTCAGTAGCTGGATCAGGTATCAAACACATCAGTAACAGTGAGAAGTTTGTCTTTTTGTTGGTCTCACTTGTAGCCAGCCTCATACTCCTTCAAAAACTAGGCGCAAATTTGCACTGTTCGATATTTGAACAAGAAATCCAGAAACTGAATTCTGGTGTGGTTAGTAACAAGAGGGAGCTATAACATTTTTCAGCTGACAAGGATCTTAACAGAAATGTTGCGGTGACTTGAGTGTGTTTATGCATGCATAAATCGCAAAGAGATTTAAAAGAACATTGTAGTAGAAAACAAGCAGTATAGGCTATCCATTATTAAGATACCTCTAACATAGGAATTTCACATACCTCTGTTGGAAAAGTGAGGAAATTGGCCGTTACCACTTTGGGAGCAACCTTTCTCTACATATTCCTCTTTAAACTCACCTTGAGCTGCCATGTCCCCTTCTCTGGGAGCGTGAAGGCCAGTGAAATCTCTACTGAGACCACTGCCCAGTACACATCTACACTAGAATTGTGACTTATTTAAGCCTTAACTTGTTAAGTCTTAGTAAAAAAAAAAAGTAAAATATATATATATATTTATGGTAAACTCATTACCTGCTGTAATAAATTTGTGCAAACTTTGCATTCACCTCCATTTTTACATCCATCCTTTTTTCAGCCTCCATTGTGCTATGTCAGCCACTGTATATCACCAGAAGGAATATTTAACAAGGATTATAAAGTTCTGGTATAAGGGACACCACTATACTCAAGGTAAGAGCCACCTATATTAGTAAGTATGGATTGAGAACAATCACTGGAACAACGTCCCTAGGGACATGGTAGAGCCACTGATGCTGGAGGTTTTCAAGAGGAAAACTGCCTGAGAAAAAGACAGCCAAGCAATACCATGTAAAGAGAAGGACCTGGTTAATGCAAAGGTTTGGAAGCAATTGGCTTGCAAGAAGAATCATCATGTAGAAAGAAACCATTGTGATAGCTTCTGAGGAAGAGAAAAAAAAACATTGAGTGCAGAACTGCCTTGAAACCATGGTCTTGGGGGAATTTTCACTGCTAGCCTTCCTGCTTTCAAAACACAGATGCATCCCTGCTCACTTTCTGTGCTTTCCTAATAGACAGCAAGAGGAGAAATTTTGGAGGGCTCTGCTGATACCAAAGGAATGCTGATTTTTGTGGTTTACTGATGTTTGGGAAGCCAGCTAAGCAAAATGGTGAAAAAAGAAAGACACTACAAGTTTTGTCACAATGCAGAGTGATCCCTCCAAAACACCTGCTACATCTACCTTCTCTGGCTTTTCAGCAGCGTTTTTAGAGGTGAGCTGAACCCCAGCTGTTAACGCAAAGTATGGTGTGTTCCTTTGAGTACAGCCTTCCTGGTGACATTTTGTGCCCTTCTTGCGATAAATATTCTTCCTGATCTGTTTTAGACCTTGATGGAATAGTTTGGGAAAACGTTACAAATATTTCTAATGAGGATCACAGGTGGAAATAAGGTACGTCCCTCTAAGTAGAATGACTGAAAAAGGTCGCATGATAAAAGCACTAAACCCTCTCAGATTCAAACATGTGTCTGTGACATACAAACATAACTTTACAGTTAAAGGCAGATACAAATTCCTACAGTACATCCACAAATACTCTTTTTAAGTTTATACTAGAAGAGCCTGTGTCAGAGGAAAAACTCTGAAAAAAAAAGACAACCTGAAAGTTCTCTTCGAGGACACACCAGTTCTCAGAGGAGAAAACACAGGAGAGTCACAGGGGCATAATTGGGAACAGGATATCATGTTGAACATTGCTTATCTGACACAACTTTTGTTCCATTCCAGTGAGATGGAGGCTGTTCTGGATGTGAGGAATGAATCAGACTCAAGAGGCTGCTGAGAATGAAAAGAAGAGCTAAAACCCTGACTGTTACTTTACCCCAGAAAAGATAGTAATTTTTTGCAGAAAAAAGTACATACTAGATAAAAATCAGATACATTCCCTGCATCTCAGCCCAAATAAGTGTAAAAAATAAAAATCTGGCTTCCTGTCAAGACCACTGATAGCCTGGACATCGAGTTTCATTTGGATTTTATTTGATTATTTAAAAATCAATAAAAATTTGAAAAATAATTGGGTTTAATTTTAACTAGATTAAATCCAGTTTGGTTCTTATTCAGATAATAAAGCTATTGAGATAATTTTTAATTCATCAGGCTTCTAGTGGATGATCAGGTGTTTCATACTGCATACTTACTAAAAGAGGTCGCACCTGATTTTCTCTAATTGAGACTCTCAACCTAAAGCATTGCAATATGAATAGTTACATGCATCTCTCCATGGCCGTAAATGACTACAGCAGTTTTGTGATAACTACCCCAGTTATTTTTTAATTAACTGATAATACACCTATAGAATTTCTCTTGAAATACGAGTCAACTGAACAAAGCTGCCTGTTTAATTAACCTGGTGATGAGGTTGCTTCCTATCTTCCCTCACAAAACTGTCTCTATTTTTTTCCCACAGTAACCCTGATAAAAAAGAACTGCATTTGCAAAAATATATCCTTTAAAGACATCCTTTTAATTGTCAACAAACTGTTTACAACGTATTACAATTCACACCTGCACACCATCCAATGCTTCTGTGCTCCTTTTGATTCCTCATTAAAACCAGAACTTGAAAACTATGCAACCCGTATCGTGACCGTGATGGGGGGAAGTGGGAAGACTGTAAGTTGTGCAGCTAACATGTATGTATTGCACATCAAATAGGTGTAACACCCACATATTCTCACATGTGATTGGTCATTTCTGCCCTGCTGTAACATGATAAATAACAGGAAGCTTTCTTGTTTCTGAGCCATTTGCTTCTGTATTAGCCTGTGTGATTGTTTTTTTTTTTCTGTAACAACCAAAGTCATCTTAATTTCTTTGTCATGCTAAGGCCTGTGTATGCTAAAGTCCCTGAATGTCCACAGAATGCTGGCAAAGGACACACTTCTGTGCTGTTGCCTGGCCCTTGTTAGTTTAAGGTTTGCCAGAGGCCGGGATGAGGAGCAGGAGAAGCATCAGCAGGGCTTCAGCAGAAGCGTAGCTGGAGCTGATGGAAGTGGGACTGTACATGGGTACCCAGAAAGAGCAGAGTGGGGAGGCATGTTCTGTGGGTGCAAGCACACCACAGGTTATTGTACACCGTAACAGCATACCCCAAGAAAAAAGAGAATAGTCTTTCCTGCAGCTGCACTGACAAGTGGGGCATGCATGACATGAGAAACGGTCTCTAGATAAAAAGTTTTCTTGTAAAAGCTAGGGGTAGACACAACAGTGAAGCAGCTATTTATTAGCGATTTTGCAAAAGCAGGTGTCCTAGAAAGTAGGCACACACAGCAAAAGCAGAACTTTGGTTTATATTTCCTACCCCATCCACAAATTTCCTCCTTGTTTCTCCGTTTTTGGGTACTCCAAGGCTTATAGCCTATCTGATGCATATAATCTACATGCTAACTGTCCTGCCTCTGTTTACACCTCCCCTTATGCTATTTCATACGCCATTTCCTCTCATTTATTTATCTCCTTTTATGGTTAGATTTCATAACTCTCTGGCATACATGTAGTACCCCAACTTATTGTTTAACTACAGAACCAGTTTGCACTGGCTCAGTTTCATAGGTTGTACAAAGATACCATTCTTTTTAACCACAGAGTGTGTCTGTTGCCCAAAGATGACATTGTTTTTAACCACAGACTGTGTCTGTTTAAGTCATGGTATTTCAAACCCTTTGTTTTGTTCCCTTAGTAACTTAGCCCCAGCCCCAATATTGCGAAGTCTTACTATTGCAAAGCCTTAATATTACAGTGCCTTAATATTGCAAGTCCCCATCCCCAATATGCGAAAACAACACTGTTTCTCTCACATATGACACAAGCTAACAAATCCAGCATGATGATCCTACAGTGGCATCCTTCTTCAAGAAGGCTGTATCATCCCAGAGAGTGTGTTAGCTGCAATAATTTTGGCATCATTAGGGGCAGATGTTCCTGAAGCCCTGGTATTAAGCTTTGCTGTCTTCAGATAACAGCCCATATTTACTACTCTGACTCTTGCCCACATTAATCTATTTTTGCCTTTGCAACTAAGCAAAGTTGTCAGTTTATTTGCAATCACTAAGCAAAGATGCCAGACGTTTGGCAGCTTTATGCCACTGGAAAAAAAAATATAATTGAATAGCCTTTATAAAACATGGAACCAGAGTTAGCATCTAAGCCAAGGAGTTTAGGTTGGTGCTGCCCCTATAACATTCTACGGTCAGGTAGATAGTGACTCACAGCAGCAGCTCTGTAATTGCATGTGATTTTTGCGACAACCTGCTCAGGGGGTAATGAGAAAATGCAGGCAATGCTATCACTTGTACAGCAAGAAAGGGCCATCCATATTTATTTCTCTGCAGCTAACATAAATAACAAGTTCAGAGAAGAGCATTTCAACTTTGGAGCAACTTGGGCTCCTGTGTTAAGGTGTTTGTTCACTCTGTAGTACTAGAGATACAGATATCTCCCAGGGACAGCGATTCCTAAGGAGAGGGGTGCAAAGAAGCTGACTCAAAAGTAGGTGATTCACTCTCTCTCTAAGGTACCAACTACTGTAAAGGCAATACGCAAGCCTTGCTCTGTTACTGTGCTGGTGGCACTTAGATCAGATCATCTCAAGGAACAGCAACAAGCCATTTTCGGTGGCTGTCTGCAGTACAGTTAATTCAACAAGCTAAGATTTGATTATTTTTTTATTTTTATTTTTTTTTTTTGCATGTACAGGCAGGCTTCCACGGTTATTCCACGAAAATTTTAGTTCTGTTTGTGCGCCTCTGTATCGATAACTCACTTATGTGCTCAAGCCCAAACTGCATGGAGAGAGGAAGAAAATTATGTTAGAAATCCATCATTTTGCCCAGTTAGGCAGTTTTCAGGACTGTGTTTCAGGACATTAAAAAAAAAACCCAACCAATCCTTAAATGCCATCTAGTGGTAAAAGCTAGTTTGCTTTTCCATTTCTGCTTTACAGAGAAAAGGAGCACTGTACAAAGCCATGGTTAGAACTATTTGGATTTTTTTAGATTCCTTCACATTGTTATCCTTGAATGTTGTAAGGTCAAAAGCACTAGGAATGGTCGAAATATGTTCAGGAGACTTCAGCTGAAGTTCTGTGTTCTGAGACATTAGACCTGTGGCTGAACCATTCACTAAATAAGACGTCTGTCTGGAAGCTGGTTAGCTGTGGTGACAGCTGCCACCCCCTTCTTCAGACTTAATGCAACTGCATGTGGATATTAATCCCACTCTGCATACCCCATTCTTCCATCTGGACTGCTGCTTCCTGACAGCAAGGCTGTGGAACAACAGCCTGTGGTGACAACCAAGGCACCCCAGCACATTTGTCCAGCTTGCAGGGATGTACATCTCCATTTTCTTCTGCTGCAGACCTTTAGGAATATGCACTGTTTGAAGTGCTGGCATAATCCTTCATCATCTTTTCACTGCTTCAACCTCATAATCTGTTATTTTTAGACTGAAATGTATGACTTTCAGATCAAAGGCCTGAGATTAGGCAAATCTAATAATATCTTATTAGATAGCGCGATTCCCTGAAATTAATATAAAACAGTGGATGAAGTCTCTGCTCTTTCAGAAAGTATATTCATCCAGCTCAGGTCCCTCTTTACTTACACATGTTAAGTGAAACCACTATGATATAAACAAAAGCACTACCTGAAACACCTTTTGACAGAGACAATATACTAATTTTCAGATCATAAGACATAACCTTTCCAATGACAAACTATAGAAGAGAAAAACTGAGGTCTAAAACTATATTTTTTGTTTTAGCATTTCTTAAGACCTACAGTCCACACTAAGAGCTTTACCCCATTTTACACAATGCTGTAAAGAAGACAAGCTACATACATATTTTACCCATTTCCTTTCAGTTAGGATATGAATAAATACAGATTTGTCTCTTGCCTGCTTAGGTAGGCCACCCTGTGGAGTTCAGGCATTTGGTTCTGGCAGTGTCTGGTCAGTGTGGTACTTAATGAGCTGTGCATGACCTGCTTGCATTTGAGGTAGAAAGTAGTGTTCCTGCTAAAATAATACTGTGGCATACTGTGATTTTCCAGCTCACAGGTGTTTGAACTTATTATTTATTGGAAAACGGGTCATTACTTCAGCAGCTGTTGGAAGCAACTGAACAAAGGCAGTACTACCTCAACTTGTAACTCATACACCAAAAGGGTTGTATTATCTGCTGAGTGAGGTCTTTCAGAAGAGCCTTGACAGGTAGCAGTGGCAAAAATAATTACTAATTTGATGCTGATGCAAAAGTTTGACAGGTAATAAGCCAGCACCTTATATTCAGCAGCCACAGAAGTATAGCTATGACTTCGTTGCTTGCATCATGACGCACTGCAAACTTTAAAGCCCTCATCCCATTGAAAAGTCTTTCAGCTTAGTAAGAACTATCAGTCAAAGGTCAAAACCAATAAAAGTTCTATGAAATATACATATGCGCAAGACATATATGAAAATATATGAAATTTATTATACGTATATATGAAATGCATACATTACTTCAAACCATCAGATGAACACTTCCTCTAAAGGTGGTGCATTACTGAGGACATACCTGCTAGCAGGAGTATGTATGTATGCGACATATTTACTACTGACAGGTCTAAGAACTGTTAGGGTCTGACCTTCCTGGAGCAAGGCACAGAAGTAACTTAAAACTGAGCACAAATTTATACATGGTAGCCCTGGATGCTGCACAGGCAGCTACAGCTGCAGCACTCTCCAAACACTGCCGTTTGTATAGATAGGAAGTAGCGTGCCACAGTATACACTGAGAAATACCAAGAAAAAAAAAATCCCGAGCAAAACCGTGCTGCACGTCTGTAGAGCAACATACGCGCTCCTCACTCCACCGCGTGTTCCAGAGGAAACCTCACAGTATGCCAGCAGCAACACGCGCTCGAGAGCACGGCCAAGCGGCGGCGCTGGCTTAGGCCGTTCACAGACGTCTTAACACAGCAGTGCCAGCCCCAGAGAAGCCCGCGTAAGCCCCGAGCTCCGGCAGGTCAAGGCCAAGCTCAGCTCCTGCAGGACAAGCTCCCCTCAGGTGCTTCCCTCCTGCTTGGGCTGCTCCGGGCCAAACCCCCCCCTACCGCGTTGCCGTGCACCCACAATCGTCACTTCCGACTTGTCACGGCCCCTTCCGGGTCGCGCCGCCTTCCCGCCGTCGGATAGGTCCTGCCGCACGGCGGGGGAGGTTCCCGTTCGGCGGCGCCGCCCGGGGGTAGCTCTCGCGCGCGGGGGCCGCAAGCTCCGCCACCGCTGTCCTCGCGCCCAGCCGGGCATCATGGCCGGGACCTGCGCGGGAGACCGCGGCCGCCGCTTCGTCGCAGGCGCCCGGTGGCGGCCGGCGGGCGGGCGCTGAGGAGCGGGCGGTCGGGCATGGCCTCCCCGCCCGGCGGCGAGCAGCGGGCTCTGCGGGAGCGGGTGGCGGCGCTAGAGGCGGACCTGGGCGCCTGCCGCGGGCAGCTGGAGCGGGCGCAGCGGCGGCTGCGCCGCACCGAGCGCCTCTACCGTGAGGCGCGGGAGGGCAACGAGGCGCTGAGGAGACAGGTACGACCCGGCTCCCGCGGCCCGTTCGTCTCTTCGGGCCGGGCGGCAGCCGGTACCAGCCCTGCCAGGCATACGCGCTGCCGTCTTCCCCCGACCTGGTGTCCTTGGCTCCCTCCGCCTTGGCCGAGCTCATGGGGCAGGCTCTCCTAGCCTGCGGGAGGGACCTCAGCGACCAGCAAGTGTGCTGCTGCATCTTCTGGCTCCAGTTTGCTGTCCCGAGTCAACGCTCAAGGTTTGGCTCGACAGGTGGTGGTGTGGGAGTGGTAACGTCTTCTCAGCCACAAAGTTGGTTTCGCAGTCAGAAGGAAAACTGCATTTAGCAGCAGAAGAGAAGCGTAATAAACAAGGTGAGGTAAAGGAAGAATGGAAAAACTGTCCTATGGATGCTTATGAGGGTGGTGAGACACTGGCACAGGTTGCCCAGAGAAGCTGTGGCTGCCCCATCCCTGGCAGTGTTCAAGGCCAGTTTGGACAGGGCTTTGAGCAACTTGTTCTAGTGGAAGGTGTCCTTGCTTGTGGCAGGGGGGCTGGAACTGGATGATTTTTAGGGTCTCTTTCAACCCAAACTGTTCTGTTTTCATAAAATGCAAGTTTGTCACCACTGAAGAGTGTTGCTTGAAATCCAACTTTTCAGGGTGGTCATCTTAAGAATAACTTTAAGTTTTTATTTTTCCTTCTAAGTGCTTGACATTATTATACCCTTTGTGAGCAGAAGTTATGTTTTTCATTATGCCAACCATTCAAGTAGAATATTGTGTGCTGCCACTCAAAGACCAGTTGAAACACTTGTAGTGCAATTGTGTTGTGTTTGAATTATAGAATGTGGAATAGCCTGATACTCTTTTCTGATGTGGATCCCTAAAATCCAATGTTGCGTTCTGTAAGATGCTGTTCTTCTTTCAGGTTGAAGAGCTCACTAAGGAAATCCTCAGTAGGAAGAAGAAGGATACATATAGCGTAGAAGTACAGACAGAGGACTATGCTGCATGGTCACAAGCAGGTAGAAAGGGGGTGATTGCTTTAGCAGACATTATCTTATATAAAATATATTTCAACTCTGCATAAAGCTCAGTAACCTGACATTATCTCGTGGACCATTTCCTACTTATTCAAGCCTTTCCTTTTAGAACAGGATAAAACATAGCACGGACTGTAGCAGAACTCATGTCATAGTAGTCTGTTACATAGTAATCTCATGTATTACACACATACATGCTCTACCAGATTTCAGAATACGTTAAAACAAGATATAGTTTCTTCAGTAAGAATAGAATAAATTCAAAGCAGAGGCACTACCTAATAATTGATTTTTATTAGGCTACTTACAACCGTAAATTTCCAGTTTAAGATTTACGATCCTTAAATTGCATTGTGTAAGATACTGCTATGCTAATTTATGCTACTTCAACTTCCTTTCCCTTCCCACCTCAACAGATTATTACTGCTATGAAGATTACTACAATCACACCGATACTCAGGATTGTGCAGCTGAACTGCCAGTGCAGCACAATCGTGAGACTGAAGGCACTGAGCATAATTCCACAGAAGAATTGCAGACAGATGTTAATGTTTCGTTAAGGACAGATAGCACCAAAGTTGCTGAAGGTGGAGAAGAGGAAAATTTCATCCAGAATTCACAGGTTATAGAAATGTTTCAGGTTTTGCCAGTTTTGAAGTTATCACCCTATTGGTATTACATTTCAAAGATGTGCTTTGGTCTTGCTGTCACTGGGGAGGGAAGAGGGGAGCTGGGGGTTGGTTTTACGGGGATTTTTTTGCGGTTTGGGGGGGTGGTGTTTATTTGGTTTTGTTTGGTTGGCTGGGGGTTTTGTTTGTGTGTGATGGTTTGGTGCTGATAATAGCAGGCAAACATCCTTGTGCTATGTAGCTAGTTCTTTCTGTAGTATGTTCCAAGTGTAACATAATCCTAGATTTGTTTAAAAAGAAAACAAACAGAAAAAAAACATGTCCTAGGTAGGGTGGAAGCATGGGTTTAAATCAGTGGAGTATTTTCAAGATGGCCATGCTAACTATCTGAAAATGTACTTTTTCTTTTCTTCCATTGATGTAAGGAGACAACAGAGACAGAAAGGAAGTTGTTGGGGGGGGGTAATATGTCTGTTTTGTTGTGGGGTTGGGTTTTTTTGTTCTGTTATCCAGCAGCTTAGCTGATTTTGTGCCTTAGCATCTAGCAACTGAAACAGAACAAAGCAGAAATATTTTTTAGGAATGTACTGAAAGATACTTGCTGTGTATATTTTTCATCACAACTACTTCTGGATAAAGGTTGGGGAAGACACAGTAGGAGTTTATCAGTAAACTACAGCTGGATTTTTTTTCTTCTTCTTTAATAGCTATTGAAACAATCCAAGTCCATCAAACACTAATTTGTTTTATTTAAAATAGGGTATTGTAAAGTGCTCCTTTTTGGAAGAAAATATAATTTGTTACTTTCTGGTATCAGGAAGCAGAAGATACTTCATTGCCAGAGGGTTCTTTGGCAGAGAGCTTGAGAGCTGCTGCAGAAGCTGCTGTTTCACAAACTGGATTTATTTATGATGCAAATACAGGACTGTATTATGACCATAGTACTGGATTCTACTATAATTCGGTAAGGATCATTTTCAAAACCCTCAGTGTTTTTTCTCTGTTTCAAAAGTTTTAGTAGTAAGAGTAGATGTGAGCAAAGAACTAAGATAG
Organism: Neopsephotus bourkii; assembly: GCF_033783945.1. Classification (NCBI taxonomy): domain Eukaryota; kingdom Metazoa; phylum Chordata; class Aves; order Psittaciformes; family Psittacidae; genus Neopsephotus; species Neopsephotus bourkii. The sequence continues at coordinate 379,403 of NW_026901564.1, forward strand.
AAACTGACTTTGATTTGAAAAACATGTTACTGAAGATGAATAGTAATGGAAATTAGTTGTTGACAATTTCAGTCAGTTTATTTTCACCAAATTGAATCTGGCTTGCCCATGATGGTGATATCCCTGTCTTTTTCTTGACCTACGAGCTTTTCATCTTGTGGTCTTCCCAGTCCTGGTGAGGAGGAGAATTGAAGAGCCTGGCTGGACAGGCCACCAGGTAGTCAGCCCTTGTCAAGCCATCACATTTGAGTTTTGTTTCGATTTGTTTTTTTTTTAAACTTAGTATATGGTTCCTAATTAACTAGGTATTTCTTTGATGAGTGTATTTATTGAAGTAGTGATAACACAGTTCTTTGCTCCTTATAAAGGAAAATCAACTGTATTATGATCCAGCAACTGGAATTTATTACTACTGTGATGTGGAAAGTGGCCGATACCAGTTTCATTCACGAGTGGATCTACAGTCTTATCAGACCTCTGGTACTCAGCACACCAGGGATAAAAAAGGGAAAAAGAAGAGAAAAGAGCCAGAGCGGATTACTGCAAATGACCATAAGGTAATGTTAGAACTGACAGACAGAAAGCACGAAACCTAAGGTTTTTTTCATGGTGCAATTTATCATGTGGGGTTTAGTTTTATGCTGAAGATGTATGCTTATTTCTGAAGGATTCAGACATCCTTAAACTGTGTACAGCAGGTTGCTAATGTGTGATTAGTGTTCAAATAATTTTCCCATTCAGTAATTAAGGATGGAACTCTAAACTTGGATCCCCTCACTTTTTCAGTGTTAGTTTCTTACAGTACAACTGTATAGATCTCTAAAATTGAATGTCAGCAACCACACCAGAATGAATTCAGGGTATTGTGGGGGCTGGATTTACATCAGAAAGTCAGTATTACCTCAATGTCTTGGTTTGGGGGCTTTGGCTTGTGGTTTTTTTTGATGGTGTTTTTTTGTTCTGGTTGGTTGGTTGGTTGTTGTGTTTTTGTTTTAAATTCATATGGTGAACCAAAAACTGACTGAAGGTTTGGAAACACATACACACACCACCCCTTCTTTGTGATTGTATTCCAAAGCTCACGCCACTGACATTTTACTGTGTCTCTAACATCATTTAAGATTGAGGAAACATCTGTGAAGTTCAAATTCTTTGCATGTTATGTTCTCCTATTGTTGTGTTATTTGTTCAGTACATTTTTCTTGTCCACAGTGCATGAATAAGCTGTACATCTTAATAAATGATCACTATAAGGGACTGAAGCCATATTATTTAATGCATAATTCCATTCTGTGGGCCTCAGTCAAGCAGATAGGTTGAAATCTGAAGTAATCGTATTAGTACACAGGTACTCTTTCTTACATAACAGTTATGTAGCACCAGTACCAAGTCTGAAAATTTCGTATCAGGACTTGAGATCTTATGAAAGGTTTGAAAATGGAAGCTGTTTACATTAAGAACCAGTGAAGGTCAGTTAAGTGGATAGTGGTAGTGGATTGACTGCAGATTTTATAAATAAATAAACAGATGCCCCATCCCTGACAATGTTTAAGGCCATGTTGAACGGGGCTTGGAACCATGTGGTCTAGTGGAAGGTGTCCCTGCCCATAGCAGGGAGTTGGAACTAGAGGATCTTTAAGGTACCTCCCAACCTCAGTCATTCTATGATTCTGTGATTATAGCTGATGTGGGAGTTTCTTCTCTAAGAAAACTTCATGTAAACCACTCTGTTCTGAAATAATGAGGTGTATACATAGCAACAGTAATTGTAATGATCATTTAAGACTTCAGAGAGGGAAGCTAACATAGTTGAAGCTAGGAGTTTTACCGGCATCGAGCTTCTGTGCAGGTTGTGTGCAACTACTGGATTAGCATTCTGTCACTCTCAAAAGGCATTGTTAATACAGAACTTCATTCATCATGCATCAGGAAAGCGTCATCAAAATAAGTAGAAATAAGGGTTTAATTGCATTATTGTATAATGCAGTTAATAAATCTCCTAAATTTAGTCTTGTGATCAACTGTTACATACTTACCAAAATACACAAGCATATTTATAAATGTTCTGTGGCACATCTGCTCTGATCTGACAAATAATGTTGACTACTTTTTGGGATCCAATCAGAGTCTGCTTCTGTAATTTGATTTTTCTAGAAATAGATGCTTGTCTTTAGCTTAATTTATGTTGATAAAATGTATAGATGGTTTGTTAGCAACTCTTGTGTGAAGTTTTCATGGTCACAAGGTAGGAAGTAAGCATCCACTTTCTGATGTGTTCTACTGATAGTAAATGAAATACTGTGATTTATTTTGAATTGATTTCTTTGACCAACAAGGTAACAGGAAAAACGTTTAAGTCATATTAATTAGTGTACAGATCTTTGTGAACAGTAAGTGAAGGTTAGTGTCATAGTAAGAATCGAAGACCTTTTCTACTTTTTTAAAACAAAAAATGGGAGCATACAAAATAAAACAAGAAAAGATTACTCTTCATTTTAAATTTCAGAAAGAAAATAATGTCTGTTGTAAATGTCATTTACATAACTTAGATTTAGACAAAACAAAGAACCTGTCATGTTTTACATAGCTCGGTTCATTCTTATGTGGTTCTTAATCATATAAGAAATTTGTTCTTAAAAAAAAAGGTTACATTAGTATAAAATATTGATCTTTTATTCTAATAGATCTTAAGTTTTTTCTGTTATAAAACTGAAAAAAAATAATTTATAGGGTGCACAGTCCAATTCAGAGATGCCTGGTATTTCTTGGCAATATTACTGTTGTTCAGTTTAGTGAGGTATTGGAAAAGTCACTAATTAGTTCATGCTAGTTACTGTGTTATTTACGTCCTGAAACAAAACCCAGGATGTCCAGTTTTAAGTAGGACATTGTGGTTGAAGAGTTGTCTATTGAAATATTTTCCTGAACACTTAACCCAGCCTTCTCCTTTTTCCTTCCATAATTTCTGGAAAGTATAGTTCACTTGACTTTCTACAGCCAGTACAAGGTGGAGAACAGTTTGATTTATTGCCTGGTCTGTGGACCAGTAACACTGGTAAATAGAGCAATACCAGAGACTAATTCTGGGAATGTGTCATGCACCCTTGAATTTCATTATGCCTAAATGAAGATAAGGTGGTTTATAAGAATATGCGTGTGAAACAAGGGAAGACAGTGAGCAGTAGTTCTAGAATCTCAAGTACACAAAACACTTGCAAAACTTGTTTTCTTTCTTTTCCAGTTAAAGAGTTAAATATAAGCAAGTTTTGATAGATATGCAGTATTACTTCGAAGTTGCCAAATAAAAGAAATACAAAATTTAGCAGCTACATGTGTATATTATCACAGCAGATATTTCTGTGTGGATGGTACTGGTAGCCATATAGTTTTTACAGAAACTGTATGTGAATTTTGAAAGATTTATTCTGTTTAAACCAAAACTAATACATTTTTTCAATCTAAAAAATGGTAACAAGGGCCAATCTGTTAACTCTGTTTCTCGTCATAGGATGATTTTCTAGTTGTGGTTTAGTTTGTAGCTATAGTGAAAAATTTGATGTAATCAGCTACATCACATACAGTACCTATTTATGAGTAGCAAGTTGGGATGCTTAGAAATACAGAAATGACAAGTGTAGTCTCCATCAATATTGCAGCATTCTTGAAAAATCAACATAAATCTGAAGATCTAAAGAATAAAACTAATATGTTAAAATATTATTGTATTTTTAACAAGCTGCACTACGAAAAAGAAAATACTAATGAGTATCTTCTAAAATGAATGTATTTCTAATTGTAAAAAACAAAAAGCAGAAAGTAACTCATGTGATTAGTATCTCCCGAGTAATGTTCCTGATTTATAAAAGTATTTTGTGTAAAGAGATTCTTTTCAGTCACCAAAGTTCTGTATTCTGTTTTCTTTTGACTTGTGAAACTAAGCATGCTGCCCACATGCTTGCTTTTAATAGATGATGAGAGATTTTATTTGCTGGCTTGAACTATCAAGTAGCCTCTCTGCAGCTCACACAAAAGGATTGGTGGAATACCTTGGAACGTTAAAGCATACAGTTCAGTTCTTATACCTGTTTGTAGTGGCAGACCAAAAAAAAGTGGGGCAAGAAATACCATGTGATCTGCTGTACAAGAAAAACCTTTACATAAGTAAATTTGTAAAAAGTTAAAGAAAAAACTACAACCATGAGGTTGCATAAATGATATTGTGATCCCTGGCCCAATATCAAGATCCAGTGCTGCTATACAGGCTGGATAATAGACTGTGTGCAGTAGCGATCATGTAGTTCTGCTTGTTGTACTGGGGACGTTAGAAATACGTAGCAAAATTTAGATGCAGGGTCTGCCATATGCCATTTTTCCCCAGAAACTGTTTTTGCAGTTTATTCTTAAAACAACTAATAAATTGTATTTCAACACGATGCTCAAAATTAACTTCTGCCATGCTCTGCTCCATTATAGATACGTCCTATCTCCTTGTGTAGGAGAGACAAGTCTTTTGTAGTAGTATTTCCCTTAGAACTCTTCAAGCAGTGATTTCTTTTTTTCTTTTTTTTTATCATGTGTAGTTTACTTGTGCTGATATTCGTCCCATCTTTAGGTACGTCAGTTGACAGAAACCATGGCTAATCTGAAGATTTCTTCTTTTGGATTGGCAGCTTCTGGTGAAGGTAGAGTTGAGACAACAGATGCATTAGTCTGTGGGTGTTTACCTTTAATCTTGATACTTGCATTAAAGGAAAACTAATATCTAAGATACCTATTTTCCTAAAGGAACTTAAGTTTTTGGAAGCTATTTGATCAAAATCAGTTCATCTACAAAGTAACTTTGAAATATATTTGAAACACTGTATAAGTAAAACATCTGAAGAAAACTTTGATTACAATTCTAGGATATTTGGCAAGAGACATAGTTAGCATTACTGTATTAATGTACAGTGTCCTAACTAAACAAACTGTGCATTCTTTAAGTAAGGCAAATTTATGTTTCCTGTCTTTTCAGAGCTGTCCTCCTGTGTTTAGAATGGCTTCTTTCTGATACAGAAAGAGCTTTGCCCTTTTTCTGGCTTTTAATCAGACTTTTTTTGCATTGGAAATTCAAGTATTGTGTAGGGTGGAAAAAAGTAACTGAAGTACTTGTGAAACAGTGCTACCAATTAAAAGATGTTGAACAAGACTGGACCCAACACCGATCCCTGGGGAACACCACTCGTTACTGGTCTCCAGCTCAACATTGAGCCATTGACCATGACTCTTTGCATGCGGCCATCCAGCCAGTTCTTTATCCGCCGAGTGGTCCACCTATCAAATTGATAATGTGGTCAGAACATTTGCCAGTGAAGACTGAGGCAAAGAAGTCATTGAGAACTTCAGCCTTCTCCAAATCCAGAGTAGCCAGTTCTCCTGATAGCTTCCAGAGAGCGCCCATGTCGTCCCTAGTCTTTTTATTTGCAGTGTACCTATAGAATCCCTTCCTGTTATCTTTGACATCCGTAGCCAAGTTTAATTCTGACTGGGCCTTAGCTTTCCTAACCCGGTCCCTAGCTTCCCGGACAACATCCTTGTATTCTTCCCAGGCCGCCTCTCCTTGCTTCCAACTTTTATAAGCCTCTTTTTGCCCTCAAATTTTTCTCAGCAGCTCCCTTTCCAACCAAGGAGGTCTCCTGGCCCTCCTGCTGCACTTCCTTCTAGTTGGGATGCAACACTCCTGAGCTTGTAGCAGGTGATCCTTGAATATCAACCAAGAGTCTTGGGCCCCCCTGCCCTCTAGGCCTATATCCCATGGAACCTCACTAAGCAGGTTCCTGAAGAGGCCAAAGTCTGCTCTCTTGAAGTCCAGGGCAGTGAGCTTGCTGCACACTCTTCCCACTGAATTTGACCATCTCGTGATCACTACAGCCAAGGCTGCCCTGGAGCATCACATTTCCAACCAGTCCTTCCCTTTTGGTGCCCATGAGGTCAAGCATGGCACCTCTCCTTGTTGGCTCTGCTATTACTTGCAGAAGGAAGTTGTCTTCAATACAATTGAGGAACCTCCTGGACTGCTTGTGCCAGGCTGTACCGTCCCTTCAACAGATGTCAGGGTGGTTGATGTCCCCCATGAGGACAAGCGCCTTCAAGCATGAGGGTGTTCCTGTCTGTCTATGGAGTGCTTCATCCACAGAGTCCTCTTGATCAGGCTGTCATAGCATCATGACATAAAATCGTAACATGGTTAAAATCCATATTCTTTAGGAATGCAATTTTTAAATCCTCAGTTTTGTACAGGGATTTCTAAATGTGAAGATTACATTTTTATCAGTATTTAACAGAGCTACTTAGTTTATTTGCTTTCTTACCAGTTGAGTGTAACAATAGCGGAAAAAATAAACTGCTGAGAACTGCTTTAATGGTCATATTGGCAGAATGTATGTACAGAATGCTTCGTCTGTCTATCAGTTTTTTTTAAATTCCTGTTTTCAACCTGGAAGAGAGAGTGTACTCTTTAGTAAGCAGGTTTTGAAACAGCAACTTTTTATTTTGTAATGTAGAATATCTGAAGTGATACCAAAAATTAGTATCACTGGATTCACTGTGGGGAAAGACATAAATGGATGGGGTATTATACTTGGGCATCAGTGCATCACAATCATCTCTTGCTCTGCCTCAGTGTTATTTGAGTAGACCATTTAGTTTCTCTGTTTTCAGAGTACATGAGTAAAACTTTGATAGATCACAGTATTATGGGAAAAAATGTATTTAGATTTATAGAGCACTTTGGTGTATTGGATATTGGTCTAATATATATATAACAAACATATAGACAAGGATAAATACACTGGAAAAGGTCATTCATAAAAGTGAAAGTCAGATTTGCCAAAAAGATTACTTTTGGCAAGATTACTCTGTATTTCATTTAAAATAAACATTATTGCCAGTGACCTTGTGATCCTTTTCCTTCCTTGTTTTGATACTTCAGAGGACTCCAGGAGGACACCTAGTACATTGTGGAGAAACCCTAACCACATCAACAGTCCTCATTTTTCTACTGAAAATGAAGTCTTTTAAAATGTGCTGGGTTTTCCTGACAATCTGCTGTCTTACTGAAAGTATTTCAAAAGTACACTGTAAAGTCCTATCCATCGTCTTGACTGGTGTGCTCAAAGGGATTCTTGTGTTTGTCTTACACCCATGCCACTGAAGATTAACATTCACATTAATGCATGTATCTTGAAATGTCAAATGTTCTGTATGAGAACTCACTGAAAAAAGTTAAAGTTTGTTGGTTTTTTTTGACTGATGTGCTGCAGCATTTGGCACAGTTCAGGGCAACTGAATGCGTTTGTTTTGAATTTAAGATGGTAAATAACTGAAAATATGAGTGGTTTTTAATTTATCCTTTCAAGCCAAGCCATTCGTGTTCATTTTTCTTTTCCCTTTTCTTCTTTTTTTTTTTTTTCCCCTGAGATGATCATCAGGGTTAATAGAGATCTAAATTTTCAAGGTAAAAATTAATCTTGCGAAATTAATACGACATTTTGATGTTTTAGATTTCTCACTTTAAAAAACGTTGTTCTTTTTTCTGCTGATGAAATGAAGTGGTAAGGATCTTAATCTGTCTTTTATTCAGTGAAGAAATTTGTTGCAGTACAAAATGGATTCTCAGTAGAACTGTTTCATGTAGCATAAATTAAACTTCTCTCTAGTATCTTGATGAAAGGCTTTTTTAAAGTTGAAATTCTGAAAGGAGGAAGAACAGGTGATTAGGCAAGCATGGGTGGGCATTCCAGATATTTTGGGCCACTGTGGGGAAAATGTGAGAAGAAGACAAAACCAGGAGGAAGATATGATGAAGATCAGTTAAAGAACTTTTAAACAAGTCGCAACAGTTGAGTGAGAGAGGGACAGAAGTAAGTGTCATAAAGTCGAAATGGAAAAATATTCAAGATGCTGTTGTACCAGTTTGAAAGTGAGGACGAGGATCTTGAGTTTTGTGTTGAGAAAAGAGGAGGCAGTAAGTGAAGTTTAGAAGAAGAGTGCAGTCTCCCAGATAGAAGACGGTCTCTCTTGGTCATGCCTAACAGGACATGAAAATGTTTCTACCGAAATGCTCTGTTGACTGCATATGCAAAGCTTCCTGGAAATCTAACTGTTTCTTAATAGTTGTAAAAATAATTCTTCCTAGTGAAGAATTTACTTCCAGGCTGATAGCAGACTTCAGAATAACTCGATCTGTAAAGAATGTAACACTCTGTAACTCCCCTCCAGGATTTGGACACAGAAGAGCAGAAATCATCTAGCAGTCTGAATTGCTTTTCCACTACTGAGCAGCTAAGTTCTACTGAAGAAGAAGAGTCTCCAGGCATAAGAAAGAAGACTAAAATGGACACAGAACCACAAAACAGTCTAACAGCCAAAGAATCGATTTCTACAGACAATATAAATTCACATTCTTGCAAAAGTACACCAGATGCTGCAGCACATACAGATGAAAGTAGAACAGCAGAAACAGAGAGTGAGCCAGAAGAAGGTGAAATTACAGATTCTGAGTGTGAAACATACAGCAGTGAGGATGAAGTAACAAGTGAAGAAACTGCTTATTCAGAAGACTCAGTAAATGAAGGTGAATTATTATGGCTTTTATGTATGATGTTACAGTATTTTTACAGGAGTCCATTAAGAACTAACTACAAGAAAACAGTTTGGATAATTAAAAAAAAACGATACATAAAAGCACGTGTCTTAAGATACTTTGAATTAAGAAGTTATATATATGTTACTAGCATTTGTTTCTTTTTACTTGCACGGAAGTAAGTAGTGGTGTATCTGTAAAAGCTCTTTCAGGGTATAGCGTCCTGTGCTTGTGTAGAAACCTCACTGGTGATATAAGATCTGTTTAGATTAGCACAGGGACAGGAGAAGAGAAAGTCTGTTGTGAAATAGAGGTTCTAGTACAGAACTCACAGTAATTTCATATATTAACTCCAACAAATATATAATATTTTTGATACTGTACATAAACAGTCATGTATTGTTCAATGTGAGTGCGCTGTGGTGAAAAGGATGTTCATGGAGTACTCAGTACTAGTTGAAATCCCAGTTTGTCCGTATTCCAGCGGCAAATTGCACGAAATGAGTATAGAGAGGAAACCTGTATACAGTTTTGTACCAGAGGTGTTCTAGAATTGAACTGTCTTTTGGAAAAAAAAACCACAACAAAACCAAACCAAACCCCAACAAACAAACAAAAAAACCCAAACAAACCAAACCCCCAAAACCCTGTGAAAACTGTAATGCAGGAAATTGTACCTATGTATATGCAAAGGATACAGGTAAGCAAATGCACAGAACGAAATACAACCTCTAGATGTCTGTACTGCAGCCTGTGCCCTACTCACAGTTAGTTTTTCTCTTCCTGTTTTCATTACTTTACTTACTCAATTACTTAGATTCTGAGTGATCAATGCCATTCAAAATGTGAATCAGGCTTTCAGATGTCCTGCCCTTACTGTTTTCTAATAAATTCTGCAATAATGCTGGAGTAATAAAAACTGGAGACAGTTTCTCACCTCTTTGTACCTTGTGAGCTAGTGTCTTCCCATCTTACCATGTCTGTTCCTAACTGAGATCACTGGAGACTGTTTTTGCAAATGTACTTCCCAATAACAGAATTTATAGAACTGTTGGAATATAATTACTTAACTGGGGCAAAAAAGCATAGGTATCTTTAGGCTCATCTATTATTTTTTTACTTTTTATATTGGTACATAGTTCTAATATGAGTAAAAACTAGTAAAAATACATTTGACATCTAAATTATCAAATACAAAGTTCTGTATGCATTTGGTTTGAGATGTGGTGAACAAATAGGTGCTGCCTTTTCTCAAACTAAAATTGTATTCTAATCTGTTATCACTAATGATCCATAAACTTACAGTATGAAATTTTATTAATGTATTTATATTTTATTGTTTTCACTAAATGGTTGTGCAGATGTAAATAACCAGAATTAGGAGAACCTTTTTAATACTTCAGTATGCAGTCAGAAAGCCTTTGAAGCAGTAGTCTCATCAAAGTTTTCTCAGATGTGCTTATACATTTCTTTTTCTGAAAGTTGCATAGGATTCAGCCAGATCATGGCTGCATGTTTATCAGTTGTTTGAAAGCTATGGGCTATAGGGATAAAACTGTAATTTGTTGCTAGTAACAGTATTGGGTTTTTTATATAATTACAGATGAAGAAAAGATCTGGCCTCCTTGTATCAGAGTGATTGTAATAAGATCACCAGTTCTGCAGACTGGATCACTTTATATTATCACAGCTGTGAAGCCTGCTACAATTGGAAGGTAAAATTGAGTGGAATTTGTTATATATATATGTATATATATATGTATGTATATATATATATATATCTGAAATTGTACCTCGCTTTGAAAGCTGTGAAAGCCGGTCTGGATTGCTTGTCCCTACTCTTCATGCTTGTCCTCCTAGCATGCAGAGGTTGTGAGGTACTCTGGAGTTAGGTTAGCCCACATTTAGGTCATGTCACTTAACATCATGCCAGCCGTGATAATAGCATACACAGTTAATTTTAGCTGAGCAGTCAGTGATTGTTAGTGATAACTTGATCTCGTGTCTGAGCCCTAATGGCAGCATAACTGCAAGTCATTCTTTGAAAACTGTTGTTTTCTAGAAAGTAAGGACCACTAATAACTTTTTCAGAAATGGAAGAACACACTTTAGAAATGCAGGATCATGAGGAAACATATTCTAGAGTTCCTTAACACACTCAAATTCCAGTAGGGTTGGTTCATCATTTTTAAATAGTAAAATGGGGTTTGTGCTAGTTCGTATGTATTTTTTAAGTTCTACTAAAAAAAAAAAAAAAAAGCTTGTTCATTGTGGGTGATGAATTTAGTGATGAATCAATGCTTTTTTCCATGTTTATTGAAAACCTCACTCCTTTTCAATAACGCTGAAGTGTTTTGATTCATTCTTACATCTTGAGTGTTCTAGGTACATTTATGTGAAGATTAACAAATGATAATTCTTGTGTTTTGCATGTAGGTCCTTTGCTAGCTGTGTTGCTTCTTCATCCCTAGTATAAGGAACTAATACACAAATTCTTGCTCCTACTGCAGTATCTTTGATTAAAAAAAATAAATTATACAGGTTACTCTTTCATTGCTTGTATTACCTGCTTAACACGGCCAAGAAGTCAACTTCTGCATTGAGTATTGAATACCAATGCCAGGCTTCACTGAAAAGCCTAAAAGAGGCAGTGTTTGGACTGTTATTTACAGGCATTGTATGAGTATAAACGTTCAGATAGAAATGACAAATTTATAGACAAAAATTTAACAGTACAGCTTGATCATATGTTTATTGTCTACTGTGTATAGTTTATAGATGGAAGAAGGGACCTGAAGCAAGTACTCACATGGTCTGTATAGCAACACAGTGGTTTATATCTGTAAAGCTCCCCAGTAGCTCAGAAGGAAAACATAGTATTAAAGTTCTAGTGAAATGCATGTATTTCTAATTTGTTGTGATTTATCTATCAACTTGCCTTTTCAGAGAAAAAGGTGTTGGACACACACTTGAGATTCCTGAAGTTGGAGTCAGTAAGGTAACTCTTGTTTCTGTCTTCTGAAAGATAGATGAATGAAGCTTTTTATTTTATGTTTTTAATTTCTTCAAAACCTTACATTAATTTTCTTAAGAACTTTGAGAATGAGATATCTGAAGTTAGAAAAAGGAAAACATACAGTATTTTCCTGAACAGGAATTTAACATGAACAGCAGTTTGATTTCAAAGTCTAGAAAATCTAAATTTTTATTTATATTTTTCTATTGAACTTTTACTAGTCCACAGTGTAATTAATGCGCAGTAAAATCTTGCATTTTCTAGTTGTTGAACTGGAAGAAACTTACTGTTCTGTTAGTTACTAATGGTATGTAGAATATTGATGTACCTAGTTAGACCTTCGTCATAAAGTAGTCAAATCCTTGCAGTTGAGGTAGACCAACAGGTTTTTTATTTATGTTTCTTAAAGGCAACTGTATAAATACGTAAGTGATGTACAGAGAGTTTGAAGATTTATCATTTCTTTCAGTAACAAGTTTTAATGGATTAAAAATAAATTAATGGCTCTTGCAGACCAAAAATACAGCACTCATAATAAAAGAAAATCTAGATTGATGGACACATGTCATCCAAACAAACAAACAAACAAAAAAAAGATAAAACTGTCTGCAAATGCAGTATCTGAAATACACTTTACTGTTTCACTATGTCTGTTTCAGATGATAGTTCTAATTAATCAGCCATGTATCATATTTCATATTGAATAATTTCCAGAACAAATCTTTTCCTGCTATTAATGACTTTTTTTGAGGCATTTATTTGAAATCGGGTGCATGGAGAAGCCAAGTCTTTTTCTGTGATGCAACCATTTTAGTACCTGTCTGTTTATATGAGAAGTTACTTCACTTTGCAGATAAGGACTCAAAGGCAGGAAAATAAATTACAGATCTGTAGAACCAAAAAGCTGACTAATAGTTTGTTTACCTTGCTATTCATAGTTAGTAGCTGTGTAACACTTTGTCATTTTCTTGATTGTAAAGTGAGATTAAAAAAAAAAAACACTGCACCCTGTAGATCTTCAAACATCTTCAGAAGAAGTTTGGGTTCATCCTAATCAATAAAACAGAGCTAGGAATTAAATTATTTATTGAATGAGCTAGTCATTTTCCACTGTTAGGGGAGTATTCCTGTTGTAAATGCTAGCCTATCTACAAAATGCTACTTTGATTTCTTTTTTTATTATTTTTTTTTTATTACTGAATGTAGCAACTCCATTATTGCTCAAAGATAAGAAGAGATTTGGTTTTAAATGAACATTTTCTTCCCAGATTGATTCTTGTTTTTTTTCTCAACTGTAACAAAAGGGAACTTTCTTGTCAAATTTGAAGCAGTCACAGGTTTTTTTAGATTTCTGGTTTTTACTGAGACCCTTAGAAGGCTGCAGAAATTGATGTTTTAGTTTGGTCAGTGGCCATTTTTGGAGGTAGAGTATATCTTTGAGTTTGGAATTGTGTTTTCGCTGTTCAGTGTCTATGTAAAATTGAAACAGCAGAACAAAAAAATTAGGTTGTTAGTCTCAGTATCCGAAAGGATATAAAAGAAACAGCAAATGATGGTTAGTCACTGTGTTATGGGTTATTAAGAGTACCAGAGACACTCATTTAAAATGTATTCTGAAATCTTACTTTAAAATAGCATATACATTGTTAAGTATTTCCTTGGTAAGAACACTTCACTTAGGCTTCTATTTATCAGTTCCATGCAGAAGTGTATTTTGACCACGATTTGCAAAACTATGTTCTTGTGGATCAAGGCAGTCAGAATGGAACAGTTGTTAATGGAAATCACATTCTTCAGGTGAGTATTTGTTGTTTATAATGCTACATTGAAGAAAACTTTAGTCATGGGGGCTTCTTAAACATATTATGGCAAATCACTAACAACATCATTGTATGTTCTTTCAGACATTTGTCTTTTCATTGTTTCCCTCCTCATTTTAGGGCTACTTACAATATTTTTATGTTTTCTTTATATTAGGTTGCAACAGTTGCAGTTGCGAGTGTGAAATACCCACTGCAGTTGAATACTTACCTGTATTTGTCAGACTAAGTTGAATTAATGTATTATGAGAAGTATTCATGAAATAGAATACCTTTAGAAGTACCCTTCATTAGCAACTGATTAACATGGCTTTCAAAACTTTCTTTTGCTGTAGCCTAAAGCAAAATGTGATCCCTACATCTTGGAGCATGGAGATGAAGTGAAGATTGGTGAAACTGTGCTTTCTTTTCACATACATCCTGGTAGTGATACTTGTGATGGATGTGAACCAGGACAAGTCAGAGCGCATCTTCGCCTTGACAGGAAAAAGGAATCTTCTGGTTAGTCGTGTTATTGAAGATCTGTTTGTTGGCTTGTGGGTTTTTGTTTTTTTTTTTCATTTTGGCTCTTTATTTTTATAGCTATTTATTTTATAAACATAATAATTACTTCAGTTTTCTTACAGTTTTTTTCTGACCTGGGAATAGTAAACAATACGTGTGTCGTGGTTTAAGTCCAATCAGTAACACAGAACCAGTCACTCTTTCCCTCCTGGAGGGATGGGGAGGAGAATTGAAAGAATGTAACTCCCACGGGTTGAGATAAGAACAGCCCAGTAACTCAGGTATAACACAAACCACTGCTGCTACCACCATTAATAATAATGATAAGGGAAATAGCAAGGGAAGAGAATACAACTGCTCGCCACCCGCCAAGCAATACCCAGCCCGACCAAGCAGTGATCTAGCCCTTCCAGGTAACTGCCCCCAGTTTATATAGTGGGCAGGCATGACGTGCTGTGGTATGGAATACTTCTTTGGCTAGTTTGGGTCAGGTGTCCTGTCTCTGCTTCCTCCTGGCTTCCCCTCCTCCCTGGCAGGGCATGAGACTCAGAAAGTCTTTGGTCAGACTAAACATTACTGAGCAGCAACTAAAAACATCAGTGTTATCAGCGCTGTTCCCAGGCTGAAAGTCAAAAACACAGCACTGCACCAGCTACTAAGAAGGAGAAAAATGACTGCTACTGCTGAACCCAAGACAACATGATGATGTATTTTTTTCTGTGCGTCCATGTGTAGTAATATTAGAATAAAAATTCTCACAGTTGTCTTAAGTTTCAAAATATTGTTACATTATTAATTAGAAAATCAATCCTGTATTCTTCCTTTTAGTTTGCCCAGCACTGAGCAAAGAAGAGCGAGAGTTAGTCAGAAGAAAAGCATTAAAAAAAATACGGGAAAAATATGGTTTACAGGTGAGTTTACAATATAAGTTGATTAAGGGTTTGATGTCTACATCTATTTTGTGATTCCTATGTTAAGCCGTAGAATTCAGTGGATAAGGGGAACTTTAAAATTCATTCAAACTTGGGCCTGGTGATGATGGCAATAACATCACACACATACCTTACAAAGTATGGCTGTAAGGTAAGAAACCATTAAATGAGAACTACGTTTTTTTTTGTTATAAGATGGACCTGGTAGTAAGTTTGTTTTTTGTACACTAAATAATAATTATTTACAAACATTTACAGAAAGCAATTATAGTAACAGGTGATAAAAGTTCTGTTAAAAGTTTAGGAAAAGAAGATTCATTCCATTGTGTGCAAGATTCTTCATCCTTTTGAGCTTAAGATTTTTATTAAGTAATTTCAAATTTTATTTCTGCAAATTAAGTTTGCACTGAATTGCAGTGCTGTTTTTTATTTAGAAAGGAAAAAATAATGAGCAACTGAAAAACTGATGGAAGGAAGAGGGAAATTTTTAAAGTTTTTATTTTAAGTCTGCTTTGCTATAGAAGAAAGCCAACATGAATGTACAGGCAATATAGTATGTAAGTATTCTAGTTACTTCTGTTTTGGAGATTATTTTTATGGGGTTACCTCTAGCACTTGTCCTAAGTATTTGTGTAGAAATCAGAATGACATCATTTCTCTCAAATTCTTGAGGTACCAAAATAATACCAGTATGGCATCTATACACATGCTTAGTTCTGTCACCTATTCTGAAGAAATAATTGCTGAGGAACAGGCAAATGTTTAAACAGAAAGCATGTCTGTATAGTTTTCTGCTTAATATGGAGAGATTGGTTCTTCATACCAAGTGAAGATTCAGGAGAGCCTGTTAATTTATTTACAGCCTCTGTGAAATTAATGAATTTGGCAAAATTAAATTATTATGTGATGATGGCAATAACATCACACACATACCTTACAAAGTATGGCTGTAAGGTAAGAAACCACTGAATGAGAATTATGGGGTTTTGTTATCAGATGTAGAATTAATGAAATAGACTGAAAATGCCTTACTTTTGGCAGCAGCAGTGAAGTTACAAAAAATAAAGAATGTAAAGTCCACTTTATTTCTCCTGATGGTATTTAACCTGCTTATAAAGAATACAGAGTATGAAGACAATAAAGCACTGAAGAATCCAAAGTACAAAGACAGAGCGGGAAAACGCAGAGAGACCATTGGAAGTGAAGGAACCTTCCAGAGAGATGATAGTCCAGCGTCTGTTCATATGTAAGTTTGATGGGGGATGGGGAGACTGGTGTGAGTGGAAGGGAGGCATCCTCTGTGTCTTCAGTGAATCTTAAAAAATTACGATAAAGAAGTACTGATTTGTTACTAGGATACAGTTTGTTAAGTATTCATTACCTATATATAATGTGTTAAGAGATCTAGCAAATAGTATTCTCACTTAGTAGTTCATATGCTCTTTTCCACCTTCCACATAGAATTGTTTGGCTGTAAGAACAGTTAGATCACTTCCTTACCAACTCAAAACCAGAAAGAACTCCCCAGCTGCACTACTGACACTTTCAATATTACCTGTTTTTCAAGTGCCTTGGCTTCTGTTTTTCTTAGCCAGCCCCACTAATGGTACACATACAGATTTTTCACCTGCAGTTTCTTTTGCTGTCAATACCCAGCCTATCTTAGGACATAATGACACTTGCTTTAGTCTTCCTCTTTGATCATTCCTTTGTTTCTGTAGTTGTAGTGGGGTTTTCTTAAAAAAAAAACATGAACTTGTAGGTTAGTAAAAGGATGCATGAGACTGAAATGTGTGTTAGGATGATTTGGTGGTGAGGCAGTGATACTGTCTTTTACCTAGTGCAGTCAGTTCCCACCCAGAAGTTAATTCCAGAAATAATTTAAGTAGTTCAGAAGGACTTCTATGTTGATATTGACCAGAGGCTTGAAATAGCTTTGGTAATATTCATGAAAGAACTTGCAAAATGTAGCACTAGTGTATCCTGCGTAGCTCTTTGTGGAAGTAGGAACAGTATCATACTTGAGTCCTGGTTTCTAGAGCATGCACATTTCTGTCCTTTGGTATTTGTGTAGAGAGCATATTCTTCCTATTAACTCTTGCTTATCAGTTATCTTAAAATTTCTTCAAAGTGAAATCAGCAACAGCAATAAAGGACATAAAATGTTGGAGAAGATGGGATGGAAGAAGGGGGAAGGCCTGGGCAAGGATGGTGGCGGTATCAAGGATCCGGTAGGTCTGTCTGGTTTTTACTTGGAGCAAAAAGGAATAGAAGTGTAATTGCAGTGGAAAACATGCAATCGTAAGCCACTATTCACTTAAAACGTTTTAAAGTCCTGGTTAGGAAGGAATATTCTCAGTAGGGCTAATCTCAAATCACTGGATTAATGAAGTATTTTGAAATTTTTCAGTGATTTTGTTCCTTAAGTAAAAATGCCAGTAATATCAGGGTTTGGTAGAAAACGGGAGTACAGGCAGCTTCTAGCAATTAAAAAATCTCATAACTGAATATAAAGTCTGGAGGAAGACTGAAATAATTTTACGTTATAAGAATTCAAGATGGACTTGGTGGAATTCTTCACTTTCTCTGAGGCTGATGTGGCACAAAATCAAGCTAGGTGAATGGACCATGAGGAAGAAACAACTGGATAAAGTCACTGTAGCCATCAAGTTCTGGGCCTCTGTGGCAGCCCCATTTTTGTTCACCAGGGATGTGCTGTCTTGGCACTAGGGCAGCTCAGAGCCATGCTGTACCTTTTGTTGTCAGACTACCCAGCACAGGGATTATACACTATTGACTCAGTGAGGAATACTTCACAGTTAGTGGCAAGTTACATCATTCAGCACTCCAGTTCATAGTTCCAGAACCGGTGATTTGACACATCTTTTAAATAGTACTTTAGATGTCTGCATATGATCTAGGTATATTCTTCACTATGAGGGTGGTGTGCCAGTGAGGCACTGGCACAGGTTGCCCAGAGAAGTTGTGGATGCCGCATCCCCAGCAGTGTTCAAGGCCAGGTCTGATGGGGCTTTGAGCAACCTGGTTTAGTGGAAAGTGTCCCTGCCTGTGGGAGGGGTTCCAAGTAGATGAGCTTTAAGGTCCCTTCCAACCAAAACTGTTCTGATTCTACATTATTAGAGAGTTAAAGAAAAGCGCTTGGGGATGGGGGTTGGAATTCGTATTGTAAAACATGATTTTGAAGTATACAGAATACCTAACTTGCAGTTACCATATTTGATGTATTTGACAGATCCACCTTCAGTTACATAAGATGCATGCAGGTTTGGGTACCAGTAGACCAGCCTCAGCTGAAGATGTTCAGATCGTCCAGAGCAAGAATAAAAAGAACTGGGATAAAGCAAGAGAAAGGTTTGCTGAAAACTTCCAAGAACCAAAATCACAAAAAGATACACCTAAGATTATACCTTGGGTTAGAGGGACTGTAGAGTAAAGTCCCACGGCAGGGTAATTCCTGTGTGTAAATAGCTGGGAGAGAATTTATTTTTATTCTTTGTTTCTTTTGCTAAAGCAGAAGTTTTGCAATATGTAAAATACAGTTGTGAAAAAAAATATACAAGACTAAACTCTTATTAATTGGTTTTCTGTAGTTTTCATGCTTTCATAAAAACACATTTAAAAAAAAAAACGAATGGAATTTAGGGGCATATTCAAATGAAATACTTGAAAGTGATTATCATCACAAGCAGGGCATTTCCTCAGTTACGTTTAACACAGTTATTCATGGAAAGTCAATACATCTGTCAAAATATTATATACCTTTAACATTTGAACAGTGGTTAAAAAGAAATAAACCAACAAAAAAATCCCCAGGGCCCTACTAACAGGCAGTTATATTGCCCTTTTCCTTTTCTCTATTTTGTGCTTATTCACGATTGCCATGAAATCCTCAGCAAAAGAGGTACACCACTCTTAAGTTCATACAGTTTTTGTACTAGTTACATGTCTCAGCTAAACAGGGGGAATAAAAACTTGTTTTTAAACAATTCATCCCTACTGTTCAAAAATAAATACTCCAGAAACAAACTACCAGGTAGCATTAATGAAGAAAATACTTTTCAAGAGACTGTTCGTAGCCAAGTTTTCTTCTGTGAAGAACTTCCTTGAGATTTGCTCAGTAAATCTCATGCCTTTAAAACAGGAGGTATGTTTAGAATACAGCAATATTTTCTGGGTGTGTGTATTATTTATTAACTTCTTGTTCTAATACATCGGCAATGGAGTTTATGCCAGAAAAATAAACCAGCTAACAGATTTTTGATGGGGAAAGACTGCCAAACTGAAGCTAAGAGGTTGGTATTTTTTGAATCTTCCTTATCATAATAAATCACTGTCAATTTAAGCACTGTGCTTCTTGCTAGGAGTGCTCTTCTAAAATGAGAAAAACTTAATCCCAGCTTAGTCAAGTTAAACCTCTGGTACTTGTCCAAGTACTGGAAATTTGGTAGTCTCAGCATCATATTGCAACATACACGCAACTGTAAAGCACTGTTGAATAAAATCGGGACAGGTTGCTACTTATCTTGATGTATGTTTAGACACATGCAGTGTAAAGCCAAATATCTGATACAGTATTTAAATCATTAAAGCACACAAGTTTAACAACCTGAAGCATGCTTTCAGCAGCAGACAGCTGAACATAGTTATAAGTACTGGATGCCTGCAGCAGTATTACTTAATTTAAATCAGTTCACTGCCTGCCTTTGTACACAGTTGGGATTTTTTTAGTGACAGGTATAAATTTTTGGCTTACTTTGCTGTTGCATTCCTTTATATTGACAGCTTCATGTTTTCAGAGGTTACCTATTTATTTCTAGCTGCAAAAAGCTTTTTGCCCCATCCACCACTTTTTTTTAAGTTTATCTCTGTACTCTTCAGAGTAGATCAAAGAACAAATCTTGGTTTCAAGGGAGAGCAGGACAGACATCCTGAACAGGCATTAGTAGGAACCTTAGTTTTCCCTCTCCTCAGTTATTCAAATAACAGCTCTAAGGAAAGTCCATCATTCTTTCATTGTTGCCCTGCAAAGAAGAAACTCGACGGGATGTAATGGAGTTTACATTTCATAGAGCTTTTGAAATAAGACATCATTTGCCTTCTGCGAGAGGCATGGTCTCGTGCAGTCAAGCACTGACTGCTTTCAGTACTGTCGCTTCCTCACAGTTCCGCTTCAAGTACAGTGCCACTTCAAGGGTTGATCCTTAGTCTCAGTTTACCACTGGTGTGATATACCCCATTATCTCTTGAAGCTGCCTAGGAAAGTGGAAAAAGTGGTGCAATTAATACACACAGCATTGTTAACAACTGAATATACTGTCTGACTAATCAAGCAGCTGTGTACCTTTTATTGAGTAGGAAGACTTCACTTGAGTTAAATAGAGCTGTTAATCCCCTGCCTTAGTGACCTCTTAAAATGTTTTAAGTAAGTTAGGTGAAAGACACCAATGGTGTGCAAGCCTTATGTGCAAATGCAGTACTGCCTTCCCTCACATCAGGAGGGGAACATGAGTTGCCATTGCACTATTATACTGTTGGAGGCTATAACCAGTAAAGTACAGTATGAAGTCTAACTGTCTTACCTTCTCAGTCCTCCAGCCATCTTGCTGTCTTTTCCAACTTATGATACTTAATATTGATCACTTAAGACAAAGTTGCTTTTCTATACATCCAAAGTTGTTTTAGTAACTGATTCTGTGTACCTAAATACTGCTAGCGAATACATATAATCTGGAAGCTGTTAACATTACATTCATCAGTTTACATAAACAATTTATTTTCTGTAGTCCCAACAGTGAATGTTGCAAAGCACTGACATTGCTGAAATTTAAACTAAACTAAAAAGAGTAGGTACGTTCATATCTTCAGTGCTTACTAACCCAGCTGGCAAGTAAAAACAGGGAGAGCATTCACCACTGTGAAAACAACCAGACTAAACACCTTGTGGCTTTGAACCATTGTATATATATGAAATATTTTTACAAAACATACAACAGATGGAGTTTCCTTTCCTGCTGTAAGTGGCTGTATGAAGTGTACCTGACTGGGCCTTTCTGCCAGTACATAACAAACTCAAAACAGCCAGAAGAGATGTCAAAAATGGCATCTGGATATGATACCAATGAATTGTACTTACCAGTGGGCTTTGTTCTATCTGGAGTTTATACAAGTGCTGCATATCTTTGTGACCACTAAATGCAGCATTTTAATGTCACCCAGTTGCTGCCTTCTACATGTTTCAGCTGCATCTTAATCTCACAGTGCCACTGCTGATGAATATACCTGCATACCAGTTTTCATGGCCCAGCCAGCACTTGGTGCAGCCCTCCAGTGCAGCAGGGTACCATCCGCTCTCATCCATTTGTGCCGAAGGGTCTCGGTGTCACTGAAGTGCTACTACAAACAGGGCACATGCCGCTTCGCCTGCTGCTACTGAGCCTCCTTGGTTAAGACAAGGGAAAAACCGAGGTTACGGCCTGGCCTCCCGGCCGCCGCGACGCTTCCAGCGCGCACCCGCGGCTCTATGCCGGAAAGGCCCGGTAGCATTTCCCGCCGCTCCGCCCCCCCCCCATTCCCCGAGCCAGCCGCCCGCCTCAGCACCCGGCTGGCAGCCCGGAGAGCCGCGCGACCTTCCCGCCGGCCTGGCCCGCTACGGCCAGCCTTTACCTCCCCGCCGGGACCGCCGCCATCTTGCCTCGCCTCGCCGCGATCCGTCCGATCCCGCCCTACAGCAGTGGGGGCGGCACCGGCACCGCGCGGGGGTGGCCGAGGGAGGAGCGGAGGCCGCACATGCCGGTACCGCCGCGGAGTTTGGTTTGAGCACCGCGTTTCAGTTTAGAACTGCCCCTCTTGCACCTCCTCTTCTCGTCCTGCCCCGCCGACAGAGAACTGCGGCGCTGCTCCCTCGGCCTGGCTTCTTATGTGGGACCCTGCAGCCCCGGAGGAGAAGGAGAACGGCATCCATCACAGAACAACGTGACCACAGACTAAACAGAAGATGAGGTCCATACATACTAGTGCTAAAATATATTACTTTTTTCTTTTTTCTTTTTTCTTTTTTCTTTTTTTTTTTTTTTTTAATATTTAGGATCAAGAGTGATCCTAAGAATGAGTAAGTGGAATCTCAGGTGTGATCCTGAGAAGTAAAGGACAGGAGGAGCCAGTACAGCAGGAGCCTCTGCCAGTTCTTGGGCCAGCAGAGCACCTCATCCAACAAAGAGCCGACTTCATCGCCCATTCCCTGACCTTCGGTTGTAAATGCCTTGCAGGCCCCATTCCTCAGCCTCCCTGTGCTCTCTGTCTTCCCTCCCTCCCTTTTCTAACCACGGACAATGGTGGACTGACTTTGTCTTAGTAGTCTTACTTAGGTCAAGCCTTATTGCTGCTGCAGACTATGCTTTGGCCAAACCTCAGCTGTTGGGCTTTGTGAGACAAGTGAGCAAAAGGTAGTCAGGCTAGACTTAGTAGCATCTTGTATCTTGCACTAATATTGTTCACCTCTGTAGGGACACTCAAAAACTGTCTAGACAAAGTCCTGTGAAGCTGGCTCTAGGTTGCCCTGTTCGGTCAGAGGATTGGACAAGATGAGCTCTAGAAGGCCCTTTGAACCTCAGCTTCTCTGCAGTTCTGTGATTACTACAGAAGATGTGGTGAAGAGCTGACTGGCAGCTGGATACAACTGGGGTGGAGGCCACAAATGCCTCTAGGAAGGCAGAAAGAAGTCCTGAAGTAACAATAGCAAGTAAACAAACAAAAAGCCCAAGGAGCATGGGCAGTTTGAGACTAATTGGCAAGAAAAATTTGCTGTTCAGC
Source organism: Neopsephotus bourkii (assembly GCF_033783945.1). Lineage (NCBI taxonomy): Eukaryota > Metazoa > Chordata > Aves > Psittaciformes > Psittacidae > Neopsephotus > Neopsephotus bourkii. Next base: position 402,128 of record NW_026901564.1, read on the forward strand.
CTCTCCTTTCCCAGCCATCCTTGGGGGTCCGGATTCATGACCCAAAAGAGGTGAAGCTGCAAGAAGAAAAAGCAAATGTGATGACTGAATGGTAAATTTTAAACAGGAATTTTGGAAAGTACACAACCGGCTTTTCTTTGGTGTGAATGCCAGCCTATGGAGTGGAAAGGCTGGAACAAAACTCCAACAAACCTGCCAAAGCAGTTGGTGCTGCAGTGGTGGCAGGCACTGTAGGCCAGCACCCTTCTCCAGCTTGGCAGGCCTAGCATTGCTCTAAGCAGTATAACAAAGAAACAATAGATTAAAAAACAAAGTGATACAGTGCACAAATAAGTGGCACAGTGCTGGACCTTTTCAGCCTTGTAAAATGTCATATGCTTTATAAAGAGCAGTTCTCCATTGCATGACATTGTGCAAGGTCCTAGTCTTCTGAACCTTTGCTCAGAGGCAGGTCTGACGGTTCATAGACGATTGGTCAGTGTGATGTAGGTACATTGATCTTCCACAAGTGCAGTGGCAGGGAAAACAAACACTGCTGAGTTGTTTCTGAGGTGTGTTTTCTGTCTGGAGATTTTCTGAGGGGAGATTTTCTGATCCATGTTTATCTAGAATTTGGGGTAGGTTTTTTAGTTGTGATTCATGTGGGGAGAGCAGAGCTTCTGGCTGGGTGGGTTATTTGACCATGAGCAGTCATTAAACTTTTTACCAAGGAGGTCAGTGTGATCTGAAAATGATAACCAGGAAGCACCGAAGATGGGCTTTTGTGTTTGTTCTGGTTCAGTGGACAAGCAGCCATCCAGCTGTTTTGAGCTTGTTTTAAGAATTTACAGGATTGGGAATGTAGTTGGGAAGTTCTTGACAAGTGTGATTTGTGTGAGACTGTAGTTCCATTTTTCATTTTGTCATATAAATGCTTCATTTTAGACATGTCTTTAGACAGCAGACTCAACTTAGAAATTGGACACAGTACACACCAGGAGGAAAATTGCAAGTTCTTTATCCACGGCATGTCTTCAGTGTCAAATGTTGCAGATATTCAAAGAAGGATAGCTCTTCTGGTTAATTTGCAATATTTGGGATTTATTGTGCATTGAGGTATTTTTTGCATGTTTTAACTTGATGGAGAGATATTTGTGAAAGATGACCACAAGTTTCAGCTTTGTTTTCCCACGTCTGTAAATGTTGCACCCTGAACAGACCCTGCCCCTGGACTGACACTTGAAATCTGCACCTTGCTTGTTCAAATGCTGGTTTAAGTTGAATTTTGCCAGAGGCAGAGTTGAGTGAAAATTTAATGTGGATTTAAGCTTGTAACCATTCTCACTTTGTGTAGCCACTTCTTGTTCTTCCTCAGACCTCCTGGAAATAAATGAGGTTAGCTGGTTCTTCCAAGGCTGTATCTTTGGAGTTATCCAAGGTATGGTGGAACACAGCAAAAATGTTGAAACAGCTGTTTCCAAAATGTGACGTGAGCCTCACCTGTTTCCTCACTGTCCTGAGACCTGCGTTCAGGGAAGTGTTTCCTTTCCCCTAGCCGCTACTGACACCTGGCTGTGGTGATATTCCAGTTACCAATATTGACCATTAAAACTAATGAACTGCTGAGGCCTGAATAAATCCTTAAGTCATTGCAAATAAAGATTAAGCAGGCTTATCTGAGTAAGGCTCATTTTTAAAATGCTGCAGTGGATGCATTGTGAGGAAACCTTTAAGTTGAGACCTCAGTACACCTGAAGAGGCCTCCTGTACCAGCTGGCAGGAATATTAATAGCTGCCACAACTGATTTAGGTAAAGAATGTGTTTTCTTGGAGGATTTTAACTAATGAGACATGTCACTTTGTTCACCTTAGTTTTTCCTTGTTTTGCTTTAAAAAGAAGTTTTTGTTAAGCAGACATGAATAGAGTGTGCCTGGGTTTGAAAGCTTAGAAGAGCAGCCTACAAATTCTGGAACATAAGGGCAGGAGTCTCAACTGGGATGTCACCATGATTTCAGTGGGTGTGTGCTAACCTCGAGCAGTGAACAATCTGGACCCAAATGCTCATGGGCCAGTGTTAGTAAATAGATAATAGTGTGGGTGTTGGTACAGCAGTCTACACACATATATACATGCCCTAACTCTGCAAGGTGGAGGAGAAATGAAAGTATTTATGTCAGACATTGAAGGAATAACATAAGCCCAAACTGAGAAATGTGTTCTTCTTTCACAGCACCATCCTTCTGCCAAACTGTGCCTGTGGCACCATGGCAATTAGCCAAGGAAGATCTTTCTACTGTAATTCATTTAGAAGCCCTGGTATGTTTGCTCACCTAAATGAAGCATTTAGCCCCTGCTACTATTAAGCATTTTGGGTGACAGCGCACTAATAGTTGGCATAATCACAGTGCCAGCCAAATTGCAGCAATGTTACAGGTGTCAGGATGCTTGCTTATTTTCAAAACACTGCACATTTCAGATTGTGCATTTCTCATTTGAATAATTACATGTTTTATATTCTTTTGCATGCTGTTAAAAATAGTCTAGAGCCTTAAAATCCATAACTCTTGACAGCTGCAGTGGCATGATTTTTTTACTGGCTTCAGTTAGAGTGACTCAATCATCTGACAATTAGCAATGATTTTACAAAGCATATTTTGGAATCTACAAGGCTCATTTAGAGTAAAATCCCATTTTCTGCAAAATAAAGATTGCACTCTTCACTTTAGGATTTTACAGTGGTATTTTTTTGCCAGCTACTTGCCACTTTAAGTTTCTGTTGATTAAGTAAGAATAGGCTATCATTTCATTTCTACTTTCATCTGGGTTTTTTTTTTTTTTTTTTAATGACGTTGTCTCTTTGAATTCAGTGCAGTTGACTTGGAATTTACACGAGTATTAATATGAAAAGAAACAGGTCCCACGTCCTGGATCCTTAGAATGGGAAGTAATAACCAAAACATAGCTGAGAACGCTGATGTATCAACACACAAAGTCAACATGAAGAGTATGCTGTTAACGTTGTAGTCAGGCTCTCAAGTGTTGCAGAAATGCAAAAATCACAGTTGCCTGAAGATTTATCAGAATTTCCAGCCGTTGAATGCTTAACTGCATGGTGCTAATGGTGTTGTTTCAATGTAGTTTTTTTGCTTCACGATTTAATGTATAGTTACATTATCATGCCCTCTTTACTTCCAAAGTCCCTCTATGGCTTTTATTGCACAGCAGGGAATGTGCTTAGCAACTGTGTCAGATATTTTCTCTTAACTTCCTCTTTCCTTATTCATGACTCCTCTTCCTGTCTTCTGGCCTGCACCAAAAATCTCATGTGCTTCCTTGGCCTATCCTTTCTTTTCATCATTAAGATTCACATTCTGCCTGCACTGCACCATCTGTGCTACAGCAGCTCAGTTACAACTAGTACATGAACATGAGGCCGAAGAAACTGCAGCCTGAGGTGCCATCAGTTGAATAAATGACTTTTTTTATGATTTCAAATATAAGCACATCAGTCACCTACTTTTCAAGTCACAGAATCATAGAACATATTGGGTTAGGAAGGACCATAAAGATCATCTTATTCTATCCCTGCTGCTGTCAGCAGGAACACCTTCCACTACACCAGGTTGATCAAAGCTCCATTCAACCTGACCTTGACCACTTAGAGGGATAGGTCAGCCACAACTTCTCTAGGCAGTCTTTTCCAGGGTCTCGCCACCCTCATGCTCAAGAATTTCTTCCTAATCTAAATCTACCCTTTTCCAATTTAAAGCTATTCCCCCTTGTCATATCCCTACATGCCCTTGTAAAAGGTCCGTCTCCAGCTTTCTTGTAGGCCCCTTTAAGTACTGGAAAGCTGCTCTAAGGTCTCCGCAGAGCCTTCTTCAGGCTGAATAAGTCCAACTCTGTGTGTTTTCCTTCATAGGGAAGTGCTCCAGTTCCATGATCATCCTTATGGCCCTCCTCTAGACCTATTCAAGGAGGTCCATGTTTTTCTTACACTGGTGATCCCAAAGCTGGATGCAGTACTCCACATGGGGTCTCACCAGAACAGAGGGACAGAATTGCCTCCCTCGACCCACTGGCCACACTTCTTTCGGTGCAGCCCAGGATAAAATTGGGCTGTGATCACACATGACTGGCTCATTCAGTTTTTCAGCCACCAGTCCCCAAAGTCCTTCACCTTTGGGCTGCCTGCAATCTACCCATTACTGTTATTGTTTCCATGTTTGGGATTGCTTCAATATAGGGGCAGTCCTGAAATCCAGGTTCAGGACCTTGCACTTGGCTTTGTTGAACTTCATGAGGTTCACATGGTCCACCTCTCAAACCTGTTAGGTTTGTGCTTTTGTGAGCTGCAGGGAAAGTGTAGAGGAGCAATCTAGCAATGTTGTTGGATCACTCAGGTAGGGATCAGTTTGTGTGTCAGGTAGGCATCAGACCAGTTCACCTTTTGAAATGCTCTCTGCCCTCAACTGTAAATTTTAGAACACTTGTGTTTGGGGTTTTTTTTAACTCCACACTTTATCCTGTTGTCGGTACATCTCTCGAGCTCAGCCACTACAACCATTTGCTAAAGCAAAGCAGCTTTTACTTTTCTAAAGACTTTTTCCAAAGTTAAAGGAATTCATATGATTTCACCGGCTTTCATACAGTGCAACCATTGCAACTTGATGAATTCAGACTTCCTGTTTTGCATTTCATTTCAGTGCATTCTGTGAGACTAACTAGAATTTACTGGAAATTGAGTTTTTCTAAATTATTTTTCTAATTTATCCTCCTTGATCATGTTTTCTGTTTCTTTTAAAAGAATTTGCAAAGGGACAAAAAAAGGGATTTGAGACAAGGAGGCACAAAATGGAATACAGACCTTTGTAAAAAGAAGTAGATAGAATCAGTTCTAAGTAACTTTAAGTTTGATGGCTTTGTAACAGTAGCAATGGAAAATGACTGAGGTACATGTTTCACAGAAAAAAAAAATGGAGTGCAGCTAGAGAACATAATGAGAATTCTTGTATAAGATAAACCATTGTAGTTGGTGTAGTTTTAGGTCCCTATGACCTTAGTGCAAAAATAAGTGTAAGAAAAACAGGACAGAAAAACAGGACATGTGGATAGAGTATCTGAAACTAGCAGATGTCCAGGATGGACTGCAGCTAAGCTAACTGATAAGTAGGACAGGATGATTATGTCTGCAGTCTTATCCAATCAGTTAAGCTGGTGTAAGCATTACCTACTGCATGTGCTTCAAAGACTGCCAGAAGTGATGAAGATTGTTGAAAGAAGTAAACGACCCCCAAAGACCACCACCACATTTCTGTACACCTGCGGGGAAACTTTCTAGAAGAATGATGTGATACAGAAGTAGCCTCATGAATATGCTTGTATGTACATAATGAATATGTATGCTTAGTGACTATAGAAGGATGGCTTGTTTAGCAATTCGGGAGACGCACTAGGAGATGCTATCCCCCCGTGTCTCCCAGCGCCACCATAAAGAATACCTGCTTGTCAACTTAAACTTTATTGGCGAGTTCCTGGAGATTTCTCTGAATCAGTAGAAACAGAACTAAATGGCAAACGTTTCTCTTCAGTCTCATCTTAGCATTTAGAAAAAAAAACACCCAAGAACAAAATAAATTCTATCTTCATATTAACCAGGAAAGTGTCCTCATCAGCCTCTCTTCAATCTGAAGCTCATGTGGAAGTTGATATAACAACTTTCAGTGATGATTTAAGTGTCACATCTGTTACTGAAAAATAAAAACCTAGTAGGTGAGTATTCCTCCATGAAATGTTAACCTTTTGTAAAGACCTATTTACACATCAAAAAAGCCAAAAGGCATTTTTAGCTGATGTAAATCAGCATAGGCCCAGCTCTGCAGTTTTATCCACCTGTTTTACACCACTCTCCATATTGGCAATCTTGCTTCTGGCTATGTAGAACTATAATCTGTAGATCTTTAGATTGGCACCTGTGGATGTGGCCAAGCAATCCTTAGCAGGTTAAAAGCTGTGGAGCAGGATTTTCTTTCTAAGCAGGCATCTTTCTGCAGACGTACCCTTTAACATTGCTCAGTTTTGATGATTAGCTTCCTAAGATTGCTCAGGATGAATGAATTGAACAAATTTATCTTCTAATAAAGCTGCCAGGACTCATGTTGCTGAGGTCCTCCTAGAACCTAACTTCTCTTCAGAATCTTCACAGAAAATGGGAAGTGAATTGCAAGCAGGGGTTATGGTAGTCTGAAGTCCATTGCCTCTGCAAGACACAGGAGCAGGTCCTGTCTGCACATAATTGAGTGGGTTAGTTAGAGTACTGTAAGCCTATATGCAGACCTTATTTTGGGGTGAATGGCATATTTCAGCATAAGTCCATGCTTGTCTGACCTAAACTGAATGAAAATAAGCTGAGTTTAAACTAAGGGATGACTGATTTTTCTGGCTTTTGCACTGAATCAGCTATGTTAGGTTTGAAAACACTTTGAAAGACGACCCTACAACTCTGCATGCAGGCAAGCCTTTAAGCTTCAATTTGTTTGTGTGATACACAGACCAGAGTGTACAAAGGGCATTTTTGTTCTCCTCCCAGCTCTGATCCACACGTCTCTTTCTTCACTGTTATTTTCTGCTGGACCCATGAGGTCATCTCAGTTTGACTATTCATTTGTGACTGCAATAATAATTTTTTAGAAGATGTCACATGTGGTGAAAATTCGTGTCCGAACACTGTTAACAGCATGGTGAAAGACAGGCTGATCTTCACCTGGCCAGAGCTGGAAGCATATTCTGGAGATGCGGTTTTACTCATCTGGGACTGATTTCAGTTTGTAGCCTATTTGCCAGCATGACATACCATCAGATTTCCAGAATACTCGATGGGAGGATTTGCGCTTTCAGCTGCACACTGATGAGTGCCCCTCTGGTTCCCCTCCCCCAGCTCATTAGCATGCATGTCTTCCCTTATTAGTGTTCGTCATTATGTGAACAGCTGGTAACTGTTCTGTTTTCCTTCTCCTCAGAAAGAGGGCTTCACAGCCATGAGGAAAATTAGTATTAGGTACAAGCAATTTTTAATACTGACTCCAGGTCCATTAATTTTTTCATTATTGTTATCACCATCACCATGGCAAGGGTGGGCAGGTAGGCTGCAGGCCTGATTCCCATCTCACTGGAGAGTATAGAGGGAGTAAAACTCTTCCAAAGGCAGCAGGGTTACACCAATGCAAGCTGGGGTAAGTGCAGATCAGGGTCTGACTCATTACATTTTTTTTTTTCATGCCTGCCTTTAAAATATGAATAGTTTCTCTTCCAAATCCATTTAACTGTAATTAACTGTAATGAAGTTGTGGGGGCTTTTGGGGTTGTTTTTTTTTTCTGCTTGTATTTCTCAAATATATGCTCCACCAAAGATTTTAAATAACCCCTCTGGCTGCATATCTTACAATCAATGTAGAAATTATTTCTCTCACGTATGTAAGGAGAAAATGAAAAAGAGATAATTGGAAACTAGACATATTTGCTGGGGTCCTCACTTTGATTTTTTTCCTTCAATAAATGACTGGTTAAGATGGAACATGCATTTTTAGTGGACCATGGGTATATTCAGTACTTTCAGCCAGGTCGCAAGGCTTCATGAACTGTCTGAAATATTCCAGAATTTAGACCTCCCATCTTCCTTCTGTATTGTTATACTGGTTTATTATTTTTCATTTTATTCTAATCTCACATTCCAAAGAAAATGATTTTAAAACAAATCAATAGAACATTTCTAAATGAACAGAAGCGTTTAACCAGTCAGATGATGTGAAAATTAAGGACATGCTGCGAACAAAATGCCAGGAGATAGATATCAAAACTGGTTTTGAATGTTGAGTTACTTCCCTGTCTTTGAAATGGAAACACACATAGAATGATTAATTGCCTGAACAAAGTCAATGAAATACTACATCTTCTGCTTATTTGTAACCTGTGGGATCACATTTTCACTTCTCGATCTATTAGTCTCAACCGTGTACCACTAGAGGGTGCTCAGATAGCAGTATTTCTGGGAATTTATAAATCATTATTTCTGGAATTTTTTGCTCATATAAAGCTAGGTGTGGCTTTAATTCTCATCTTCTTACTGGATCTGGCTGGTTTGTTTCCTTGTTTTTTTTTCCCTCTGTCTCTATTTAGAGCTTCTGCAAGCTGAGAGACCCTTGAATGAGTTTGTAGTTCATCATCTTGATGCTATTTTAATAGCATTCATCAGCACACATAGTCTCACTGCGTCGCTCCTCACATCATGGCCAAACACGAATTATTGTGCCACAGACATGAAAACAGAATTAAACCTCAGCTTCTAAGTATTTAAATTGGATGTGGTAGAATCTGGAGATCCAGAACCATTTCAGGGTAAGCAAATCTGTGGTACTTGCCTCACTGCCTATTCTACCCCATCCCAAAACTAAGCATATTTATCTTCTCTGGATTTACCAACTTCCATTTCCCACGCAAGGAGACATTCAATGTCTAAAATTACTCACTTCGTCACCCATACTAAAAAGTCTAAGCAAATCCACACCATTTGCATAAGCCTCATGCATGATGTGTGTTGCATCTCTTCCAGTAAGTACATTTCACTGTGCTGTGTAATATCACTGTCCTGTGTCAAAAAACCTCCACTAGGTGAGAGCCTTTGTTGTGAATCTAGAAACCTCGAATGTAGGCTGTTTATACATTCTCCAAGAACAAGGAGAGGATGTTTTTCACAATCACAAGAGATGAATAACAACCAGCCTTGTAGCTGAACTAGGCTTTAGCACCATTTAACTAATCTGTGAAATACCACATACTGAGAAAGTGCCAGCAAAACCCAACCAATGTTAGATTTTTCCATTTCTGTTCCAGTCTATAAGATAGGTCAAGACCTTCTCAAGAACAGTTATTTAATTAAATGCAGGTATGAGATATTCTAGCTTCAAAAAACCCAGACTCACCTTTTAGGGGATTCCTGGAATGAATAGGTTGGAAGGAAAGAGAGAACCAGTCGGACAAGAAATAAAACGTGACCATTCACTATATTCACCATGACAAGTGCAAGGTCCTACACCTGGGTTGGAGCAATCCCAGGCACATCTACAGGCTGGGCAGAGAAGAGATTCAGAGCAGGCCTGCAGAGAAGGACTTGGGGGTATTGGTTGATGAGAAACTGAACATGAGCCAGCTGCAGTGTGCGCTTGCAGCCCAGAAAGCCAACCGTATCCTGGGCTGCATTAAAAGGAGTGTGACCAGCAGGTCGAAGGAGGTGATCCTGCCCCTCTGCTCTGCTCCTGTGAGACCTCACTTGGAGTATTGTGTGCAGTTCTGGTGTCCTCAACATAAAAAGGACATGGAACTGTTGGAACAAGTCCATAGGAGGGTCACGAGGATCATCAGGGGACTGGAGCACCTCCCGTATGAAGAGAGGCTGAGAACGTTGGGGCTGTTCAGCCTGGAGAAGAGAAGGCTGCGTGGAGATCTCATAGCAGCCTTCCAGTGTCTGAAGGGGGGTATAGGGATGCTGGGGATGGACTCTTCATTAGGGATTGCAGTGACAGGACAAGGAGTAACGGATTAAAACTTAAACAGGGGAAGTATAGATTGGATATAAGGAAGAAGTTCTTTCCTGTGAGGGTAGTGAGGCACTGGAATGGATTCCCAGGGAAGCTGTGAATGCTCCATCCCTGGCGGTGTTTACGGCCAGGTTGGACAGAGCCTTGTGTGACATGGTTTAGTATGAGGTGTCCCTGCCCATGGCATGGGGGTTGGAACTAGATGATCTTAAGGTCCTTTCCAATCCTGATTATTCTATGATACTATGATTCAGAGATGGGTGGGAAAAAAAAGAGATGGCCTCTGAAAAAAGAAGTCAGGAAAAGTGCCTGACCAGCCTGTGGATGCATCTCTGAGTGCCTTTCCTGTTTACAGCTCTGCAGGCATGATGTGGATGAAATTGGTCCAGATTAAGCCAGAGTTTTTACATAGCTGGGCTAAGAATGTAATCTTTCAGGGATTTTCTCAGTGTTTCAGTCACTCCCTTTGATTCTGGACTGTACCTCTGATCCTTTTCTCTATTGCCCCTCTGTAGAATAGGTATCACATTTCTTCAAGGAAGTTTGTTAACCTTTGGCTGAAGCAAGTGTATCTGTGTAATGATAGTCTTATTAACTGTTGGCAAATGCTAAACTCCTTTTACAAAAAATGATGAGAAGGCAATCCATCTGCCTTCAGTATTTCCTGTCAGTCTCATTTCAGAGCCATGTGAGTAAAAGAGCAAAAGTAGCTGCAGATGGTGACCTTCTTGCAGTGAACAGTAACATCATGTGAATGCTGTTAGACTAATTTCAGTTTGAACATCTGGTTACTTTTGGCCATGAGGTAGGATAAGCATGTGATGATGGTCATAGATAGGAAGAGGCAGAACTGCTTTGAGATAGTTTTGCTCCCTTGGTTGTATTTGATCATTCCTTGTTTCCAGTTGATGTCTCCTGTATGTAGAATCATACCTCTGGTTATGCTTAGATGACCAAGCGATCCCAATTGTCCTTTGAATGAATGGTCACTGTCACTATTTACTCTTCCAAGGACTCCACATTATCAACCTTTGAAAGAACAATTTGATGGAACAGGGAGAGAGCATAAGCCAGAGACATGATGTAAGGGGTCACCATTTAATTGCAAGACAATTAAGTACAGAAAACAAGCAGCATAGTCCACAATCTTGAAGGCAAAAGGAGGATGGTGAGAGAAGGCAGTAGTTTGAAAAACAGTTACTGCCGAAAGGAAAACACGGCAAACTGTTTTTTTTTAAATAGAAACAGGGTGTATCCCTGTAGGCAGGTGAGGGAAAAGGGCAAAAGCTGTGAGAAAGAAACTCCCTAAAGAGAGAAGAGGAAAAAGATACAAGGGAGAAGTAATGGGATTAATTTTGATGTTTGAAGGGAAACTGAGGCAGTATAGTCTCTGCAAAAGCACATCTCTCTTTTGATTAAAATTAACTGGTACTGTCTTAAGTCTGAGGCAGAGTCATGTTTTCCTGGAGTTTGTTTCCTTCTTTAGCTGCAGTTGTGGTATCTCTTATTATCTGAAATTACCTACTATGGAAAAATAATAACTCTCAAACAGTACATTGAAAAGCCCATTATATCATTTTAAAGGTCAGATTTTAAAATTGATTTGAACTTGATTTATTGGTATAAGCCTGGAAACATAGCACACAGTGATTTCTGACTGCAAATAAAGAATATTTTACCTGCCTGACTTGTGGGTGAAAATGGTCTGGATCAGCAAACGAGTTACACATATCTGTATATGGTTGCAAATGGTCTGCATTTTAAATTGCAATGCAGAATGCAAAAGCCTGGGTATTTTTGCATTTGGAGTTCATTGCATTCTCTAGAAAGTGTTTTCAGGAGTTGGTAGGACTGCTCTCTGACATGAGATTTCACGTGCTCATTCTGTTACCAGAAAAATGTTGGAGAGGACTAGTAACTTTCATACCCTTTGTCCTTCACATCAGAAGCCTTCACTCAGCTGAGTGGTGGCTTTACCTTTGTCTGTGACTTTTGCCAGAAGTGCTTTGCTTTGAAGATCTCATGGTCTGTGTGTTACGACAAGCATATTACCTTTCCAACCTAAGGGGCCTAGAGAAGATTGGTCAGTCTGCCTCTTCTAAAGGAGGACATGCAACAGCTGTGACCACAGCACCTGATTGAGCCTAGGGTGCTCTGCCGTGTTCCCAGGAAAGAAGCCCATATATAGCTCTACAACATAGCCATGTAGAGCACATACAACAATCCAGCATGATGGCAAAGATGGAAGCAAGGTGGGTAGGAGCTGGTTTCCACCCCTCCAGCAATTCATCCACACCTCTATACAGTCTAATGGCTGGATGAGCTGCAGCCTGCAGCCAGGCTGGGAGCCCTAGGCTTGGCAGATGTCATGTTGCGTTTCCTGACTAAACTGTTCATATGCAGCCATTCACTGATCCACACCCCACAGGTTCGTGAACTTCAGGCTACCTTCAGGACACTGCGCCTCTTCATTGCTTCACTTCCAGCACTGGGCCTTGAACCAGTCAAAGCCTTACATAGTCTCATTTGCTCTGTATGAAAGACTTCTCTGCCCTTTTTGAAGACGTAATTTTAACACCCCTATGAAGACCTGATTTTGCCACAGCTGGGAAGAGAAACTAAACTATGGTGAAGACTCTTGGATGCTTTCAAGTCATATTCATTGCTTGTGGAAATGAGCAGATTTCAGCAATTTACCTCAAGCAGAATTGTGCAGTTATGAGAAAAATGTGTAGTTTTGCCACCATATTCCTTCATGAACTGGTATGTGTTATTATGGTTTGGGTTTTGGTTTTGTTCTTGCTTTGTTTTGTTTTTAAATTGTTGTTGAGCCTTCCTATTCATGCTCTGGAAATTGTTTTTCTCCAAGCCTTCCACGACTACAGCTAACTTTGTAGACACCATGAGACGAGCGTAGGCATTTTAATGACGGATACACAATTTTATTGTGACACAAAGTAGAACAGTTCAGTGATTTTTTTCTCTGGCAATTGCTGTATCAAGTGGACCTTCACAACAAGGTTTTCTAAAATTAAATCTCTCTAGTCATTCCTAGGTAATGTAATGTTACTCTTTCTTGTATGTGCTTACATTAATTCAGCAATGCATATAATAGAAAGTAGAAAGGCCAAGAAGAGGGCTGAACTTTCTAAACTGAGGATATTTGTAGATAGGCATGACTTGCAGATCTGAATGTTGACATTCTGATGCAATGGCTCCGAGTTAGACACTGTGGCATGCAAATACAAGAATTCTTCTGCTGCATTTGTCTCCTTAGTTGTTAAGTAGTGATTGTGTTTGTGCAGATTCATAGTATTACTGCAAAGAGATGAACAAATCAGATTATTTCTATACAATGAGCTGGGTAGTGTTTTCTCAGTGCTATAACACTGGAGAGATTTAAAATGTACCTGTTAAAATACTTGTATTCTAGCAGGTGCAGAAACATTAATTTGTAGACATCATATTAACACATATTTTGCACAGGCATATTGTCTTTTGTCCCATAACCCCGATGACTTTTAAAAACGTTAAGGACTCATGAGAAGTTTTTATTCATCAGCTGCCTTGGCATGAGCCCTAGGCCTGTCCACCCATGCACGGGTGTTGCAGTCTGTGATGTGATCATCATCTTTGACAAAGAATTGCTTACAGCATAGTCCTGCTATGGAGTGCTCTAAAAGAGTGGAATTCATGTTTTTGTGTCTGAAGCATTACACTGAGGTTTTACAGGCACAAACCAATTTATGTCACTTCTTTCTTTTGTGCCCATGGCAAGTAGCTGACTTCTGCAAAGTGCTGTAGCTCTTGAAAGTCATGCTCATGTCTCTCCAGGAGGGAAGATACCTTCAGCAAGAACACAACCTGCCAAAATGAAACGAGAAGAATTTCCCTTTAATGGCTAAGATGAATACTATTTTATAGCAAAACACATGTCAATGAATACTCAACAGCAAATTCCCAGTGCTCTCAGTGTTTGCTTGTGGGAAACAGTAAAAATGGTAGTGAACTTTGCTTGAGCTAGAGAAGAATTTTTATTTCGCACAGCTTTCAATACAAGTTTGGTCTGCAACACCTAATTTTTGGAAGACACAGCAGTACAAGTCAGAAATTACTGGGTTCCATAAAGCTGTTTTTCAATTAGACGATGCCTCTTTCATCTGATTTTATTAGCGGCACTGTGTTGTGGTTTAAGCTCAGCCTGTCACTCAGAAATCATGCAGCCGCTCGCTCACTCCCTGCCACTTCCTCCCCCTGCTCCCAGAGGGATGGAGAGGAGAATCGAAATAATGTAACTCCCACGGGTTGAAATAAGAACAGTCCAGTAACTAAGGTATAACACAAACCACTGCAATGCCACCAATAATAATAATGATAAGGGAAATAACAAGGGAAGAGAATACAACTGCTTACCATCCGCCGACCAATACCCAGCCTGACCAAGCAGTGATCTAGCCCTTTCAGGTAACTGCCCCCAGTTTATATAGTGGGCGTGATGTGCTGTGGCAGGGAATACCTCTTTGGCTAGTCTGTGTCAGGTGTCCTGTCTCTGCTTCCTCCCCGCTTCCCCTCCTCCCTGGCAGAGCATGAGACTCAGAAAGTCCTTGCTCAGAGTAAACATTACTGAGCAACAACTAAAAACATCAGTGTTATCAGCACTGGTCCCAGGATGAAAGTCAAAAACACAGCAGTGCACCAGCTACTAAGAAGGAGAAAAATGACTGCTACTGCTAACCCAGGACACACTGTTTATTTCAGAGTCATGAGACAACCATGGGAAAGCCTTGTGTGCATAATAACAAGAGAGCAAAATAAAATGTCTTCATGTGAACTTCCCTGACAAAAATACCTGCCCTTAGGTGTCCTAAATATATTAAGGAAGATAAAATCTTGTCTGAAATATGTGATGAGGTGTATGTTCCATGTTTTAGGTGCAAATGGCTTAGTGCTGCTTAATTCTGCCAGACTGGCTCCTTGAGTTGAGTGTTTAGCTATCTTTAGATCTTCTTCAAAATGTGACATAGTGTTCTGTTCTGATTTATGGTAAGTCTAGCGGAAAGTGATACCCCTCATGAGTGTTTGCTTTGTGTGATGTTTGTGGCCTTCTGGCTTGTAGTTTACAAATTCTCCTGTGCTATTTTTATACTGTTTTTATAGTTCATTTTATTCACTTCATAAGAACAAAAAAGAGCCCAATCAAACTATCAGTTGAGGACAGATAAACTGGTTAAAAAAAAAAAAACAACCTAAACAGTAAATTGATTGTCTGCCAACCAAATGAACCACTTCAAGGCAAGAAAAGGAGCTACTGTACGTATCTGATGCAGTTTATAGGATCAGCTGATATGCACTTAAAATGTTACGGCATTGACTATATACAAAGATTACACTATAAAAGTTTAACTAGGGCAAATCAAATAATTCATACACTCTGACACCTATAGATAACACCAGAATTAATTAAGGATCCTGCAGACCTTTACTCATGCTAGTAGTCCCAGCAAAGTCAAAGGCTTTCAGGACTACCTAAAGCCTTCTGAAAACTCTTGACCTCCCTCAAGTGGCAGTGACTCTTTTCACGCCATGACACAACTCCTCTGTGCTTTTTGGTTTTTGTCAGAAAAGTCCTTGGAGATGTGCAGCAGTGTGGGACAGAATTAGCCCTTCATTTCATCTGAAGGCCTTTGAAGCAGAGGAAGATCTTGGAAAGCATCCTTCCAATATCTGAAAAGGGCCTACAAGGGTGCCCTTCATCAAGTACTGTAGCTGGACTTAGGCTTAAGGACAAGGCTTAATGGGTTTAAACTTAAACAGGGGAACTTCAGGTTAGATGGAAGGCAGAAGCTCTTTACTATGAGGGTGGTGAGGCACTGGAACAGGCTGCCCAGAGAAGCTGTGAATGCTCCATCCCTGGCAGTATTCAAGGCCAGGCTGGACAGAGCCTTGGGAGGCATGGTCTAGTGTGAAGTGTCCCTGCCCATGGCAGGGGGGTTGGAACTAGATGATCTTAGGTCCTTTCCAACTCTAACTATTCTATGATTCTATGATTCCGTGATTCTACGATTCTATGAAATAAGATGTGTATATAGAACCAGGCACCTAAAATGCAACATAAAACCCAAAATAAGTAAAATTTATCATTATTAATACTATTACTACTACTATTGTTAAATGACACTTCCATTCTGAAGAGTGGTTCTTTCTTAGCCAGTGACAAAAGCTATGAATTTCTAAGTACACATCACAGGACAACTCTCCATCAGGCAGTGTCCTATTCACCCAGCTGTGAATACACAGCCAGAGGATATTGTTAGATATCTATTTGCCTCAGCTTCTAATGTCAACCTTTAATGTTTGTTGGGTTGGTTTTTTGCTGTTTGTCCTTGCGATAACCTGGAAACCTAAGGAGAGATTAAACCCAAGACAGTGTATAAGGACTGGCTTAAAAAAAAAAGAGTGAAACTGTGTTCTATGCTCCAATTTGGCTTGCAGTCTGGCAAATTGTGGCCTCTTCAGGATTAATGTTCTAACCTATATGTGAGTTATGTGTGTTCAGGGATAAGAATTATTTATTCATTTTAAGCAATGCTAATTTTAGATTACTTCTTCTCTGTTAAGATCTAGCATCATTTTTAATGCTGGCCAAATATAAATGAAAAAAATAAAGAAAAACTTTTTGTCTAAGTGGCAAAAACATCCTACTCCTGCCTACTGTGAGATCAGTTGAGGAAATTCTGATGTGACTGAGTATGCCATTCATGGGACCAGATCTGTCTGCAGGACCAGAAACATTTTATTGTGAGCTTTGCTCATGCCAAACGAATGGTCAAGTGCAAATTTAATCTGAGCTCTGGAGTCTGCTTGAGCCTAGGAAGACCAAGCTCTGGTCCTTGCAACTAAGTCAGGAAGGAGTGTCTGGGCAAGGACACCTCAGCTTGACCACCAGCACATACCTAGAGCTTGTCTCTTCACAAACTACATGTGGATTCTTTGAGCGGAAGCTACAGCCAGGCTGCAGCCAGCTAAAGAGGCAGAAACAGATTTTGGACCTTGCTGTACCTAGACCTACTCGTCTGCTGCTGGAGTTTGACGTTTGATTCCGTTGACTGGGGAATTCACCAAATAAAAGCAGTATTCTGGATCTTATCTGTGGCAAGTCTTGGATACCTCTTGCAAGAGTTCCCAAATCCACAGAGCAGCCATTTCTCTTGCCTGAGAAACATGATCTCTACTGCTGTCACAGTACAATTCAGGCACAGAATATGTACTCAGGCAAGTCCACTCAGGCTGGTATGCAAACACCTCTTTTTCTTACTCTTTGTGTGATCGCAATAATATCTCAGAAACGGGCTCCTCACAAACAGGTTTGTGGATGATGGGAATTTTAATGACAGATTTATGCACAGCAAAGGAAATTGCAAAGGCCAAATGTTCAGAACCTAACAGGCTACGTGCAAGAAAGAGCAAAGCAGGCAGCATAGGAAAGAAATGGGGGACTTCAAGAACAATGAAAATATTGACAATCACAGAAGAAAGTTCCAGGAAATTAGCATGAAAATGCAACCTGAAGGAGAGTTGAAGCTTGTATATGTTACCCACTAGGAGGCACAATGTTTTCATACTAGAATTAAAGATGCTATTCAAGAGGCTGGAATGTACTTACAATGTTATCAGAACACAGCAAAAGCAAATTAAGAATGATGAAACAGATTAATAAAAAAAAGGAATAAAAATCCATAAAGTTCAAATGAAGGACCTAATTCCATCCCTATCAAAATATAAACAGCCACATTCCCATTAAGTTCAGTGGGAGTATTATAATAAGCCTGAAGTAAGGTCCTTAGTAAATGCTAAAACCTACATACATGCAAAATGCACTTAAAAAAAAAAAAACAAACTTTTTTGTTTTACTTCTAAAAGAAAAGTAGGCAGAAATAATCCCCTATATTTGGGTTGTTTTCCCAGAAACAAAGACTGAGTTACTTTTTACCTCCTAAAGCACTGCAATTAGTGTCAGCAGTCTGGTCCCAAGTCACAGGTGAATAAAAAGTTGAGAGGACCTGTGTCTGTGCTCTTTGCTGACAGCATGGTTGTTGCAGGATGGTGTCCTCCTTTCAGGGTGCACACAAAATGACAATTGTCTGCCACATACTAAGTTGTTAGTAATGGAGCGGAGCCTTCTGTGTTTCTCATGTCAGCTTCTCGGGGCTTGCAAAGAACTGATGCTTTGGCTGGCCTCAGCATTCCTCTAATGAGTCTTCAAAAGCCATATCAGCTTGAAGGGGATGGTACAAGGAGAAATACAGAGAAAGGCCTGCATGGGAACTGCAAAAAGTCTATGTGGCTGTATTCAAAACTCAGCACTGGGACACATTTGAGCCCTTGTGTCCATATGAATACCTCACCTGGATCATGATGCCATGTATGGGTGAGATCCTTCCTCTTTTTCCTGGGTCTTTATTGGGAAGGCAGCCTAGCTGAACAAAATTGCAGGAGTAAGAGGCATGCTTTAATTAGTCCCTAATTTGTCCCGCTGGGGAAAGCAGGGTCCCAGGGCAGGCTGTGACAGACCCTTGAAATAACTGGGCAAAGCCAATTCTGAGGCTTGCAGCTGGCTGGTTGACACCTGGCACTTTTGCAGAGGTGCTGAAGAGGAAAGGTTATACCTCCTCTAAGACTGTACCAGGGCCGCAGTTCCAGGTATACGAGAATGTGACTGTGTGCAGCTGAGGCTGTAGCAAACCTCCCATCCACCTCCTCCATGCAGGACAAAGACCTTTGGGAGACTACCAAGGACATGAGCTCCCAGACAACTGTTCTTGCAGATGTGTGGCCACAAAGGGGGGGAGTTGAGGACATCTCCATATGTGCACTATCTAGGATTTCTGGGGAGCTCAAGGACTGTTTGCTGACTGTGTGTCTTCACCCCTAGAAATAGGGCAGCTCTTCACAATCCTTAGCCTCAATCTGACAAAACTTGCTGACCCACGCTGGTTCTGCTTCTCCTCTCTATAAATGATTTTTTTGCACAGGTTCAGCACTTTGGTTATATTTTGTATTGTGGTCTGTGGTTTTGTGGGGGCAGCTACTGTAACTTGATCATTACTTGTCCCACAGCTCCCAGTCATCTTTAATATTGCTCTGCTTTTGTGACATTCAAGTGCTGTCCACTACCTTGCCTGCAAGCCTTTGACCTTTCTGGGTAAGGATCGTTTCTTATTGCATGCTTAGTGTCATGTAGAACTCCCTCATTGAGGCCTTGCATACCACTACAGAGCAATGAAAGTAATGATGATGTTAATAAACTCCCAAGAAATAGCAGTACTCCATAAGGAAAACCAGCAACAAGCTGTTCTTAAAGCACGAAGAGGAAAAAAGTGAATCTTGTCCAGTCAAGCCCAAAGATGTCATTCCCAAGTTGATGTGTTCCACCTACCCAGTACTTGCTGCAAACTAAAACATCCCAAAGATGAAAGTAGGCTGTTTGACGTATGCCTCTGGTCCAACCTCTAGCAGTTGGGATTCGATACAAATCAGGGCCGTGCTGCCTTCTCTCAATCCAGGGCAGTTTGTCTCCCTTCTCCTAAACTGTTAGGCTAGATTTTGCCCAAGGATCCTGAAAACCATCAGCAAACAGCTATCTGCTTAGGGATGGGTTTATCGCTCTCTAAGTGGTTTGCCTCTCTCCGAAGGCTGTGTAACTATTAGCATACTGAACCAAGCCAGGCTCAGAGAACACGGTTCATCTTACTTTCCCCGAGCGCTTTTCCCCGTTACTGAATGTTCCTGATCGGGGCAGAAAACGATCTGTTCGGGGCACTGGCACGAGGAGAGGCCGGGGCGGGGGGACAACTCTGTGAAGCCGGTTTGTCCTCCTTCCCCAGCGGAGCCCCGGAGCAAGGACTCATTTTCCTGGAGCGCTTCCAGCCCGGCGGGGTGGCCGGGGAGCTCCAGGGGGGAGGCCCGGCCCCGGGGGAGGTGCCGTCTTCAGCGGCGGGTCCCGCCCCACTCACCTGGGCAGCCGCACCGTAGCGCCGGTCCCGCTCCCTTTCGCTCCTTGGAGGATGAACGGGCCGGGGACGAAGGTAAAGGGTAGCCGGGAGGGTCGAGGGGCAGCGGGGCGATGGCGAGGGATCCCCCGGGGCGCCCAGAACCGCGGCACAGCGGCGGCCGGTGCTGGCAGTGTGCGGGTGGCCTCCCGCTGCGGGCGGCACCCCGGGGCCCCTTTGCAGAAGTGTCCGAGTGCTGGTGCTGCCGCAGCGCCTGCTGACCCCGCTCAACACGGCTTGTTTCGCCCGGAGCTGCGCTCAGCTGTGCCGGTGCGCAGCACCAGAGGCTCTCTGCGCATGCAGGGACCACTCGAGCGCGGTTTGCTGCCCAGATATTCCCGCACAAGAATAAATCAAGAGAGTTGTGTTACTAAAGTAACAGCGAGCAAAGAACAAGCTATCTGTGAAGAAACAAAGTCTTGATGGAAGACTTTTCAATGCCGGTAGGAGAGCCGCTGTTGCTTTTCTTAACTTTTGAGTGGTGTGAATTACTTGATCCAGTTTTCTGTCCACCAAAGCAAAGGGTTTGGTGAAGAGCAGGTATCTAAGCCTTTTAAATGTGACTGGATCTTGTTGTAGAAAATCTGCTTGTAAGGACAAGTATCTGTCCACTGTCCTGCAAAAAAGTTGAGCTCCTCAAAGGGAATAATGTTAACACGTAGGGCTACTGCTGTTGGCTGAAGCCTGCAGTTACCGTGCTATATGTTACTCTTCCTCTTCACAGCAGAGTAGTAAAGGCTTGCTGTGTGAGCATATGCTGATATTGATGACAGTGGCCCATTTTAGGGAAAAGTCCTGCAGGTGTCTGTCCCCAGGAGGGAATCTGCATCCCTGGGGTAGCTCATCACCTATTAGCACTGAGGAGCAAACGCCCAGGACTGCATATTCTCCTGCCCCTGGAGAGAAAGAAGCAGCAGCAGACAGGGGAGGACAGAACCTGTAGCTCTTCCCTGCTCATATACAAAGGGATGGAGAGGCAGAGTGCAGGAAGGTGCATGCCCCTCCATGCACTCTCCACAGAATCTGTGCCTCACTGCCTTTTCGGTGACACAGACTGCTGATGGAAGGGTAGCCAGACTGAGTTCCCTTTTCAGCTCTTCTTCTTTGAGTGAGCTTGCAAAATTTCAATAGAATCATAGAATGGTTTGGGTTGGAAGGGGCATTAAAGTTCATCTAGTTCCAACCCCCGATACAGTTAGGAGCACAGTCTAGAGTGCAAAGTATTCCACAAACTTCTGGGGAAAACTGGGACAGCTGGCACTGTCCAAGCCAGTCAAAATCTGACTGTAAGAGAAGGCCAAAGATGGGGTTTATGGTGTGATTAGGAAGCAATGCCAGCAAAACCTTTCTGTCTGAGCAATACCTACCTAGGGGAATTTTGTTGCAGGATGTTGCTATCAGGAGGCTGTTATTCACAGCACTCACAGAATATAGCATGCAAATGCAGTCTAACCAACCCATGGTAAATTAAAACACAGCTTTGCTGCAGTGACTGATTTTTCAAAGTTATGAAGTGAAAGGAGTTTGGGGAAGGAAAACAAAAAGGTTTTGATTTTGCTTTTTAGTTGATTTGGAGAAAGGTTGTTTTCAGTGAAGTTACTCTTGATCATAAAGGTGAGATAGTCACTGGATTTGTGGGCTGAAAAATACATCCTGCTTTTCCTTAGGCAAAAGAAATAACATTCTCCTCTTGTATTTAATATCTGTCTGTTTTCCAGGCACTGCTATTTCTTGTATTGATGAGTAAAAGCACAAGGTTAACATTTGATTATCTATTACCAAAATATCGTAGAGGTGGGTTTGGTTGTTGTTTTGTTTGGGTTTTTTTTTTAACAAAATAGAGGTATACAGAAAAGAGTTCTATTCTAGCTGCCATGATTATTATTTTCCTCATATATATTTTAAGTTAAAAACATAGCATGTAATCTTGATAATTTAAACAATTTCTAGGTATTTACTTTGCTTTAATCTGGGAGTGCAGCATGTTAGATTTGTAGTGTAGTTTAGAAATCTTTCGGACCAGTATGAAAGGACACAGAAACTGTTGAGCTTCCTAAGAGTCTAGTATTTTTTCTTTTTTCTTTTTTTTTTTTTTTACAGGCTTATTTATACATTCTTAAACTGGTTTTACAGTAAATGAACCATGAATAGAGGTAGCTGTCTTCAGTAGCTGGTTGTCAAGTACCAGATTTTTAAGCCTCTGTAAAATGTGACCTCTGAAGTAGTGTATTCTTACTGCAATGAACTGGGATTTACAGATATTGCTTCAAATAATGCCAACATAAACTTACCAGTCTACTCGTAGCATAGAGTGTTAATATTGAGGTCAGAGTGAAGCCTATGACTGGCTTTGGAAGGGATATAAAGTTTGGAGGAGTATATTTTCTTCATTGTGGAGGGATTTGCAGGTGTAAACACCATAAAGAATGTATATCCACTGGTTTTACTGGGGAAAAAAAAAAAAAAAGATGAGACACTTCAGGATTCCACTGACGGCTTCCAGAATCTCTCATGCACTTCAATTCATCATGGTAAAATGAGTAACATGTAAGGAATTGGTTAAATTGGTTAAATAAATTCTTAGGATTTATACAGTTGCAACTAAAGGCAGTGAAAGCTCTTTAGTAGTGGAAAAAACTGGTACATGTGAATATCTTCCAGAGAATTGGCTTAATTCTTGGGCCATGCTAAATAATGTGTTTCTGAGGGCAGACTCTGCTTCAGTACATTAACTGTCCCTCCCGGAAGTCCCTGTTTGAATTAGTATGTGCTGCTCACAGTAAAGCCTTCTGCTTTAGTGGGCATCAGTCAGGGAAGGTTGCAGCAACATTCCTGCAGGAGTATGACTTAAGCATGCCATAAAAGGTGGTGTAAGCATGCATGCATGTGTTGTAAATATACCCTCTTCCCTCCCTGTCCAGTAAATCCATGATTGTCCTCTTACAGGCAAGGTGCAAGACAAATACCAATGTTAGGAAAATGAATCTTTATTTTTCTTTACTTCCTACTCCAGCAGCAGACAGACATCCCTCTCCTTTGACCCACTCACTCTGCCCCATTCCAGTCTCCACTCATGCTATTACCACTTGCTTGTTCCATCTCTCTAAGCTCCTTCTGAGCACCACATACATGAGGAGAAGCTGAGACAGCTGGGACTGTTCAGGCTGGGAAAGAGAAATCTTGGGGGCATCTCATTGATGGATGTAAATGCCTGAAGGGATGGTGCAAAGAAACAGAGCCAGGTCCTTTTCAGGGGTGCCCAGTGACACGACCAGAGGCAGTGGGCACAAACTGAAACACGGGAGGTTCCCTCTGAACATCAGGAGAGAACTGTGAGGGTGACCGAGCACTGGAAAAGGGTGCCCAAAGGGGTGATGGAGTCTCCATCCTTGGACATACTAAAATACCACCCAGATAGGCCCTTCCTGAGCAACAAGGGGGTTGGACCAGATGACTGTTTCAGCCTCAGCCATCCTACAGTTCTGTGATTCTGCTGTCAGACAAAGCATGAAGTTATTCTCCCCACTTCTCTGTTGCTTTTCAGCGGTCCACGTAGTTTCCCATCCTGCAGCTTTCACTTCTCTCAAACACTCTGGCACTGTGCACAGGCAGGATTATCCTCTTCAGTGGTGATCCTTCCCTATTACCCTAAAACAGCCAAGAGCTGCATTTAGCAGACATTCTCCAGAGCTGTGGCTTTTTGTTCCTAAAACTTGTTCTCTGACATCAACTCAACCTAAGCAATGGAAATCCATGTAAGGATGGGTAAGTGCCTACAACACTGTCTTGACAGCGTAACAGTGTTGTCAAAGTATTCAGTAGGGGAAAAAAAACCACAACAAAACAACACCTGAGTGCTGGGATTTTAAGGAAACTTAGATATTGATGGGTGAAATAACTTATCCTTGATATCTGCTCAGAAAAATGGACCTTGAATAGCTAGTAACACAGTTAGGATGTGACATGACATTTTCACCAAGCTCAGTCTACAAAGTCAAAATACTCCTTCCTTTATTAAAATGTTGGGTGCTGTTGATACCTGGGGTGGGTAAATTCCTATGAGCAAAGTCTCAAACTAGATAGTCAACAACCCCTAGAGGTCTTCTGGGGCAATGTCGTTTACACCAATGTACATGTCCCGAGTGCCATTCCTGAACTCTTGGCTCTGCTGCACATCTAAGGTGTGGTCTAGGGCAGGTAACTCAAATCCCCAACTTCAGTTTCCAAACTTTTAACAGAAACTAAATGGGACTTGAAAATATAGCAAGCAATACATACAACTTCTTGCTTTTTTTTTTTTGTTATTAAATGCAGTTTTAGGGTACATTAATATGCAACTTAATGTGTTATGCTCTGGGAGACTGGGAGTTCTCATCCAGAACTGCAGCCTGAGGAGCAAGAAGGGCTGCATGGTTGGGTGATGAAGTGCAGTCTGCCTCATTTCACTGGTATTACGCCTGTCTCCAAGGTAGTCCTCAAAGACAGCCACCAGCAAAGCATTATGTTAGGATTTGAGTCATGACTTGGGTTGTGAATATCAACAACTAAAAGGAAAACTAGGGAGGTTTTCTCTGGTAACTGGAAAACCATAGTTTGTCAAACAGATTGGTCTCAGTCCAGCTGTTAATGGATGAGTGAGTGCCCATATCGCCATAATTAGAATAAGCCATGGTCTGGATCAGCAGAGGCTAAAGGCTCAAACAGTCCTCTAAACTGAGGTGTTTTAGCTGTGAAGCCTCCACTTCTGAATAAACCGGTCTCTAATCCATGAAAGCAATGCAGGAGCCTTAGGAACCAAAATAACACTTTCAAAGAACTTTGTCATTCAGCATCACAATCCTTGCACTAACTGTGCTTCACATTTGTAGTATTTTTACATCACTTCCTAAAAACTAGGTGGAGAAACAGTGATCAAACATCAGGTAGTGCTCCAAGGAGAAGAACTGGGTGTCAGATAAATGCTTTATTAGGCAGGCAGCATGCTGCTTGGATGACAAGACCAATACTTGAAAGATTTACAATGTGCCATTGAAAACAGGGGTATTTAAACTAGAATCTTGCAAAGACTTAAACCCCACATGTTTAGCTTTACACCTCATAGGTAGTGTTGCTTAGGTCAATGGAACTATTCACTGTGGAAAGCTAAGAAGGTGTGTAAATCTCTGCAGCATTAAACATTTTGCTTGATTGTCTCCCCAGGGAGTGGAAAGAGGGATTGGCAGCTATCAGACATATAGGCTGAAACAGCAGCTCGTGCCTTTGAATTTTGGCCTGATTGAAAAACAGCATTAAAAATTGTGGAACAATCCTGGCCTTTTTCCTAACTTGCAGTGGGTGCTCTGTGGCTCTGAACTCGCCCCAGACAATTGAGATTTGCTCACCCACGGCTAAGAAAAGTAGGTGCATTTTGACTGACAAAATAAGTATTTTTAACTGCTTTTAGGAAAAGAAAGGAAAAGGTACTTGTCACAGTGGGGAGGCGGATGGTGTGATGTTGTGTGTACGGAACGCTTGCAAGCAGACCCTCTGCCAGGGTC
Organism: Neopsephotus bourkii; assembly: GCF_033783945.1. NCBI lineage: Eukaryota > Metazoa > Chordata > Aves > Psittaciformes > Psittacidae > Neopsephotus > Neopsephotus bourkii. The sequence continues at coordinate 427,287 of NW_026901564.1, forward strand.
GGGAGGGGGCTGCGCCACTGGTGACGCTTCTCCTCCTTCGCCCCTGCCCCCGCGGCTCAAGGACCCTGTGGTCGCAGGCGCTTCGTAAGAGGCTGCCGAGAAGGGGAAGGGTCTGGGGTCCCTGGGGGCGGCGCGGGGGGACGGGCGGGGGTGCCGGGGAGGCGCCGCAGGGGCGGGAGCGGCCGGGGCAGCGCCAGCGGTGGGGGGTGGTGCCGGTGCCGCCGCGGGGTGGGCGGCGCAGGGGCGGTGGCCCCGCAGCCCGCTCGGGCGGCAGGTGGGAGCGGAGCGGAGCGGGCCGGTCTGCCGGCGGTGCAGCGGGGCGGGGAGGGGAAGGGAAGGGATGGGCTGCGCCCCCAGCATCCACGTCTCTCAGAGCGGCGTGATTTACTGCCGGGACTCGGACGAGTCCAATTCCTCCCACCAGACCACCACCATCTCGCAGGGTACCACCACCCTGCACGGCCTCTTCATTAAGACAGACGCGGCCGACTCCATCCCCTCCGTCCTCGCCTACCAGAGCCGGCAGCAGCCGCCACCCTCCGCCGGCCCCCGCCGCAAAGAGCGCAGGGAGCCCGGAGCCTCCGCCCGGTCCAGGGCCACCCGCTGCTGCGGCGTCGAGGCGGAGACCCAGACCAGCAACGCCAGCGTCAAGGTACACCGCTGCCGCTCAGGGAGGAGGGGACCCCGGTAGGGCCGGTGTGGGTCCTCCCTGCCGGCCGCGGTAGAGGGAGGACGGAGCCGGAGCATCCCTCGCCTGCGCCAGGGCGGGAGGTGATGCTTCCTCGGACGGGATGCAGCTGCGGAGAGCGGCTATTCTGGTGCCCACTGACTCACCGCAGCTGCGGCGGCCGGGCCGGGCTGACACTGCTGCGGGGGGGCCGCGCCGGGGCGCGCCTGGCCCAGAGCAGCCCGGGAGGCAGTGCCGGGCCCCTCGGGCTGACCCTCTTCTCCAGAACTGGGTTGGCTCCGGGGATCCCCTGTGCTGCTACCGCTCCCGGAGTTACAGCGGGGGGGCGGAGGGGAGGGTTCGTTTCCAGGTTTGTGGCTGGTGACAGGGGTTGGGCGTCTGGGAGAGGTGTTAATGTGGCGGAATGAAATCTCCCCCTGCTAAGTTCTCAACAGCATGAATCCCGTAGTACTTGCTGTTGGGTTTTCTTCATCCCCCTTTTCCCTTCTTCCTCCCCCGTTTCTGGTGAAAATGAACTGTTGCTGCGAGGCGTGGAACCGAACCACTATGATCTGCGTACAGGCAAATACGCCTCGCTGGTGTACGGCTAGGAGATGCTCCCGGGAGGGGCAGGCAGGGGCTGTGCCTGTAGGGCCGTCTCATCCACATCTGGAAGGCTGAGTACTCCTCTCAGTGAATAAGGCAGCGCTGCTGTAACTGCGGGTCAACTTCCTCGCTGAAGTTTACTAGTAAAAAGAGATGACAGCTCTGGAGGGTTTGGGAGGTGGGGGGGTGGGTGGAAGGTGGTGTATTTATTTATTTTTCTTAGTATCAGGGCAGATTTCATTAATTCCCTGAAAATTTACAGATCAGAATCAAATTTTACTTTGTTGCCATATTCTAGATCTTATTATGAAAACAAATGGTGCCTTGTGATCCCACTGCGCCTTGGGTTACTCTTCTGTTGTACTAATAAAGCAGGATATCATGTCACACAGTAATTCCAGGGGATTACATACATCCTGGTATTTTCTTAGACTATAATTAAGAAATTAAAAGGTTATATAACCACACATAATTAAAAAAAACCCAATAACAACAAAAAACCCCAACAGAAACAAACAAAAACATCTCCAGACATCATCTAAGGAAAACACAAGTGACAGACATCATAGAGAAAGTAAACCCACTTTTTCGGATTTAGGGATTTATTGGTTTTTTTTTCCAGAGTAGAATACTTTGATGAAATACATTGTGGTTGGTTTGTTTGTTAATGTAGAGAAGAGCAAAATAGAAATTCTTGCACAATTCATTAAGTTGAGATATGGAAAAAAGATTTTTTTTAAGTGGTAATGCCCCTTTCTGTTCTTATGAATTGTTTATTATCTGGGATTGCATCATGTGCTCTTATAAACAAACACATTTGTTAGTTTTCTGGTTATCAAAAGTAGACATATTTTAGATATTTTTTTAGGTTCATAATTGGCACTGTAATATTACTTTCAATAATTTCAGTTCTTTTTACAATTTTAGAGTCCCAAGCACCTAAGGGGAATTATGTGCGTTGGGTTATTATTTATTTATTTATCTATTTATTTAACAACTGCTTCAGTGATACAGTAGAAATGTTTCCATTCTCATGAGATTTAAGGTCTGTAAAATATTTTATGTATTTTTTTTAAACTAAGCTGTTGCCTCCATTCTTGCTGGTATTTCTGACACAATTTCCTACAGGTTAATATCGTGTTTGTCTAGCCAAAGCAAGGCTGGGGTATTGCAGAGCTATCAGGGAGGGATAATAGTACTTGGTACCTGGTGGGCTATGAGAAATTGAAAATAATGGATATATGTTCTCTGGTATTACATGATAACAATCTGTATTTCCATTGAAGTTCAAAATGAAAAAAAATACTAGTTATTTTGGTACAGAAAAAGTGTCTAGTAATACCACATGGTTTTAATGGATGTAGTGCTTGGTTGCATGCATATGCTGTGTTGAAATCTCGTGTAACTGTATTTAGGGGACAAAACAAATAAACGGACAAACCAAGTTTTAAGGCTCTTGTTGCTAACATATAGCCTGGTGGGGAAAAAAAAACCCAACCCTTTTCAGACCTCTGTTGATTACTTTATCGTATTTTTCTCCTTGAAATGACAAGTGCAGCTAGTGTAATGGTTTGGTTCTTCATATGCTGTGTTCTTCGTGGAAGAGAAAAACCTGTCCATAAAACTCTCTCAAAAGCCAGTCATACTAGGAACAGGTTTTGACAGTTTTTAGTTTCTTCTATAGCAAAATAAAATTTCAAAATAAAGCTGATAAATAAGAAATACAGTGAGACAGTATCTTTTACCAATGTTGGTATGTCTTAAGTTCCAAGGTGGAAGCATTGAGAGAAGAATGCACCCCAATGTATGAAGCACCTAGCTTTTATGGGGGTTTTAGATCTAGGGGAAGAGGGAAAAGGATGCAGCTGCCAAATACAAATTGCTATTGAGAGTACTGAGAAATCCAGAGTTGCATCAGGTTTATGGATTCTGGAGAAATGCAACCCTAAACATTGCCTTGATTTCAAATACAATTCTTCTCTTTAAAGCAGTATTATGTTTAGGAAAAGTCACTGTACTTCTCACTTCATGATTTGTTTGAAGTGTATTGCTGTTCAGCTGGCTGCTAGTATGTTCTGCAGAACATGGACAGTACCAGATGTAGGGTAAACTTGGAAAATAAACCTCCCAACTCTGTAACTTAGTATGACCAGGGTCCATTTCACAGCTCAATAGGACACCTACCTAAGACATCAAGGTCCTCTTGAGCATACTCTGGGGTTCAGAAGATTTCAGCAGATGAAATAGAGTTGAACTATGATACAGTGCAAAGCATTTTTAATTTAGGTTAGCTATTCTCTGAGAGATGGTGGCCTGAGTAACTCTTACCATAAAGAAAATTTTTAGCAGAGGGATGCTTTACTTGGACAAAGCCCAGACTTCCTGTATTTTAATGAATACACTAAAAGGGCTTTGGCAAAGGATTTGTGGCCCTGTATCAGAGCTTTCAGTTTCTTCTTCAAATGGTGTAGGTAACTTCAGCAAGCACTGTAAACGTGCTTTTAGATAATGCTGGACAGGAGAAGTGTTATTGAATGGAGAAAGCTACTTCTTCAGAAAATAATATATCAACTGGCAAAGGAAACCCAGCATCCTGGTAGATTAAACTTATTTGGTGTTGAGTCACACAACATTCTGGACTTCCACAACTGTTCTGAGTGATAGGCATTTATATCATAAAATATAAAACGCTTGCTTCTTTTTTTCCCCTGCCTTCGCTTGGTAATAGGAAAAGAGGAGTGTTGAAAGCTTTTCAGAGAACAGTGAACCTCAGCCATTTCAGCGCAGAGAGTCAAGACGTGCCTCAAGGACCCATGCACCAGTAAAAAGTTATTTTCGAACATTTGCTTTCAGTGCCCAAAACACCAAATATTTGTAGGTAAACTGAGCATTGATAGTATCAGTTTTCTACTTTTGCTATGTGCAAAATAAGACTCTGAGGTTTTATTGTCTGAGGAGCTCGATGTAAATTTTTTAACAATTTCTAATACTCCATGATCATACTGAATGCAGAGCAGAGAGATTTCAAATAAAACTGACCTGAAAGACATAATGAAACCTAAGAAGCTGTGTCATATACCATGGGGATGAGCATATGCTCTTGGGATGAAGGGGTACGTTTGAATTCTGGCAGCTGAGAATGCTTAATGATTGTTAGGGTGTGATACAGAAAATGGGCACATAGTTTCTCATTTCTCTCCTTCAGCTGAGGAATAATCCAGTCATCTATCATCCTTTAAGTAGTGGTTTAGACAGCATAGTAATTGAGCCGATTAAGGTTGTGAAATTAAGCATCACGCTTGCCTTGCAGGTAGTCTGAGAGAGACAAGGATACCAAACATCTCTTGCACGCGTTTCCTTTCACATGGCTTTACTGTCCCCTCCGTGCCTTAGACATCTATCACATTAAGAGAGTGAGCTTGCTCTATTTGCTGTAATGAACATTTGAGCACCTGACTCATAAAAATTTCCCTGTTGCTGATGGGGTCCTTCAGCTTCTCCAGGAGTTTCTTATTTCAGACAGGTTGCTGTACCTCTTCTACAACTATGGTTTCCTAGATGAGGTATTTGTACCAGGCTGGATTATACAGCCTAGGCATTCCTGAAGTAAGGAGTAATGCAAGCACATATTTTTAATAACTTGGTAATTTTCTGCGAAGCAGTCCATAATTTTGTGTAATGATACTTAAAGCCTGCAGAAATTAAAAAGAGTATTATTTATACTCTAAAAGAGATCATAGTAATTTCTGAAATGCTGGGTGCTCATAGAAAGCTTGTCAGATTAATGCAAGCAGAGCTGGGGACATTCATAAGCCTCCGTCCTATGTGCAAAGAAAAAGCAGGAGAGCTGAGGGCTCTGGTTCGGTTTTGTGTTGGCTTTTTTGTTTGGGCTTTTGTTTAGTTTGTTTGTTTGGAGGTAGGGTTTTTTTTGTTTGTTTCTTTTATGTGTGTGTGTGTGTGTTTTGGGGGATTTTGTGTTTGTTTTCTTAATCAAAATCTTCATAGCACAAGGCAGACATGCTATTTGCATGAACACTGTAGTCCCTTTTTTAATTATCTGCGTACTCCCTCAAAAGTATTGCTGCTTGAAAACTCAAGGCCAGAAGAATAAACTTTGGTGAAAATGTAAGTAGGGGTGTGAAGGGGAATGAGAGATGGAAAAGAAACCATGCTTTGGGTTAAATTCTCCTCTTACACCACCTCCACTGCTGTTAGATCTAAGTGTGCTTTAGTTTTCATATTGATCATGCTCTGCTTTTATTTCCTGTCTGCCTGTTGGTCACACCTCTTATTTTTAAAAAGATTCTGGTCTGTCTCTGTTAGAGGTTCTTTCTAGTGTAGCCCAAAGTGAAAGATGCACTGTGTATGTGAAGCCTGTAGAGTTATCTTTAATGTAACTTCCCTAAAATTGCCTTCAGTGAAGGCTGTATGTACCTATGTGGTTGCTAGGAGATAGCATGTGAAACGTTTTATGGTGTAGCAGAGTTTAACTCTTTAGGGGGAGTATTGTCATGGTAACCAAGCCCAGTATTTTCAGGACTTCAAAGTAAGTCAATAGCAGTGGGATTATGGCTTCAGAAAATCAGCAGTTGCCTTTACCAGTGTAAAGATAAATATGCCATTATCCCATTGTGGAACACAGCCTGTGTGTTTGAAGGGCATAAGCTTACAGTAATGACTGACACCTGATGATCTCTTGTGTAGTACTGTCTCCCTCTGGCCTAGTTTAGTAGGTGCATTTCTAGCCCAGTAAGTGACCAGGCTTACCAGGCAGCAACAGCTGATTGGCCCCTTGCTTCTCTGAGAGTATCTTTTTGGGGACAATTCTCACAGGCCATAAGGTATGTTGAGCTCATTCTATAGGAGCTCGCACAACTCCCACAAAACACTGGTGCTTTTGGCTTGTGCAGCTTGAACCAGCTTTCGTTTTGTGTGAGAAAGAACTGCTGTCAGAGATAAGTTATGAGTTCCAAGAAAGATGGCAAGCTGCACAGCCTTCTGGAGATAGTGTCTAGTGCAGACAACTTTTTTCACTTGAGAACACCATTAGTCCATTTGCTCATGAGCTTTATTTTTCCCTTGCAAGTCAACCAGTTTTGTCACTGCCCCAGCCTTCAGCATGCAATTACTTACAAATGTCTTTCTCTCACCTGTTAAAAGAGCAAAACATGGTAGAGAGATTCTGTTCCTTTGGGTTACCTGTGACACTGCAAACAGAGAGCTACTGTGGAGAGTGTTTATGGAAAAAAAAAAAAAAAAGAAAGAAAAAAACCCCTGTGTATCTCTACCCACCGATTCGGCCATCCAGTGCCAAATAATTAATATATTGAATATCATAGAATCATAGAATAGTTAGGGTTGGAAAGGACCTGCCATGGGCAGAGACTCCTCACACTAAACCATGTCATCCATGGCTCTGTCCAGCCTGGCCCTGAACACTACCAGGGATGGAGCATTCACAACTTCCTTAGCCAACCTGTTCCAGTGCCTCACCACCCTCACAGTAAAGAACTTCTTCTTTATATCCAATCTAAACTTCCCCTGTTGAAATTTTAACCCTTTACCCCTTGTCCTGATACTACAGTCCCTAAGAAGGGTCCCCCTCCAACATCCCTATAGATCCCCTTCAGATACTGGAAGGCTGCTATGAGGTCTCCACGCAGCCTTCTCTTCTCCAGGCTGAACAGCCCCAACTTCCTCAGCCTCTCTTCATACAGGAGGTGCTCCAGTCCCCTGATCATCCTCATGGCCCTCCTCTGCACTTGTTCCAACAGTTCCATGTCCTCTTTATGCTGAGGACACCAGAACTGCACACAATACTCCAAGTGAGGTCTCACGAGAGCAAAGCAGAGGGGCAGGATCACCTCCTTTGACCTGCTGGTCACGCTCCTTTTGATGCAGCCCAGGATACAGTTGGCTTTCTGGGCTGCAAGCACACACTGCAGCTGGCTCATGTTCATTTTCTCATCAACCAGCACCCCCAAGTCCTTCTCCTTGGGCTGCTCTGAATCTCTTCTCTGCACAACCTGTAGCTGAGCCTCGGATTGCTCTGACGCAGGTGTAGGACCTTGCACTTGTCATGGGTGAACTTCATAAGGTTGGCATTGGCCCACATCTCAGGTGTGTCAAATGTAGAATATAGAAAGGCTAGAGCTTAGATTTATGCTGAGAAACCCCACAGGTAAACGTTGCTACTTTAAAATCAGTCTCAATTTTAGACTCTTAATAATGTTGAGTTATTCACTTTGAAAATACAGAACAAAGTTTGGTGTACATTTTCAATTAATTGATCTCTTGTCCTGGATTCATACTGTATCTGGTGAGGCAGCTTTCATTCTAAAAGGGTGTAAAAACTGGAGCACTGTCAGTTGGTTGTATAGCATGGAACAATGGAGCAGGAATTGCAAAGATTTGGGACGCCTGGACTCCGGCACACAGAAATCACAGAGAATGCAATCAAGTGTGAGCATGTGTATAGGCATTATGATACTGTTTTTTGATAAGAAATCCAAAGAAACAACAGTTGGCTGAGACAGTCTGCATTAGTAGGATCAGTAACACCCACTATAAGGAGGTAAGGCAATGAGCTGAAATGGGCAGAATGGAGTTTTGAAGCAGTGTAGCTATTGGAAAACAGCTATTCAACAGCTATTTATAAGCCTAGGACAAACTGTGCTCTCAGACAGTTTGCATGTAGAGCTGTAACCTGTTAGATTTAATTACAATATATTTATTTATATTTGAAGGGGTGGGCTCCTATTCCTTTCCAGTTTTATGCATGTTTTAATCAACATAGATATATACTTACCAGCTGTATATGTTTTAGGGCTGTACAAAATCAGCTTAATCAAATATGGAATTAGGCATGAGGTCTCTGAAGTTTGCTCTGGAGCTGCTTCCAGCCCTGTCTTTTCCCTTTGTTTTCAGGTCAGCCATTTTGCCACAGGGACAGAAGAAGAGACTTTCTTCTTCCCACATTGCAGATTTGGAAGACTGTCTAAAGACACTGTGAATGCCAGTATTGCCAATGGTTATCCTTCTCCTGCAGTTACATTTAATGATCGTTGCATACATTTATGAAATGCAACTGATCAAACCATTGTATTAGCCAGAAAACCAAGGAATCCCTTTTAGAAAGGAGGGTGAAAAGGAGGCTTTAAGTTTTCTGTGTGTTTTTTTCCAAAGTGAATCAAATCTCTTTTGAAACTCAGAGCCTCCAGGGTAGCAGGTAGCATGGTGGCTAGGGTGATTTTTGGAGTTGAAACACCCACATTCAATTCTCTGTTTTGAAGAGGTTCCCCCAAGCGAGTCCCCTGCCTCCTGAACAGTTGGCTATTGTGGGTTTCTCTTCCTCTTGATTCTGAGACCTCCTCTCTGAAACCCATCCTTTCCAGAGTCCCATCCTGATGAATCAGTACTTCCTCCTGTCACAAAGGAAGCCTTTCCCTAAGCATCTGCTTAATTATGTTGGGAAATACGACAACGTTTCAGGAAAAGGTGGTATGTTCTATTTCAGAATACAGTGATTAACACGTGCTAAATGGTGAGGGCTGTGTAACTGCCACGTTGAACCTCTTGTTGTGGCCTCATTTCAGGCTGCTTCCCTTTCAGTCAGACTGCAAAGTGAGGGAGCCCAGGATAGCAAGACACCTCAGAAGTCTGACTTCCTACTTTCTCATGAACCTTGAACATGGTGCAGTGGGCTACATCTCCTGAACAGTGCTCCTGGCCCCATGGAGCTCTGGGTGGAGGCTGGAGTACACTGGTGAAACCTGGGAAGTCTTTCACTAGCTTTGTTCTGGAGGTTTTTGAATACATAAAGAAAGGTCAGCTAGAGGACTGTGAGTTGATGATGGATGAGGTGAAGACCTGAGATGAGCAAAGCAGAGAAAAACAACGTTGTTCAAGTGAAAAGTAATCAATCTAAACTATGTTGGGATGGTTGTGGAAGGATATGGTTGGCTTTCTGGGCTGTGAGCGCACACTGCAGCCGGCTCATCCTCATTTTCTCATCAACCAACAGCCCCAAGTCCTTCTCTGCAGGGCTCCTCTGAATCTCTTCTCTGCCCAGCCTGTAGCTGTGCCTGGGATTGCTCCAGCCCAGGTGTAGGACCTTGCACTTGGAATGGTTAAACTTCATGAGGTTGGCATCAGCCCACCTCACAAGCATGTCAAGGTCCCTCTGGATGGCATTCCTTCCCTCAAGCGTATCAACCGAACCACACAGCTTGGTGTCATCGGCAAGCTTGCTGAGGGCGCACTCAATCCCACTGTCCATGTCAGCAACAAAGATGTTGAACAAGACCGGTCCCAACACCGATCCCTGAGGGACACCACTCGTTACTGGTCTCCAGCTGGACATTGAGCCATTGACCACAACTCTTTGTGTACAGCCATCCAGCCAGTTCTTTATCCACTGGGTGGTCCATCCATCAAATTGATGTCTCTCCAATTTAGAGACAAGGATGTCGTGTGGGACAGTGTCAAACACTTTACACAAATCCAGGTAGATGACATCAACTGCTCTGTCCCTGTCCATCAGTTCTGTGGCCCCATCATAGAAGGCCACCAAATTGGTCAGGCAGGATTTCCCCTTAGTGAAGCCATGCTGGCTGTCACCAAGCACCTTGTTGATTTTCATGTGCCTTAGCATGCCTTCCAGGAGAATCTGCTCCAAGATTTTGCCAGGCACAGAGGTGAGACTGACTGGTCTGTAATTCCCTGGGTCACCCATTTTCTCCTTCTTGAAAATGGGGGTTATATTTCCCCTTTTCCAGTCATTGGGAACTTCACCTGACTGCCATGATTTTTCAAATATGATGGCCAGTGGCTTAGCAACTTCATTTGCCAGCTCCTTCAGGATCTGCAGATGCATTTCATCAGGTCCCATGGACTTGTGCACATTCAGGTTCTTAAGATGATCTCAAACCAGATCCTCTCCTACAGTGGGCCTAAGGTCCTCATTCTCACAGTCCCTGCATCTGCCTTCCAAAAGCAGAAGTAGAGTAGAAGTGTTTGGAATGAAAGAAAGATTTGTTTTGGTGTCAGAGGATCCCAGTGACACTTGGAAGTCTTGAGGATATGTGATTGTCTGAATCTAGTGATTTCTCTCCAGATCTTATAGCTACACAACCAAAAATACACCTTGCAACTCAGTGCTAAGAAATTTTGTGGATTGTAGCAATTGTCTGGAATATGCTATTTCTGGATTTTATTTGAGGTAGTTTTCATGAGCTTCTAAAACAATTCAGTCATATGTTGGTTTCACTGCAACAGGAAATGCCTACATGGCATTCGGTGCATAGAGTTGTAGTAATGTATCCACTGCTGCCTAAAGTCACCTAATAGTCTGTTGTTTTGTTTCCCACCCCATCGCAACAGCAGAAAATGCCTATGCAATTTAATACTTGAGAGCAAGAAAGAAGTAGCTAAAATTTGTCTGAACAAATTGATGCCTGCCAGCCACTTTGTTTGCTAGTGCAAACTCTATACACTTGGAAGGAAGAAAATTCTTGGCTTCACATGTTTTTTCTCCTGCTCCAGACAAAGCATGCCAGTTTGTTGTGGTGTCATGATAGCAGAGGGAAGAATGCTGGTAGCTAAATCAGTGCTTTTACTATAAGACAGGAAAGGGAGCTTGCTGGGAGAGTCTTGTCCTGAAGATAGCTTTGGCTGAAGGGGGTGGGGGGGGTGGGGGGAGAGGGGAAGAAACTCCAACCCCTCCCTCCGCCCTAGAACAAAGCAAAAAATCCCCAAACAAACAAAAATCCCTGCCAAAATGAAACAACAACAAACCACCACCAAGCAGGGTGTAACAATCAATCAAAATTATTATAATATGGAGATATACTTCTGGTACAACTTTGTGAAATAACGGAATGCACGCCTATATTCCAAGCTCAGATAGGATGTTGAGAGGGGTGGATTCAATCTATAGTCCATTAGAGCACAGTCTTATCAGCTCTGTGCATCAATGAATGGAAGTGAATTTAATCTTAATGGCACTTTTTTTCCTTTCTAAAGTGACTTTACATAAATGTCACTTTATTTGGCACAAGTTTCCTTGGTGCATTTTAGCATTTTGGTAATTTCAGTGTATAATCTGGTCGTTCAGGTGGGCTTGGAGTAAGCAACAGAGCTTGTTTGTTTCTCATACCATTAGTAGATTGAAAACTCTGAATTTGATGCTAATAAAGACTCAAGCTCAAGATGAGTTGTGACAGTCTTAAAAATAGTATATTTAAAATTTCATAATTTTAAATTAGACTGTGCATTCTAGTGCTAGAGATATCGGGCTTTTTCTTTCAGGTATGAAGCCACGTGTTTAAAAAAAGTGAATTACCAGAAAATTTATAGCATAAAAACTAGTGGGACTGATCTGTGTTGCACTCAACCAGAAAGCATTAGGATAACCATAGCATAGTTTGGGTTGGAAGGGACCTCTGGAGGTCACCTAATCCAACCCCTCTGCAGCGATCAGGGACACCTTTGAACTAGATCAGGTTGCCCAGAACTGCGTCCATCTGATCTTGAATGCCTCCAGGGATGATGCAGCCACCACCTCTCTGGGTAAAATACTGTGCTGGTGTTTTGCCACCCTTGCTGTAAAGAATTTCTTCCTCACATCCAGCCTGAATCTCCTCTCTTGTAGTTTAAAACCTTCACTCCTCAGTCCTATCACAAGTCCTGCTAAAAAGTCTCTCCCCATCTTTCTCATAGGCCCCTTTTAAAAACTGAAAAGCCATGATAAGACCCACCTGTATCTTCTTCCTGCTGAACATCCCCAACTCTCTCAGCCTTTCCACACAGGAGAGGTGCTCCAGCCCTCTCATCATTTCTGTGGCCCTCCTCTGGACCCTCTCCACCAGGTCCATGCCTGTCCTGTGCTGAGGACTCCAGAGCTGGCTGCAGTATCCAGGTGGGGTCTCACCAGAGCAGAGAGTCAGAATCACCTCCCTCCCTGCTGGCCATGCTCCTTTGGATGCAGCCCAAGATACAATTGGTCTTCTGGGCTGCAGGTGCACACTGCAGGCTTGTGCTCATCCACCAGTACCCCCAACTGCTTTTCCTGTGAGGTACTCTCAATCTCTTCATCCCTCAGCCTGTATTGATATTGAGCATTGCCCCGACTCAGGTGCAGGACCCTGCACTTGCCCCGTTGAACCTCACGAGGTTTGCGTGGGCCCATCTCTCAAGCCTGTCCAAGTCCCACTGGATAGCTTCCCATCCCTCAGTTTGGTATCAACTTGCTGACAGCACATTCAGTCCTATTGTCCATGCCATTGATGAAGATGTTAAACAGCACTGGTCGCTGTACAGACCCCTGAGGGTGCCAATTGTCAGTGGTGCTCATCCAGATATTGAGCCATAGATCATAAGTCTCTGGACGTGACCTTCCAGCCAATTTCTGATCCACCCATCAAACCCATATCTCTCCAGTTTAGAGAGAAGGATGTTGTGGGGGACTCTGTCAAAGGCTTTACACGAGTCCAGAAAGATATCACCTGTATCCCTGTTAAGATCCTGCAGTGAATTAGATCTATATACTGCTTTGGGGGTTTTAGATCTACATACTGCTTTTGGGGTTTGGGCCCTCACAAATGTATGTGGAAAAATCTTGTATGCTCAGTGTGCTCTTAATACCTACTATTTTTTCCCAACACATGGTTCTAGAGTTTGGGAAGAAAAGCTAGCAGGTGGTGAGAAACTCTTTTTAAAATTAGTCTGCACCACCAGCTGTAGACTTTTGACTTACATTTGTTTGGGTTTTTTCCTACCTTACCAGCTCAGAAGGTTCTTTTTTGTCAGTTTGCAGGTATGTGCTAACTGGAACAGCCAATGCCCATGTAGATCCTTCTTGGCCCTCTGGCATTTTAGTGGCTTAGAAACTATCCATACAGTTCAAAGAGTTCAGTAATGAATCATCTTCAAAGAAGGGAATCGTTTTCATGAGTTCCACCAGATTTATACAAACGGCTATTTTTAGATCAAGGATTTCCCCCTCTTCTCCCCCCCCACCCCTTATTGCTATGAGACATCTGTGGCCTCACCTTAGATTTGAAAAATCTGTGCTGGAAGCAACTCCTTTAAGGCCATCTTTTCATGTTCACTTTGTTGTTATTTTTTATCTGATCGCAAATTATCTGCCGATCGCTTAAAATTGAAAAGGGCTCTATAGTTATGTAGCTCACATGTCAAGTCTTTCCAGAGAACACTGTTTTCCTGCACCATTAATGGGGATGGTTGCCTGTGAAAGGATGACCCTTCATTGCAATGCTCATGCTTACTCTTGAGTGTCAGTACATAATGCAGTTAAACTATGCAAGTCTGAGATATGTGTATGTTTACAAATTAGTGTTTTATGATAGACATACAGTTTTGGCATATAGCATGTTAAACAGCTGTTGAATAAAGAATGCCTTCAACATACCCTTGTTTTATTTGGGAACTCAAGTAGGACAGCTGCACAGGATCCACTAAAACAAAATTAACAAAATGAAAGAAAATGGAGGCAACTTGCTCACAGTTGCAAAGTGTTTTAGTTTCTGTTCTGTAAAATGGATACGAGATAGGTACGATCTTCTTTGCGTTAGAGAGCTACTCCTACAAGACGCTGTCATTGGGCAGATTTAGGAATATCTGGGTGGTAAAGAGCAGCTATAAACTTTTGTGCACTTCAGAAAATTTTAGGAGAGAGATCAGGTCAACTCTGAGAGCAGTAGCTTTCTAATGAACATCAGAACATGGAAGTGCGATTTTCTTCTAAGGTACTCTTAAGGTACAAGGAGTACTCAGGATTTTTTGTGTAACACCACTGAAGGAAGAACAGCATTTTATTTCAAAATCTAATGGAGGAGCTTAAAATACAAAACACTCTCTCTCTTACAGAACTCTAATTTTTCACTCATTCTTTCAGCAGAGCATCACTGAAGAGGATAGTCTGCCTTCTTGGGATAATAGGTGATCCTTTTGTATGTTTGTATGCACACTTGGCGTAAGATTGCCTCCAGATTAGATGAGCCATATTCTGACCTCTCCCCTCCTGTTTTGGTTGGTTGAGTGGGTTTTCTTCTCCCCATTTGACAAGTTGCAGAGGTGTTGCCATTGCTGAGAATGGGATCAAAGTAGGATACATTTAAAAATATGGACTTCCTGCATCTTTTTAGTCATAGTTCACATTCTGCATCTACCAGCCACCAAGTCTCTTCATTAGTGCTTTGATGAACATTCTCACTCTGGAGGAGAGCAGTTCTATCTGCCTGTTCCAAGTACTATCACAACTGGCAAGTATCTGATGACAGTAGGCCTATCTTCTTTTCTGCTACTAGCATGTATGCCATGGACAGGAAAGATGTGACTTAAAATAGTACTTTCATTGCTGCCTATCATAGGATTAAGCATAAAACAGGAAAGATAGTCTGCTGTGTACCCTCTTTAAACTCCTTCCAAACTTCTGCTGCTTATCTGCTCATAAATTTGCTTAGCAAACTGGCCTGCATACTGATGGAAAACTAGTGGGAGTTGGATTTGCTGCTTATTTGGAAATGTCACTTCAACAAGAACAGTATTTCAAAGATAGCATTCTGGAAAAATGTTTCAATGTCAATCAGAACTTACTGTAGTCAATCTCAGATCCTGTTTATATTTTAATAAAAATGTCCACCTGATTTACTGCTTCTTCATAAAGCTTTACTTCTAATAAATTAAAATAGTCTGGTGTCTTGAAGGATCCGCTGGAAAATTTATAACTGTCAGGCAATGGTAACTTTGATCACTTCATGTTGCAGCTGGGAGGTCCAAAGATGGATTGCCATAGAGATACCCACATAGAGATAACCAGTTTTAAATTACTATAGCTCAAGGTCTAAAGATTACAGCAATATCAGCTGTAAAACACACACTGGGAAGCTGGCTATTTTCAACAGCTGGCTGCTCTGGTTATACCTAACTACAGCCCAATGATGTATGCTTTTGAGGCTAGAATTATAGGACTGAGATCTTGTAGTCCTTGCTGAGACACAACCAGCTTTGTATTAAGGGGCCTGACCAGGTACCTAAACACCTTAGGTGTGCCACTGTTGTAGGTGACAAATAACTGGCCTTGGACAACTGGGTCAGATCTGTAAAGGCTCAGTGGCCCCACAGATGAGATTGCAGTGCTTGTTGCTGCTCTTCCTTCTCATTGGTAACTTACGTGATTTTTTTTTTTTTACCTTTACGTCATTATATGATGTATTTTGCGTCTTTGTTAGAGGTTGCACTGTTAGATCAAAATTCAGGGTGAAAAATAAAATGATTATTTACTCTTCTAACCATCAGCCATAAAACATCATTTGTGTTGTCACAGATTGGTCTTTGCTGTCTGTGCTTAGTGCTTGCAGATGTATTCAGTGAGCACATGTGGAATAGGGAAATCATTCCCTTTGAAGGAAAAGATGAAGTGGAGCACTAAGGTGAAGAATTTAGCAAGCTATCTTTAAATAAATATGGTTTCTGACTTGGTCTGCATCTGAGTCCAAATCAGTCAAAAGAATCCAAGCAAGGTTTTAAATTAGACTAGTAGGCTGTTACTCAATCCATTGTCATTATGTTTCTTTTCATGGAGAACCTAGTCATATGAGGAAGCATATGAGTTAAATGCTTACTTGATATTACTGTCAGCAACAGAAAAGTAAAGTGAATGGCAGTCAATTGTGTATGTTCTGTTGTACATAAAAATTCATGGAGACTTCTGTACTACTTCATGCTGTACACATTTCAGTGATAAGTAATCATCTCAGACAGATATGTCTGCAGTCTACCTTCCAACAGTAGCATAAGACAATCATTAAACCAAGCCATATTAAATAAGATAGATGCTGTTGCAGTTGTTTCATTTTCTGAGAGTTAGTCTTTTCAGTAGATCTCACTTTTAAATCCTTCCCAAGTACAGTGTATCTATTCTATTTCTGAACACCAGTGGCAGCATCTTCACTAGTCTTCCAAGGATAATAAAATAACTTATGGTGGGTACAAGTGAAATTACTGTGTTCATACTATAGTTACTTGAACCTGTGTAAAATTTCATTATAGCAAGTGTCTTATGCAACAAGGAAAAACTCAAAGTAACAGGCATGCATGAGAAATTGGGGAATAGTTCTGACTTGCTGTGAACACAGGTAAGGTTTCTAGTCCAACCTCATATATTCACTTTTGTAATCTTGTAACATGATCAATAACTACAAAATTGTACATTTTATTGCATGTAGAAATAGGGTGAACTTTTTTCAAATCTGATAGAAGCAAAGTCAGTTTGAAAGTTGTATGTCCCAAGTTCTGAAAATGCCTGGTGTCTTTAATGCTGTGGCTTTTGCCTTCCCTGAGATTGCTGGATGCAGAGAGAATTCCTGCTTTGCAATGAGGATTCCTGTGCCAACACAGAGGTTGGTTCAGTGTCGACAAGTGGAAGCAAGCTCCTAGCTGTCTCTCCTGGGCTGGATGGGTAGTTCCCAATCTAGAGATGAAGATCCCATTCTGGAGAAAAATGAGAAGTGTGCACAGAGTTGCTTTTAGTTACCCTTTGAAAACTTCCAAATGTACATTCCTTAGCTGGCTCATGGTAAGTGTTTTGGAGCAATCATATTTTAAATGTGGTACAAGTGACTGAATAATGTTAAAATATTTCTGCATACATCATGATTGAAATTAACAGATGAGAGAATGACTTTTTTGAGGTTTTTATTCTAAATGGCAAAGGAAATATTTTTGGGCTATTTTCATAAAGTGAAATATAAAAATGCCAGTTAATGCAAACATGTTGCATTAGAACTTTTACGGGAAGAACTGTATCTGCAAATGTATGTACCTCTTTACTGAAAGCAAAGAGGAATTAAAACACAAGACATTTCTGTAACATGAAACATGAAGCATAAGCCAGCACTCAGACTTTTATGGAAGAATTTCACTTTTTCAGCATTTTGTATGTATTCATTACATATTAAAAAAAAAAACAATTTGATGCTCAAATGGGTCAACAGTGCACGCTTCTCTAAATTCCATACATTTCTCATAACTAACAAAATTATTTCTCACCATCTTTCTCATCTTATTGCTAACTTTGAGGAGGGGGTGGTGGGTGTTTTCCTAAAGTCTCCCTAAAATCAAGTTATCCTAATTTGGATCTGAGAAGCAGCATTCTCAGTGTCTGTCAGGAAAAACACCACTGATCAAAATCCATGTAAGCGATATATCAAGGCCACTTTTCTTATAGAAGGCAAACTCCCATTTCAGAACAGATCTGTCTTCAAGACTAATTAACCATGCTGCCTGTTAGACTGCCCTAAAGGTTATCAGAGCTGTTGTCTCAGACCCACTGTGGATTCAGGGAGATGTTGATTTACACTAACTTAAAAAATACATCTTTATCTGCCTTGATGACTTAAAAATGGCTTTTCTTTATTTTTAATTAAAGTTTTCTGAGTAATCTCTACCTGATACATGGCAGTTTCAGTGACAAGCATAATGACTGCAAATTACAGAATGTGTCAGGCTATGCCTTGCTTTACAATTATATGTAAAAAAGAAGGTAGTGTTCCATGAACCATATAACGTGAGTTCACCGGGACACTGAGTGAAAAAGATCTTTTGAAGACTAATAGATCAAAAATTACTTCTGTGAATTTGGTAAATCTCTAAGGCCCACAGTGGGAAGTGGATGCTGGAGCTTTTATATGTGCTTGTCCTAGCCTTGTACATATTACACAGCATTGACCATTCTCAGAGACATGATGTTAGTTTGGTGGCTTGATCTGACCCAGTGCACCTGTTGTGTGTTTGCAATCCTGGCCTCCATTGAAGCCTGACTTAGCAGAATATTTAAGTGCATGAGTCAAACCATCCAGTTTGACTGGAAAAACCAGAGCACCACTTTGACTTTACATTACCACTGGGTCATTGCACTCAAAAGAAGTCTAAAACAGCCTTGGGGTGGTTATAACCTGTGTCTGGCAGCTAAATATAGAACAATTGGTTAGCTCCAGGTCACAACAAAGGTCGAAAAAGGAAAAGTGATATTTCCCCAAGAAGAGCTTCATATGTGAAAATGTCTTGTTCTGATAATGTTATATGGATCTGAAGACTTGAGGCCTAAATTCTCTTAGGAGTACTAATATATTTGCACTACCATAAGTGAAATAATTCATGATGCTGTTTTGTTACTCAGTGTGGAGGATCCAGCTATCGGTACTGTGTTATCACTTCATCACAAGGTTTCTGCAGATGGGACCAGTAAGCTAGTCAGACTGTTTTATGTGTGCCCAGAAATGGGCTTTTATGTTCAATGACTGAAACAATTACAGACATTTCATTACTGATGTATTTTGTTAGGATGCCTTGCAGCCTGTCAACTCTCATTTACTTTTGGAGAAGCATTTAAACTTTAATAGCAACTTGCTATGTGAAGTAAAATGCAATTTCTGAAATGACTAGGAGCCGGCAGTGTGCCCTTGCGGCCAGGAGGGCCAGTAGTAACCTGGGTTCATCAGTAGGAATGTGGCCAGCAAGTTGAAGGAGGTGATCTTCCCCATCTACTCGACCCTTGTGGGGCCACATCTGGAGCACTGTGCCCATTTCTGGGCTCCTCAGTACAAGAAAGACAAGGAGCTACTGGAGAGGGTCCAGCAAAGTGCCACAGGGATGATCAGGGTTCTGGAGCATCTCTCTTATGAGGACAGATTGCAGGACCTGGGCCTGCTTAGCTGAGAGGAGACTGAGAAGGGAATCTCATTAATGCATATAGATATCTCAAAGGTGGGTGCCAGGAGGATGGTGCCAGGCTCTTTTGAGTGGTGCCCAGGAATGGAATGAGGAGCAATGGCCATAAACTAAACCACAAGAAGTTTCACCTCAACATGAGGAAGAATTTCTTTACATTGAGGGTGGCAGAGGACTGGAACAGGCTCCCAGGGAGGGTCATGGAGTCTCCCTTCCTGAAGACATTCAAAACCTCCTATATAACCTGCTCTAAGTGGCCCTGCCTTGGCAGGGGTTTGGACTAGATGATCTCCAGAGGTCCCTTCCCACGCTGTGGAAGGACTCTTGGGCCAGAGCTGACCCCTGAAACTGTAGGAAGCCACTTTTTATAGCTCCTTTAACTTCATCCAAACCTTGGAAAAGTTTTTTCTCTGACTTGACTGATGGGAGTCCTAAGATGTAATTTCTGCTTTTTCTGTTGTATTCAGCTAAGAAGCTTTTAACATATAGCAACATACATAAGAACGGAGTGTGGCACTTCACATTGTTTGAATTTCAGCCCATTTCTGCAACTCCTGCGCTCAAGGTTTTCTATTACCCTACCTACCTTGCAGTTCTTTTATTCACCCCATTTTCTTCAGCTTATTTAATAGGATTATCTGTGGCATGCCAACAAATGCATTTCGGCAGTCTTGAACAGAACAGGTTTATTAGTTTTCCTTTGTCTAGAAAATATTTTTTATTATTTTATACATTTTTATCAGCACCCGTATCAGGGTGACCCAGTAAGTTTGGTAAAATGAAATTGAATTGTATCTTCTGCTCAATATAACTGTATGTCTTTATTCTTCTGGCACAGATTTCTAGTGTGAGTGCCAATATGATGGGCCTATTATTGCCCAGACCACTTTCCATGCTCTCTGAGCAGGTCATCTCCCCCAGCTTATGTCAATCAAATATTTCTCAGCTTCTTTGAAAAAGGAATGTTTTATTTGAAACAGAATGAAAATTGAACTTAGCAAGAAATTTATAGCTATAGTTTTCTATATTGTGATATGCACCTGTGAATAAAGACAATATTAACAGAAATTGCCACATATTTCTCTATAGAGCCTAACCAAAGACAGCTGTAAAATAAAAATATACATATAAGAAAGATATATAACAGAAGAGTCCAGCAATACATGTTTCTGTTGTAATCTCATGGGCTGTAATGTTAGATTGTGAATAATGCATACATAAACAGTTCTTCAGTGAAGCTGTATGGGATACTCAACCTAATCCATTAAAATGAAGAGATCATGCCCTTTAAAAGCTTTGTTGTGAAAATTCTGTCAGTGAATTGGAATCCAAATGTTTAAGGACTTTCAGAGACAGAATTTCTAGATAAAGCTGGTTGAGAAGTGTCAGGCTTTGAACTGTCCATGTGATCTCTTAGAGAGATTAATGTTCAGCACTTCATATACAGATACGTATGTAATTCCTGTTGTTTCATAGTTGCTTAATTGTGCAAAAAGTTGAGCATTTGCACCATGCTACCTTTAGCTGTATAAGAAGCCCTTTTTTCTCTAGTAATACTGCTCATAAAACAAAACTAAACAGATAGCTAAGTTGAGGCTGTGGTGCACAGAATTTGGCTTCTACGTTATAAGGTGCATTGAAAATAGGCAGCTGTAACTATTCTCTGGGAGAGGAAGCAAGACAGTTAACACTGCATTTGGTGGCCAGAACTTTTCGCTTTTAATTCTTGAATTTGGAAGTCCATACTGTGCACATGTAGAAGCCATGGCTGAAGATAAGTTGCCAAGAGATTTGCAAGAAAGTTGTGTTTCATTATCTGGCTGGTGAATAGAACTGTAATTTTTTTATCCACTCAGTGTTGGTAATGAGTTGCATAATACATCCTAATGATGGACAGTCCTAATGGTGAACTAAAATGACTATATTCTGTTCAAATAGATGTCAGTATGTAAAAACTGCAGTAGCAGTAAGAGTTCTCTGTAGAACACTGGTGTGACTCTTGCAATGCTGGGTCTGGAATGCAGCACTTAATTTGGTGGTGCTTCTCCTGTTATGACTGGAATAAAATGTCCAAAAAAACCCCCCATCTTTATCCAGAAAGCTTTTAATGATTTCCCCCACTACCATTGTGGAAATAGTGATGTGTAACAACAAAATGATTATTACCTATTATGTAAGTAATAGTTTGCCCTGGTGCAGCAAACCAGTATGTGATGTCTTCTCTTCATACTTCTGCAGAGCTTATTTGGATTGCAGCCATGAGCAAAAGTTAAACCCTAACATAAGATGCTGATCCTGCCAGCATTTACATGAGTAGTGTAAGGGCAGTGAAATTAGTATGACTGTGTTCAAGTTTGCAAGACGGGGTAGTCAAGTTTCCAGGTATATAATGGCAATTCTTACTTTTGTGAGGTATGAATGCTTTAGATGCATCTAACACCCACTACTCTGTTCCTCTGGGTCAGATCTTCCCAATCTTTTGACCATTTCATGTGTGCCATTATACCCACCTTGTATAAATATTACTTTTACTCTTCCTCATTCTTCATTGTATTTGGGTAGGCCTTATAGAATTAGACAGCCTGTGTGCCATAGTATATGAGGTAATGTAAAAGTAAGTGCCTCTTAGGTTTATAATCTAAATAGATGAGACAAGCTTCATAACCACTTTATTCTTGAATGACAAAATGCAGAGTGAAAATGCTTGTTTGGTATAACATCCACATGGCTCAGTCGCATGAATCACCATAGGGCAAGGCACTGTGCACATCCCAGAAGGTGATATCCGGATGTTAGTATTAGAATCTTAGATTCACACACTACTGCTGCTGTCTGGGTTATCTGCAGTGTCTTTCTCGAAGTTAAATTGGAAACTTAAATGTGACCATGAGTTACTCAGCATGAAAGCCACTGTGTTGTTTATTTTTATAAGAATTTGGCTTTGATTTTTGTTATCTGAACAGTTTTTACTGTGAGACATGGCACAGACTTCCATGTTGATGATTTATAGATGCACGATAACAGGTGGTGTTGTGCAGGAGGCTTTGTTACTGGAGACAGCATCACTCTTGATACTAAGATGGTAGGGTCTACTTTGGGAATAATTTTTCTATCTGTGGGTTTCTGATAAAAGAATCAATGGCAAAATACTTAATTTTAACATATATTTAAATGTTATTTTTCTACTTTAAAATCAAGGAATGATTATAAAGAAAAAATTACCTTGAAAACTTGGAAGATTTCATTTTCTATTTCTAATTTAATTTTCTATTGGTGGTTGTAATGTGTATTTGCAATTTGGAGCTGTTGTTAGCTTTTAGAATCATAGAACCATAGAATGGTTTGGGTTGGAAAGGACCTTAAGATTTTCTAGTTCCAATCCCCTGCCATGGGCAGGGATACCACATCCTAGACCATGTCACCCAAGAATCCTCACACCCTTGAACACTGCCAGGGATGAAGCATTTACCACCTCCTCGGGCAACCCATTCCAGTGCCTCACCACCCTCATAGTAAAGAACTTCTTCCTTATATCTAACCTGAGCTTCACCTCTTTAAGTTTAAAGCCATTGTGTCTTGTCCTGTCACTAAAGTCCCTAAAGAAGAGTCCCTCTCCACCATCTCTGTAGGCCCCCTTCAGATACTGGAAGGCTGCTATGAGGTCTCCACGCAGCCTTCTCTTCTTCAGGCTGAATAGCCCCAACTTTCTCAGCCTGTCTTCATATGGGAGGTGCTCCAGTCCCCTGATCATCCTCGTGGTCTCCTCTGCACTTGTTCCAACAGTTCCATGTCCTTTTTATACTGAGGACACCAGAACTGCACACAATACTCCAAGTGAGGTCTCACAGGAGCAGAGCAGAGGGGCAGGATCACCCCCTTTGACCTGCTGGTCACGCTCCTTCTGATGCAGCCCAGGATACGGTTGGCTTTCTGGGCTGCAAGCACACACTGCAGCTGGCTCATGTTCATTTTCTCATCGACCAGCACCCCCAAGTCCTTCTCCACAGGGCTGCTCTGAATCTCTTCTCTGCCCAACCTGTAGCTATGCCTGGGATTGCCCCAACCCAGGTGTAGGACCTTGCACTTGGCATGGTTAAACTTCATAAGGTTGGCATCTGCCCACCTCTCCAGCCTTTCAAGGTCCCTGTGGATGGCATTCCTCCCCTCCGGTTTATAAACTGAACCACACAGCTTGGTGTCATCAGCAAACTTGCTGAGGGCGCACTCAATCCCACTGTCCTTGTCACCAACAAAGGTGTTGAACAGGATCAGTCCCAACAATGACCCGTGAGGGACACTGCTTGTCCCCAACTAGACATTGAGCCATTGACCACAACTATTCGTGTGCAGCCATCCAGCCAGTTCTTTATCCACTGAGTGGTCCATCCATCAAATTGATGTCTCTCCAATTTAGAGACAAGGATGTCGTGTGGAACAGTGTTGAACGCTTTGCACAAGTCCAGGTAGATGACATCAACTGCTCTGTCCCTGTCCATCAGTTCTGTGGCCCCATCATAGAAGGCCACCAAATTGGTCAGGCAGGATTTCCCCTTAGTGAAGCCATGCTGGCTGTCACCAAGCACCTTGTTGTTTTTCATGTGCCTTAGCATGCCTTCCAGGAGAATCTGCTCCAGGATTTTGCCAGGCACAGAGGTGAGACTGACTGATCTGTAATTCCCCGGGTCATCCATTTTCCCCTTCTTGAAAATGGGGGTTATATTTCCCTTTTTCCAGTCGTCAGGAATTTCACCTGACTGTCATGATTTTTCAAATATGATGGCCAGCGGCTTAGCAACTTCATTTGCCAGCTCCTTCAGGACCTGCAGATGGATTTCATCAAGTCCCATGGACCTGTGCACATTCAGGTTCCTATGAGGATCTCAAACCTGATCCTCCCCTACAATGGGCCTAAGGTCTTTATTCTTCCAGTCTCTGCATTTATCTCTCAAAACTTGATCAGTGTGGTCAGAGCATTTGCCAGTGAAGACTGAGCAAAGAAGTCATTGAGAACTTCAGCCTTTTCCAAATCCAGGGTAGCAAATTCTCCGGTTTCCTTACAGAGAGGGCCCTTAATCTGTCTTTTGTTAGTGACATACCTGTAGCAGCCCTTTCTGTTATCTTTGACATCCCTGGCTAGACTCAATTCTATCTGGGCCTTTGCTTTCCTGACCTGATCCCTTGCTTCCCGGACAACGTCTTTCTGTTTTTCTGAGGCTGTCTGTACTTGCTTCAGCTTATATAAGCTTGCTTTTTTTTTTTTTTTTTCCCTTCTGAGTTTACTCAGCAGCTCCTTATCCATCCATAGTGGCCTCCTGACATTTTTGCCTCATTTTCTTCTTGTCGGGATGCAATGCTCCTGAACTTGGAGCATGTGACCCTTCAGTATCAATCAACAGTCTTGGGCCCCCCTGCCCTCTAGGGCTTTATCCCATGGAACCTTACTAAGCAGGTTCCTGAAGAGGCCAAAGTCTGCCCTCTTGAAATCCAGGGTAGTGAGCTTGCTGCATGCTCTTCTCACAGTCCTGAGGATCTTGAACTTAACCATCTCATGATCTCTACAACCAAGGCTGCCCTGGAGGGTCAAAATTCCAACCAGCCCCTCTGTGTTGGTGAGCAAGACATCAAGCATGGCACCTCTCCTTGTCAGCTCCTCTGTTACTTGCAAGAGGAAGTTGTCTTCCACACAATTGAGGAACTATCCAGCTGATCTTTGACATAAATAGCTACTCCCCCTCCCCATCTTCTGGGCCTGTCTTTTCTGAAGAGTCTATAACATTCCATTCCAACACTCCAGTCACAGGAGCCATCCCACCATGTTTCTCTGATGCCAGTGATATCATACCCCATATATGTGCACATATCTCTAATTCCTCTTGATTCTTTTGGTTTGGGGTTTTTGTTTCATAGAATCATAGAATTGTAGAACAGTTAGGGTTGGAAAGGACCTTAAGATCATCAAGTTCCAACCCCCCTGCCATGGGCAGGGACACCTCGCTCTTTGTTTGGTGGTTTTAGTTTTATTTTTAATAGAGTTTCTAGGTATAATTCTAAGATATATCTTGTGGGTGCTAAAATTTTAATTAAAATGCCAAAGTAATTGGCTTCAGCTACCTTTCCGCAGATTTGAACAATCAAAACAGAAGAACTGTGAAGCAAATGCTGTCTGGCAGTGTGAAGGAGTGGAGGAGAGAGAATCATCATGTAATTGAAGAAGTGAGAAATACCCTATTCTTTACTAGAACTTGTTTTGGTGTTTTTGTAAAATGTAGATCAATGTTCACAGCTGAGCTTTTTCTAAGAGAAAGACAACTCAGAAAACTTCAGTAAGTGCCCAGTGCTTATCAGAATATCTTTGTTCTGCCTTTGAGGTTTTTGTTTGTTTTTCTGTGTCCCAGAAAGAGAAATATTGTGTTGGGTTTAGGCTGAGATAATATGTAGGTACCTTATACTATCTAGCAAAAAAAGATATAAACAGACCTTGTTGAACCAGGAAGAAATTCTTTCCAGCTACGTCCACCTGGGTTGAAGAAATAAGGGGAGATGATATAAGACAAAGCTCTGATGTGAAGAGCATTGTCATGCATCATGCTTCCATCATGATTCTCTGAAGAAGCCTGCTAACCACTCTAAGGTCGAAAGCCAGAAGCATCTTCACTGAGTGGTGGTGGAGAAATGGTAGACTGAAAACATAGTACATACCTTGGGTCAAAAAGCTGCTTTCGTTTTAACCCTTGGAGTCCATAATACGTTTGCATTTTCAACTGGTATTTGAGGTGCTGCTTCTGACTGCTGTCAGCTATAGAGGAGCATAATCCTAGTGGTTTTGAAGGCAAGAGAGAACCTGTGAATTCAGCTCAATCTTCATTTGTTCTTGTTCAGTAATCTCATTCAGATTGCACTTTCCTAGTAGAAGTAGACTTGTGGAAAGCTCCTGAATATTCACATATTCCATGAGGAATTTCAAATATGATAACAATATTTCAGCAAACTCCTACTGACATCCCAGAGCCCTGGAAGAATACTCCTCACAACTCATTACAGAAGTGGGACCTGAAATTTGTTTTGGCAGCACCTTCCATATGAGCTGGAGGGAACTGAACAGTCTGTAGAGCAAATGGTGAGCTGGCAGCCCCTCTGGTGAGTGCAGACAACCTCCAGATGTTTTTTCTTAGTCTTTGGAAGTCAAAGTTAATTTTACATTTTAAAATTATTGTTTGATTGCAGACTAATGGTGTGCTTCATAAGTTGTGAGTATTTACTCAGACAAAGAGCTGATGTAAGATGATTAGAATTACTTAGGTAGCAGCTTGCTACAAATTACTGTTCTAGCTTTTTCGATTCATACTTGTATGATCATATTACCCAAATGTTCCAATATTGAAACTCACTTCATATCTTTTTTTATCAATTTTAATAGCCATATTCAGAGTTGATATACTGTATTGAACCATAAGTCTGCCAGCCCATTATCTTGCCTTGGGCAAGAGCAAAGAGCCTTATGCAAGGGACAGAAAAGAGGGCAGATGGAGAGGGATCACTTCCTGGGCTTCTATTAACCTGTCACTAAGGTGCTTTTGAGTTGTGATGTTCCTACTGACATATTTCACAGCAACTCAGGGGCCTACCTTTGGTAAATTTTGTTCAGCTGCTTTTTAAACAATACCCCCTTCAGTAGCCTGATTGTTTAAGTGAAAGCATCATATTTCTTGTATTGTGAAGACTATTGATGAATCATTCTTCATTCAGCTCTACACCACTCATGATTTCATAGATGCCTCTTATGTTCCTTAGTTACCTCTCTTCCTGGCATAGGCAGCCTAGTCTTTTGAGTTCTCTGAAGATGTCTTGGAATATCTATTAATTTATTAAGTTACAGAAAAAAAAAAAAGGTAATGTACAGCATTGAAAGTGTGGGTTCATCATAAATTTACATGTCAGCATAAAGTCATTTTGTTTGGCTCTTCATTCCTAACCTCACACTGGTTGCTTTTTTGACTAGCTGAACATACAAGGATAAAAATAAGAATTTTTAAATCTTTCTGTGTTTATATTTTTGGATTTTGCTCTCTCCTAAATACCTCTGCATGTATTTCTGAAACAGTTCAGGTTTGATTGCTGTATTTTTCCCTAAGATTGGTATAAGATTTGACTGGATTCTCCAGTAATATGTGCAACTCATGCTCTTACAAAGTTGAGAATGGACAGTAATGATAAATGAATCTACAGAAAGAGGTCTCACCAGGCCAAGTTCCACAAGCCTTGGGCAGATTCTGCTTACTTTGACAGATATTTGGAAAAGTTTCTTCCTCACTCCACTTCCTACTTTAAGGACAGTAACATAATTTACCTGCCATGCATATTTGCATGCTTACTGAATTGAAATATGTGTGCTAACAAAATAAATAGACTTTGAGAGAAGTTTCTGTGGACAAAGTCACTATTTATTTAAAATAAACCTGATGTTATTGGGGACTATATTCCGTAATTGGCTTTCTTCCCAGAAGTATTAAAATGTTGCCATTTGTAACATGAGTCTCTTTACTATCTGTGTGCTGCTGGATTAAAATGTGGAAGTATATTTTTCTTAGAGAAGCCATTTTTTAACTTGCCACAATGGTTAGAGTTACTAAAGTTTCTTGTCTTTGGAGGAGTCCATAGTGTCTGTTCAATGTTCACTTTTTAAAGCATTTCAAAGATAAATCTGTTTGCCTGTTGATTTTTTGTTTGTTTGCTTGTCTTATTTAAAAAAGTGCCAATTTGGTCTGAACTTGCTCAATATTACAGTTAAGAGGAAGAGGTAAAATAAAAAAGGGTTATGTTGTGAAATTTCCCTTACACAGTAGTTCAGCAGTTAAAGCATTTGGCCGGTCTATGGAATTTAATTCCTTTCTTGTCAGTGCAGGCTGGAGGTGACTGCCTGAGCAGCAGACACACTGGAAAGGGATAAGCAAAGGCATGGTTGACCCAACTAAGCACTGTGACAGCATCACTTGGAGAGACTAAATGCTATTCAGAAGTTCCTTCAAGCCAGCAGTTTTCTGTTTCTTTACTCATTGGTGTTTCACTGAACATCTCTAGACATTAGTCAGGTCCTTCTTCCTACTCAGGTTCTGAGTACCTGGGGGAAAGGGAGGAAGTTTCCTACAGCTATAGACTTTGAGGCACTATAGGTAAATAGGGGAGAAAGGTATGCTCTTAATTTATATGTCCTGCTGCAATGCGTGCAGGAACACCTAGTTGAAATGCTACTTGAAAGCTATGCATTAGATTTTTTTGCCATGTCTCAATCCCCTAATTAGGAACAAATGCTGCAAGTTGTTTTTTGCTTTTGTTTTTTTTTAGTGGTGGGTTTTGTTTTTTTTTTTTTTTTTTTGTGGGGCGAGGGGATTGAATATCTTAACAGCACCTGTGGATAAGAAGCTGTTATCTTGAAAAGATACCTTGTCACAGCCAATTTAATTTCTCAAATTTTTTTATTCGTATTGTATAGCAATCCAGCCAATTTAAACAAATGTACCTCTAAACTACATAAACACAGGAATAAGGAACCTGCAAAGAGGAATAAATGCTTAGCTTTCTTATCAAAAGGTAGGAAATGTCAACTATACCATATTTTTCTTGTTTCTGTAGACTTGCATGTAAAACATTAACCAGAAAACCCATTAAGGAATATTACTTTTTTCCTAAAAATCAATACTGAATTCAGAGTGAGAAAGACAAAATGCCTCGAAGATAGAATTTTATGAAAGGAAAGTGTTTGGTATCAGACTGTGATGCAGCATTTTGTAATTTGATGTATATTTGCATCCTGGTGTATATTTAATCTATTATTAATCTAGCTTTTTTATTCCTTTTTTATATATATATATATCATTGGCATAAAAGCTTCACTGTCAGTGAGTACACTGATAATGATAGCTACATCTTTTGATACCATACCCTTCTTAAGCAATGTGCATAGCTGACAGGTCATTTGAGCCACCTCTCTGGGCACTATGCACTTGAACAAGAGATGTGTGGGTAGTAGATTTTGGGATGTGGGCCATATATTGCTCTGCTGTAGGAAGGAGGTGAAGGAGAAGGAAAGATTGCTGGGTTGGAAGGTAAGCTTATTCACCCAAGGGTTCATAAGGAACATAAATCTGGAATTGGTGAACTACTAAGGTGTATCAGCTATTCTTTAAACTGATGTCAGTGCCAGAGGAGTGAAAAACAGATAATGACACATAAGTCTTCCTTAGAGGGTACCAAAGATAATCTAGGAATTACATCTGTTTCTATACCGGGCAAGACACTATGTCTAGAGATAGAGCACAACACAAGTACATGTGGTATGTAACTGGGCAAAATGATGGGCTGGGGAAGAGTTAGCATGACTTTTTCTGTAAGGAAAGCATAAGCTGAGGTTACTTATGAGCACTGAGTTTAGGTGGTATAAGGGACAGTGTCGCTTTGTGTTTGCCCTGGTTTTGCAGTTTTGGGTTTGTCATCTGCTTTTGGCCATTTCTGGAAGCAGAAT